>NC_140972.1:89888643-89893643 GCF_056783735.1 Eptatretus burgeri | reverse complement strand
CATATATATATATATATACACTTATACATATACATATATATATATATACTTATATATATATATATATATATATATATATATATACATATATATATATATGTATATATATATATATGTATATTTATTTTTATTTAAGGATATATATTGTGATAAATCGCTTAATCTCACCAAGTCATTCGCGTCAGTCGGGCTTGGATAATTTTTTAATTTATAAGCATTTTTCATGTAAATATTTTTGGTTATATTATATTTATGTCGTTCAGCCTGTGCCTTTGTGTAATAATTTGATAAATCAATATCCAGTTCTTGGGATACACCAAAGATAGAACCATCTTTACCAACATAAGTCATTTATATTAGATTAAAAATAATATCATAAAAAATTTTTATTTTTGTTGAGTTGAAATAACACATATAGACATAATTGACCACAACACTTGGAATTTAATTCTTGGACTTGAAATGTTTGATAAACACCATTCTGGAAGAATTTTATGACTTCAACAGGTGGTGGAAGACCAAAACTATCAAAATAATATTTGTCTTGACTATTAAAAATACAAACCCAATGAGAACCGTTCCCATTATTATCTTCTAAGTTCATAATAATATTCTTTGTATGTTTCGGCACATTTGTTAATTCATCTCTCATACAAATAACCACATTATGAATTTTTGATTTCTTACAAGATTTGACAAGTTGTAAATTTGATGTTGTATTCTTTCCAAATTCTTTAAACCACTCATCAATGCTCATTTATTTATTAGAAAGATATAATCCATTACCTCTTTTCGTTAATTTTACACCTGCTTGTGCTATAGAAGAAAGCATATCTCCAACTAACAATCTCGCTTTATCAGGCAGACCTTCAAGTTTTTCAGCAAAATCTACAATTACACCACTTCCACTAATTTGTTTCTCCAACTCTTTGTTATGTCTTTCCAATTCTTTTTGAGCCTGGAGTTGAGCCTTCCTTTCGTTGGCAGTTTTCACCGCTGTTGAAATACCACCCGTCAATGCTCCAACCGCACTTAAACCAGCAAATAAAGGAATTAGAAATGGGAGAAATCCTCCACTCGTCTCTCTTATTGAATATTTTTTCAACATTGGTTTTGTCATTTTAATTTTAAGTGAGCCAGTGTCATTCAAGATTTTAACCTGTTCTCTTGTGAGCAAAACATCAATTCGTACTGCTCCTTTTCTCTGAATTGTATTAACGTTAATCGTACAAGGCTTTTGATTTTGAACACAAGATGATAGTTTATGAAGATTGATTTGATTAACATATACCCCAGTTGGTACTTTGCCACTCATTTATTTAACAAAAAATTATGTGAGACTAATCATCACACCATTATCTGTATTAATCTGTAATTCTGTTTCTTCCAAAGGCAAACAATATGTATCAACTTCTTCACTCTCTCCTCTTTCAATGTATAGGGAAGTATCCACTCGATTAGACTTTATAGTTTCCTTTTGAGCGCTCAGGTCAAACGCATAGATTGTATACAAACTTTTAAATGCTGTCATATCCAAAATAGGTTCTTTATTTCCATTACTTTCACACACCTTTTGGTGAGACTTGTATGCTTCAGCAAAATCATTTTTTTTCCCAATTAATTTCCAATCTATCTCGTGGATAAAATGTTCCATCTAGAGAAACGCGAAGTTGTTTCACCTTAGCATTATCACTCAATGCATTATTCTTATCAGTCGCAGTATCACCATCTGGCTTTTTAAAAATGATCCACAGATATCGTGGCTTTCCTTCCAGAACACCCAAATTCCACGTGTAAGTAGTTTGGTTGAGTTTAACGTGTTGACATCTTCTTTTGAGGTATGATACACTGAGTGGTTTCTTTGAGTTCAGTCTTCGATTCAACATCTCTTCTGTTTTAAGATGAGGAGTATATTCACTGATATACCAACAATTACAAATTTATTCTGTTCACCAAAAGCACTACCAACACCAAAAAGCAATCTATTTTCATTATCATTCCTTTGTAGTTGAAATCTAATTTTAAGACCATACAGAACTTTATCATGATCACAAAATCCAAATATACCTTTAAGAGGAACTGCCACAGTAAAACTATTTTCTGCTTTTGTATCATCATTATACATTCCTTTCCTTTGAGTATATCCAGGGTCTGTGTTTGTTCCCGTTGACATATCAGGAATAAAACCATCGACAGACCCCTTTCCCATTCTATCACTGAATGTATAGAGTGTAAATTTCATCATTTCAGATACAGCAGAGACATAATCAACCGCTTCAACTTCTTGTGTTCCAATATACAAATGCACACTATCAAACATTTTCCAGAAGAAATCATTTACAAGTGTAGCGTTTGTGTTAGTCGCAGCCTTAGTGAATTTAAATTTACACAACAAGAAACTTTCGGATAGATTCAAATAGGTTTGTTGATTGTTTATTTCAAAACTTTTTGTACCATTCGTATTCCAGTCTGTTCCAGTTATTGCATTTACCTTGAAGTAATCTTCTTTTTAAGTGGAGTTTGAGATAATAATAGTATCATCCAAATCATAGAAACTATCAATTGCTTCCATACTTGTATTTATTTAGGAAAAAAGATGTTAAAACTTTTGAAACCCTGATCCAAGTATTTGAATTATTTTCTGTCGTTCTTGGGGGGACAACTGAGTTTTGCCTTTCTTAATTTATTTTATTGCTTGTAATTTATGAGATTCCTTCTGGGCATCTTTTATGCTCTTTACAACACCTGCTACATTTCCCACAGCAGAAGCAGTTGAACCAATTAGATCTTTATGTGTAAGAATAGTTGAACCAATACCCATTAGAGTATCAATTATCCCATCTCCTCTAAATTGATGTCCAACACCCCTTTGTCTCTTAGGTTTATAGTATCCTCTACCAAGATACATACCTTCACCCTTGTAGTATGGGGAAAGGAACATCCCATCCCCTGTCATTATTTTATATTTTCCCAACTCGTGTTTCCTCACAATAACCATCGTATTTATTTATTGGAAAACTTCACGTAGGTGAATTCTGATGGATATAACTTCTCCATTAAAAGAAATCATACGATTATCTTGGTCGGTTATCCTAAAATTTACTCTGTGTATGGTTTTTCCTGACACAGGGAGATAAACCAAATTTTTGGGTTCCATATTGAATTTATAACCAATTGGGGTTGAGTATGCGCTGAATGAAAATATTTCATTTGTTTTTTTTCCATCATTATAAGCACCATCAATCAAATCACAGTGAATTAACACCAAATTTATTCCTGAGGATATTTGAATGACATTATCACTTTAAAACGTCCCATTAGTTTCAATCTTTTTTGAGGAAAAACCCAATCACTCTCTGAATGAATTATCAATTGTGAAATCAACCTTGTAGTTATTTTTAACTTTAATCGTTGATTTTGAAGTATGTTTTTGAATGTCTATAACAATATTTTTGGGTTCATCACCCTGTTCTTTCATAAGACGAGCAATTTCGGAAGATATTTGAGAAATCTCATATGCTCCGGGTGAGACTTATCGTTTTGTATCCACTTCCGGGATTATAACTAAACTTGTCATTTTTATCAGTTATATTAAATAAGGTATTATAAGTTTCCATGGACAATAAAGATGCCTCATATTCTTTTGTTGGGTCAAGTTGTAGTGGGTATGGGAATGAAGATGTGTGGTCGCTTGTGTGAAATTGAAACGAAGGATTGTGCTTCTCATCTTATTTAATATGAGATAAAATGTCTTTATATTGATATTTATTAATTATTTTCATGTTCATCAACTGGTCTAAAATGGCTGATGCTTCATTAAAACAATTGTTATTTCCAGCCTTCTTACTACCGAACAACAATAACAGTCTATTAACTAATTGCGATGGGTCATTTGGAAGAAAACTAATACCTGAACCAAGGATACTTAAAGCCTGAATAATGTGTTTCTCCTTCTCATTTTTCCTACTTTTATGAGAAATACTAACCCTATAATTTAGAGTGTTCAGCAGATCAATATATACTCTATCATCATTATTTTTCATATCCAATGGTTTATCAATATACTTTGATTCATCCCTCACAGTTGAACCTTGTCTTCCATCTTTTGTGAGAAGAAACATTAATCTCGGAGTTAGTTTAACAGGGGGTTGAGCAGAACCCAAGAACCTTAATTCATCATTAAATATCAATACCTTTTCTTGAACAAGATGAAATATTGCTGGTTGTTCTGTTGGAATGAGTCCTGCTTTGGTTTTTGAATCCGCTGAATATTCATTGTTTTGAAGAGCATTCAAAATATAATCAGGGGGTCGATTAATCTCTTCCAGTTGTTGAAATAAACCTTCATCATCATATACCTTTAATTCTCCTAAATGCTCTAATTCTTCCTCCGTCATTTGATCAAAATCTTTTAACATTTGAAGTTTTTTAGGAGTATATTCTACTGTGGGAACTGTGGAAACATCGTTCATTTTTTCTTGGGAAGTTTTTAAAAGTGGTTTAAAAAATTTCTCTTGTTTTCTTTCAAATGCTTCTTCGCCCGTTAGTTTCTGTCTGCGTTTCTTCTTTATGTCTTCCTGCTGTTTTACAACTTTTGAAACCAACTCTTGATGTTCCTTAAATCTTCTTGCTCTTTCTTTTGCATCCATTTATTTATTGTAAAATATCATTTAATGAATTGTAAAGATCAACAGGGAAATTTTCCTTTTCTTCATCATTCAAGTAGATGTGTTCAAATAAATCCTTTTCTTTAAATATTTCATCAAATTCTTTATTAACATCAATGCGAGTTGTAATTTCTTCTTCACTAATACTTACATCTCTGCTTTTCATATGTTTGCGTTGAGTTTCTTCATCAACATCAAAACCGAATGATAAAATCTTCACTCCGCTCAGATGTTTAATAATTTGTCTCATTCCTTCTGGATTAGTTTCTAATATCCCAAGACCACCAGATTTTAGTTTCCTTAACTCACTCTGACAATGTGAATATTTTGTTG
>NC_140972.1:89828643-89883643 GCF_056783735.1 Eptatretus burgeri | reverse complement strand
ATTGCCCATCCATACAAATTATTAGCATCAAAATACATCAAATAATTACTATCTTTTTCACTATCATAATTTGGGAGATATTTATTATTTGCTTTCGCATATCTTTTTGAACATACTTGTGATATTCCACCTCTCTTGGACTTCTCAATCATCAAAAGCATATCAACATCACTGATTAAATCTATATCTTGTTTTGTCATTTTCAACATTGCACTCCAAGCTAAACCAGGAGCTGTGAAATAGTGGGCAGGGTCTAATCCATAACAATTTTTATTATGACAGAGTGTTCTAAAAGCCTCAAACACATCAGCTAACAATAAAACATCTGTTTTTAGATATAAATCATGATATTCTCCAAGGTTCTTTATCTTAAATATTTTCCATATTTCTTGTGCGTGTTTATATTCCTTATCACTTATCTCTTCTTCATAAAGGTTATTATAGAAACTTTCTTTTGAAGGAAGTTGTGTTTCTTTAAATCTCATAAATGAATCCATATAATCATAAGGATAAATTCCCTTACTTGTAAGAATTTTCTCTTTACTTTGAATTTCATTCCTTGTTTGAATTTCCTCTCTCGTAAGAATTCCTTCTTTAATCAGAATTTCATCTTTAATCTGAATTTCCTCTTTAGTTCGAATTTTCTTTATAATTAGAATTTCATCTTCAGTTAGAATTTCTTCATTAATTAGAGTTTCCTCTTTACTTTGAATTCTCTCTTTAATCTGAATTTCCTCTTTAGTGAGAATTTCCTCTTTTGGAAAGAATGAATTAAGATTTGGAAAAGAGTCCGTGGAGCTTAGATTTGATGCGAGGTAGGCTAGTGGTGTTCCCATAAACTTGTAAGAATCTAGAAACCTAATACGAGTTAAAGGTTTTGTGAATATCATTTTTGAAAATGAAATATACTTTTGACTTGTGTTTGTTATAGCAGAAATATTCCCTGGTGTTTTTGAAAGTTCATTTATAAATAGATGTGTATCATAGTTGGCGCTGTTGTGAAGAAAGACTGGAATAAAAGAAGGTAATTTATAATTAAGATTACAACAGGAATGAGCGGGACCTCTATATTTACCAGTAAGATGACAATGGTCTCTAACTTTAGACTCCTTAATTTCCTCCTCACAAATATGACAGATATTGTTCATTCTAAATTCTAATTTTTCTTCTTTGGTTAATTTCATCGGTTCATTTGTTTCTTTCATTAATTTAGTGAGTCTTATACAATCCTTTTCTAATCGTTTTACAAACTCTTGTGAAGCATTTTTTCCACGATAATGTTCAAGTTTGTTATACTTTTCTCCAACAGATGATTTGATATAATAACAGAAACCACAAGGAATATGTTTTTGATATTTATTTGTATATGGTTCTTTTGGATTAGGAGAAGCAGTATTTATCTTTTTAAGGATACATTCAAAATCAGCGTATATCACAAATGGGTGCATGATAGATTTATTATAATCTTCAAAATAAATCTTTTCACCAGGTTTAGGCATTGTAATTACAGCTGATTTATGATTACTACAATATTTTGAATGTTGTTCTAATCGTTCTTTTGTATGAAATGAATTAAGACATCGCTTACAAGGATATATTTTGTTTGCTGTTCTGAATACCTGAGAAGAGATTAATCTTGATAAATTATTGATGTATGTGTAATGTGAATTCTTTCCAACACTAAAATATAAAAGGTCAATGTGTGTTTCTTCATTTTTATAGTTGTTTGAAATTTTTAATATTTGAACTTTGTTTGTATCCGTTAATCCATATACATTAATAGAAAGATTATTCTTTTTCTCAAATTTAGGAATATCTGTTAGTGGCATTGGGAATTTAAAATCTTTAATGTCCAAGGTATTCTCATATTTCATATATTGTTTTACTCTTTCTGAATTACATTTTGGTGGATGAAAGTGAGCAAGAACAGACCAGAGAAAACATTTATTATCATTGTTCTTAATATTAACAACTGCCTTCTTTCGTTTTATTTCTTTTGGTAATTCAATATAAGAAGAAGCTTTAAGAGGGTTTGATTTTAGAATGTGTAGATCTAAAAAGATGATTTTTTTAATATTGAATCCACTTCCTACCACTGTATTATCAACATCCTCCTCTTGTCTTGATAGTTCTTCATAAACCCCACTATTCAAAAAATCTTGAAATGATGTTATAAAATGAAGACCTGTTCTCATATTAGGAGTATGTTCTTCATCTTGTCTTTTCATATTCATTTTCACTCCCATATAAAACTTTAAAGTTTTCATTTCTTTTAATGTCTTTTTAATAAATTTTTCAACATCGGGTTTCACTATTTCAATTGATTCAGCTATTGATGATGGACCGGGTTCTCCAAATTGAAAAATCCTTAGTTTTATATGCCCTTTAAATGCCCCATCAGTGTTTTTAATATAATAGTCTCCCTTTACTTTAAACTCATTTTTCTTGTGTTTTTGTGATTGAAGATGTTGATTATAACTACTCTTCAAAACATCCTTTGAACAGATATCACAATGTTTTCTTTCCAACTCAAGAGGAGATATTTGATGAAATAGATTAAATGTGTGTTTGTTGGTTCGGAGGTGTTTTCTATAATGTTTATATTCGTGATTACAAACATCGCAGTACGTTGTATTCACCATATTTATAGAATAAAACTTTGCTTAAACTAAAATTTTCTTGATGAAAATTTCGTTTAATTTATAGGTGAATCTGTGCTTAAAAACATTTTATCCTCCAACTTTTTCACTTAATAAATACAATGTTTCAAGACACAAAAGACAAGTTTCAATCAATCTCTTCATCTGTTAAAGATACTGAGAAATATGTCAAGGATGTAAAATTGAACAAAGATAAATATAACAACTATTGGATAAAAACTATTATGGTAAATAATATGAGTTCTTCAATTTCCTTCAGTGGAAGGGCTTTTAGTATACCTGGTAGAACATCAATTAAAGCAGTTCGAACAAAAGTTTCTCCTCTCCTTCTAGTAATATATTCAAAACTAGAAAAAGCAATGAAACAAGAAAAAGTATCAAAGAACAAAAACCTTATGGATGAAGCTTTAGAAAGAAAAGATAAGACCATCTGTAATATGCAAGGAGAAATTTGTATTTTTTTCAACAACCTTAAAGATGTAAATCCTGATGAAATAAAGGATGTTAATATATCAGGTGAAATGACATTTCGTTCAATAGTAGTTAACGATAATTTTAAAATTACCTTTAATATAAAAAATGTTGTCGTTGAATCTGATAATGAAAAAAGTATATCGATATCGATGGTAATATACAACTGAAAGTATAGATGAATTTCAGTTTAAGTAAAGTTTTACTTTATAAATATGCTAGACTTTCCTGATTCTCCATATGACAAATTTGAGAATTGTCCTGCGTGTGAAAGACGGGATTAAACACAGAGTCAAAAGCCTATAAACAATGTATATTCTGTGATTATCTTCTAATTAATGATAATAAAAAATATAAAAAGGAAAATAATTCTTTTAGATTTACACCAAAAATGAATTACTTTACAAGATTGATTAGAGAAATGAATGTAAAGTATGAGGATGATAACACACCTTTCCTTACAAGGGAAGAAACTGAACGTATAAGAGAAATGTTCAAAGGATTGTTGTTGTATATTATTCATGGATGTAATTTTCAGGGAAATATCAACACAAGATATTGTATAAATAAAATAATGGATTATCTTGAAATTAAACCTGAACTTAGGATAAAATATAGAGTTTCTAAAAAGCCAATAATAAATTAAATAACCTGTTTTTCAAATATATAAATGAATGATTTTTTACCTATTTGGGAAAATAAGATAAAATTTAACAACCATAAAAATCTCCCAAATTCATTAAGATGTCTCATAGTTGGTTCAAGTGGATGTGGAAAAACCTGCTTACTTTTAAAAATGCTCCTCACTCCCAACTTTTTAGATTATGACAATTTAATAATTTTCACAAAGTCGAAGTTTTCAACCAGAGTATCAACTACTCTCACAAGGTTTTAATGCTGGTCTTCAAAAAGAAGATATAATCGGTTTATTTAAACGTCAAAAAAACCTAAATGATTATAACATTGAAGATATAATTCAACTATTTTGTGATACACAGAGATGTAAAAAGAAATCAAATCTTATAACTTGTATTCTTAGTGATAATACGGATGATATACCGTCTCCCAAGATTTGGATAAATCAAAAGAACCTCGTTATCTTTGATGATTGTGTTAATGAGAGAAACCAAACGGTAATGGACAGCTACTACACAAGAGGGAGAGATTCTTCTTGTAATTGTATTTATCTTAGTCAATCGTACTTTCAACTTCCTCGTCGTTCCATCAGAAACAATGCTAATACTTTTATTTTATTCAAGTTAAATTCAATAGATATCAATAATTTTTGGAGAGATAATTGTTCTACATTATGTAGTAAAAAGAAATTTGAGGATTACATGAAGCACACGACTGAAAAATATAAATATATTGTTGTGAAACAAGATGAGATATTAAGGGATATATTTTTTGTTTTATAAACAATTACATATATAAATGACAACTATTATTATAAATCTTGTGGGTAAATCTGCTTCTGGAAAAAACTTTCATAAATCAAGGTTCTTGTGTAGTACAAATGAGAATATTGTAAATTTACTCAAAAAACACCCCGTGATACGCATTGTATCAACAACAACTAGAGCAATAAGACCTGGAGAAATAAAAGGTGAAGATTATCACTATATTTCAGTGGAGGAACATATGCGATTGAGGAATGAAGGACAAATATTTGTGGAGGTTTCTCTTGGTACAACAAAATATTCACATTGTAAGAGTGAGTTAACGAAACTAAAATCTGGTGGTGTTGGGATATTAGAAACTAATCCAGAAGGAACGAGACAAATTATTAAATATCTGAGCGGGGTGAAGATTTTATCATTCGGTTTTGATGTTGATGAAGAAACTCAACGCAAACGTATGAAAAGCAGAGATGCAAGGATTAGTGAAGAAGAAATTACAACTCGCATTAATGTTAATTAAGAATTTGATGAAATATTTAAAGAAAAGGATTTATTTGAACACATCTACTTGAATGATGAAGAAAAGGAAAATTTCCCTGTTAATCTTTACAATTCATTAAATGATATTTTACAATAAATAAATGGATACAAAAGAAAGAGCAAGAAGATTTAAGGAACATCAAGAGTTGGTTTCAAAAGTTGTAAAACAGCAGGAAGACATAAAGAAGAAACGCAGACAGAAACTAACGGGCGAAGAAGTATTTGAAAGAAAACAAGAGAAATTTTTTAAACCACTTTTAAAAACTTCCCAAGAAAAATTGAAAGATGTTTCCACAGTTCCCACAGTAGAATATACTCCCAGAAAGCTCCAAATGTTAAAAGATTTCAGTCAAATGACGGAGGAAGAATTAGAGCATATTGGAGAATTAGAATATGATGAAGGTTTATTTCAACAACTGGAAGAGATTAATCAACCCCTGATTATATTGTGAATGCTGTTCAAAACAATGAATATTCAGCGGATTCAAAAACCAAAGCAGGACTCATTCCAACAGAACAACCAGCAATATTTCATCTTGTTCAAGAAAAGGTATTGATATTTAATGATGAATTAAGGTTCTTAAGTTCTGCTCAACCCCTGTTAAACTAACTCCGAGATTAATGTTTCTTCTCACAAAAGATGGAAGACAAGGTTCAACTGTGAGGGATGAATCAAAGTATATTGATAAACCATTGGATATGGAAAATAATGATGATAGAGTATATATTGATTTGCTGAACACTCTAAATTATAAGGTTATTCTTTCTGGTAAAAGTAGGAAGAATGAGAAGGAGAAACACATTATTCAGGCTTTAAGTATCCTTGGTTCAGGTATTAGTTTTCTTCCAAATGACCCATCGCAATTAGTTAATAGACTGTTATTGTTGTTAGGCAGTAAGAAGGCTGGAAATAACAATTGTTTTAATGAAGCATCAGCCATTTTAGACCAGTTGATGAACATGAAAATAATTAATAAATCTCAATATAAAGACATTTTATCTCATATTAAATAAGATGAGAAGCACAATCCTGAGTTTTAATTTCACAACAAGCGACCACACATCTTCATTCCCATACCCACTACAACTTGACACAACAAAAGAATATGAGGCATCTTTATTGTCCATGGAAACTTATAATACCTTATTTAATATAACCGAGAAAAATGACAAGTTTAGTTATAATCCGGGAAGTGGATACAAAACGATAACAGTCTCACCCGGAGCATACGAGATTTCTCAAATATCTTCCGAAATTGCTCGTCTTATGAAAGAACAGGGTGATGAACCAAAAAATATTGTTATAAACATTCAAAAACATACTTCAAAATCAACGATTAAAGTTAAAAATAACTACAAGGTTGATTTCACAATTGATAATTCATTTAGAGAGTTATTAGGTTTCTCCTCAAAAAAGATTGAAACTAATGGGACGTTTTACAGTGATAATGTCATTCAAATATCCTCAGGAATAAATTCGGTGTTAATTCACTGTGATTTGATTGATGGTGCTTATAATGATGGAAAAAAAACAAATACAATATTTTCATTCAGCGCATACCCAACCCCAATTGGTTATAAATTCAATATGGAACCTAAAAATTTGGTTTATCTACCTGTGTCAGGAAAAACCATACACAGAGTAAATTTTAGGATAACCGACCAAGATAATCGTGTGATTTCTTTTAATGGAGAAGTTATATCCATCAGAATTCACCTACGTGAAGTTTTTCAATAAATAAATACGATGGTTATTGTGAGGAAACACGAGTTGGGAAAATATAAAATAATTACAGGGGATGGGATGTTCCTTTCCCCGTACTACAAGGGTGAAGGTATGTATCTTGGTAGAGGATACTATAAACCTAAGAGACAAAGGGGTGTCGGACATCAATTTAGAGGAGATGGGATAATTGATGCTCTCATGGGTATTGGTTCAACTATTCTTAAACATAAAGACCTAATTGGTTCAACTGCTTCTGCTGTGGGAAATGTAGCAGGTGCTGTAAAGAGTATTAAAGATGCTCAGAAGGAATCTCATAAATTACAAGCAATAAAAGAAATTAAGAAAGGTAAAACTCAGTTGTCCCGCCAAGAACGACAGAAAATAATTCAAATACTTGGAACAGGGTTTCAAAAGTTTTAACATCTTTTTTCCTAAATAAATACAAGTATGGAAGCAATTGATAGTATCTATGATTTGGATGATACTATTATTATCTCAAACTCCACTAAAAAAGAAGATTACTTCAAGGTAAATGCAATAACTGGAACAGACTGGAATACAAATGGTACAAAAAGTTTTGAAATAAATAATCAACAAACCTATTTGAATCTCTCCGAAAGTTTCTTGTTGTGTAAATTTAAATTCACTAAGGCTGGGAATAACACAAACGCTACACTTGTAAATGATTTCTTCTGGAAAATGTTTGATAGTGTGCAATTGTATATTGGAACACAAGAAGTTGAAGCGGTTGATTATGTCTCTGCTGTATCTGAAATGATGAAATTTACACTCTATACATTCAGTGATAGAATGGGAAAGGGATCTGTCGAAGGTTTTATTCCTGATATGTCAACGGGAACAAACACAGACCCTGGATATATTCAAAGGAAAGGAATGTATAATGATGATACAAAAGCAGAAAATAGTTTTACTGTGGCAGTTCCTCTTAAAGGTATATTTGGATTTTGTGATTATGATAAAGTTCTGTATGGTCTTAAAATTAGATTTCAACTACAAAGGAATGATAATGAAAATAGATTGCTTTTTGGTGTTGGTAGTGCTTTTGGTGAACAGAATAAATTTGTAATTGAGGAGATGAGTTGGTATATCAGTGAATATACTCCTAATCTTAAAACAGAAGAGATGTTGAATCGAAGACTTAACTCAAAGAAACCACTCAGTGTATCATACCTCAAAAGAAGATGTCAACACGTTAAACTCAATCAAACTACTTACACGTGGAATTTGGGTGTTCTGGAAGGAAAGCCACGATATCTGTGGATGATTTTTAAAAAGCCAGATGGTGATACTGCGACTGATAAGAATAATGCATTGAGTGATAATGCTAAGGTGAAACAACTTCGCGTTTCTCTAGATGGAACATTTTATCCACGAGATAGATTGGAAATTAATTGGGAAAAAATGATTTTGCTGAAGCATACAAGTCTTACCAAAAGGTGTGTGAAAGTAATGGAAATAAAGAACCTATTTTGGATATGACAGCATTTAAAAGTTTGTATACAATCTATACGTTTGACCTGAGCGCTCAAAAGGAAACTATAAAGTCTAATCGAGTGGATACTTCCCTATATATTGAAAGAGGAGAGAGTGAAGAAGTTGATACATATTGTTTGCTTTTGGAAGAAACAGAATTGCAGATTAATACAGATAATGGTGTGATGATTAGTCTCACATAATTTTTTGTTAAATAAATGAGTGGCAAAGTACCAACTGGGGTATATGTTAATCAAATCAATCTTCATAAACTATCATCTTGTGTTCAAAATCAAAAGCCTTGTACGATTAACGTTAATACAATTCAGAGAAAAGGAGCAGTAAGAATTGATGTTTTGCTCACAAGAGAACAGGTTAAAATCTTGAATGACACTGGCTCACTTAAAATTAAAATGACAAAACCAATGTTGAAAAAATATTCAATAAGAGAGACGAGTGGAGGATTTCTCCCATTTCTAATTCCTTTATTTGCTGGTTTACGTGCGGTTGGAGCATTGACGGGTGGTATTTCAACAGCGGTCAAAACTGCCAACGAAAGGAAGGCTCAACTCCAGGCTCAAAAAGAATTGGAAAGACATAACAAAGAGTTGGAGAAACAAATTAGTGGAAGTGGTGTAATTGTAGATTTTGCTGAAAAACTTGAAGGTCTGCCTGATAAAGCGAAATTGTTAGTTGGAGATATGCTTTCTTCTATAGCACAAGCAGGTGTAAAATTAACGAAAAGAGGTAATGGATTATATCTTTCTAATAAATAAATGAGCATTGATGAGTGGTTGAAAGAATTTGGAAAGAATACAACATCAAATTTACAACTTGCCAAATATTGTAAGAAATTAAAAATTCATAATGTGGTTATTTGTATGAGAGATGAATTAACAAATGTGCCGAAACATACAAAGAATATTATTATGAACTTAGAAGATAATAATGGGAACGGTTCTCATTGGGTTTGTATTTTTAATAATCAAGACAAATATTATTTTGATAGTTTTGGTCTTCCACCACCTGTTGAAGTCATAAAATTCTTACAGAATGGTGTTTATCAAACATTTCAAGTCCAAGAATTAAATTCCAAGTGTTGTGGTCAATTATGTCTATATGTGTTATTTCAACTCAACAAAAATAAAAAATTTTATGATATTATTTTTAATCTAATATAAATGACTTATGTTGGTAAAGATGGTTCTATCTTTGGTGTATCTCAAGAACTGGATATTGATTTATCAAATTATTATACAAAGGCACAGGCTGAACGACATAAATATAATATAAAGAAAAATATTAACATGAAAAATGCTTATAAATTAAAAAATTATCCAAGCCCGACTGACGCGAATGACTTGGTGAGATTAAACGATTTATCACAATATATATACTTAAATAAAACGGCTGTGTATTCCAAAGATACAGAAGTGTTGATATTATCTCCAGGTCATACAGAATTCACAGTTCGAATTAAAATAAATTTTTATAAAGAAGGGCGTATCGTTTGTATGAGAATAGAACAATGGGGGTATGATATGAATGATTTAGGGTATAATTGGTCATTTAAAATTAACCTCGAAGACCTGGAACAATTAAATCAGTCTCGTAAGGAAGAATATTATGCACTTCGTATCGAGAATGAGTTTTGTGGAGCCACGATTAGTAAACAACAAATAAAAGAATTTAATAAGGGTAAATATAATAATGGTTTTGCCCTTGTTTATCTCATGAAAACAGAAAAAACAGGATTATATATAATAAGTAAGGAAATACAAAATGATTTAACTATGGGAAGATGGGGAGGTGTTTCGTGCCATAATATTATTCTAACATATATTTCTAATACATAAATGACAGCAAGAAGGCTTCAAGAAAATTATCATTTCTGTGTCCAAGCATACCTTCAAGAAAAGGGTATTCGGTATTTTAATAAATATGTTCTACAACATAAGAATGAGGTATTTTCAATAAAAGATTGGCATTATGCTGATGTTGATAAACCGACAACTTTAGATTTAATTAGAATGTTAAATAATGAAAAAATTATAAGGTTAAGAAAAGGTAAGGCTCTTTTAGAAATTCAAAAGAAATTTTATTGGTTTCCTGTTGTAAAAAAAATTATTTTGGATACAGGAATAACAAGAAATCCTGATGAATATATGTATAATATTCTATGGGGTGTAAACGATTCAAGGATAGTAAGGGATGAGGAAGGAGTTGAAGGAGAGAGGGAAGAGGAGGAAAAGGAGAAGGAGGAGAGGGAGAAGAAAGAGAAGGAGGAAAAGGAGAAGAGAGAGGAGGAAAGAGAGAATAGAGAGAGGGAGGAAAGAGAGAAGAGAGAGAGGGAGAAGAAAGAGAAGGAGGAAAAGGAGAAGAGAGAGAGGGAGGAAAGAGAGAGAATGAATAAATATCAAAATATGGAAACCAGTGAGATTCAAAAAAGATTGGTGGTATTACAGAAAATAACTCAACCCACCGAGGAGGAAAACAAAGAATTGACAAGTCTATTTGCAATATTTTCTTCAAGACTATTGACATCGTCAAGCTATTCATTTTAATTCAAGTTTTTTCTGAAATAAATGGAGGAGAGAGTGAAGGCATTTCTAAGGATTCTTTATGTTTTAAAAATTAAGATTCAAATGTGCATGTTGGAAACTAAAAAGGTTTTTGCACTCTGCAGGAATTTTTCTCATAAATAAATGAGTTATTGTCTCAAATGTAAAAAGAAAACTAATACTAAAAATATTTCATATATTAAAAGTAAAAATAACAGGGTTATACAAAAAGGTATATGTTCGGTGTGTGGTTCAAAAAAAATCAATTTATCTCCAAACACAAACTCGGAGGAGATATACAAAAGTTTTTATCAGGAAGTAAATTTACAACTACTGGAATACCAGGGGAATTACATCTTCCAGGGTATTCTTTCTGTGGTCCAGGCACAAACTTGGATAAAAGATTAGATGAGGCAGACAATCCTAAATCCTGGAGTAAACCAATCAATAGAGTTGATGAAGTGTGCATGAGACACGATATTGATTATGGGAATACCACAACGTTGGAAGAAAAGCATGAAGCCGATAGAGAAATGTTGTATAATTTGTCTCTGATACAAAATCCAACCTTGAGAGAAAAAGTTGATAGGTTCATCGTGAAGAAGATGATTAGTGCTAAATTGAAACTTGGACTTGGAAATTCAAAAAACTTATAGGCTCTAATGATGCCATTAAGACTGAAGAGCAATTAGCTGATGAATTACATAAACCAATATTCACAAAGTTTCAGAGAAGGAAAGTTTATTCAAAGGAAGTTGATTATATCTGGTCTGCTGATTTGATTGAACTCAATAATGATAAGGGGTACAAGTATGCTTTAACCGTTATTGATTTGAGGAGTAGATATGCGTGGGTTGTGCCATTAAAAAACAAAACAGGTAATACTCTTATGTTAGCCTTTCAACAGATATTTAATAAAAGTAAGAGAAAACCTAAAAAATTGTGGACTGATGAGGGTAGAGAGTTTTATAACAAGACATTTATGAATTTTCTAAAAAATAACAGTATTACATTATACAGTACCTTTAATGAAGGGAAGGCAGTTGTTGTTGAACGTTTTAATCGTACCTTAAAAGAGAGACTATATAAAAAATTCACACAACTCGGTTCACAACAATGGTCATCTTTTATTCAGGATATTGTGGATAAGTATAATGACACGATTCACACGTCAACGAATATGAAACCATCAGAAACATTTACAAAATTAAAATATGAAAAAGAGATTAATGTCAGAAAACCTAAGTTCAAAGTTGGTGATATCGTAAGAATATATAGGTGGAAATCTCATTTTGAAAAGGGTTTTACTGAACGATGGACGAAAGAACTTTTTAAAATTGTTGATGTAATAGATACAGTTCCTTGGACTTATAAGATATATGATTTGGAAGGGGAAGAGATTTTAGGTTCATTTTATTCACAGGAATTACAAAAGACAAAGATAAATTGAAATTTTTTGACTCCGCCCCTTTTTGACTCCACCCACACAAACCCCACACAAGCCCCGCCCACACAAACCCCACACAAACCCCACCACACACAAACCCCTCACAAGCTCCAATAAATTGAATTTTTTTTGACTCCGCCCCTTTTTGACTCCATCCACATAAACCCCACCCACACAAGCTCCACACAAACCCCACACACACAAAAACTCCACCCCACACAAGGTCCACACACACAAACCCCACACAAGCTCCACCCATATTCATCATATTCACATAATTAGTGATTAGTTAATTAGTTCTCCACACACAACATGTTTATTTAATTAAAAAATTATCCACCCATCCACACAAGCTCCCCTCATCCACCCATCCACGCATCCATTTATCCACACAAACCTCATCCACGTCAGCGTCATCCACCTTCACCCCTCGCACATAAGCCCCACCGAAGCTCCGCCCGCATAAGCCCTGCCCACATAAACCCCTCCCACCGAAGCCCCGCCCACACAAGCCCCACCCACACAAGCCCCACCCACCGAAGCCCCGCCCAGACAAGCCCCTCCCACCGAAGCCCCACCCACACACACCCCTCCCACCAAAGCCCCACCCACACACACCCCTCCCACACAAGCCCCACCCCCTTCATCCCCCCTGTGCGCCCCCCACCTTTGACCCACCACCTCCCTCATCCCACCCCCACCCTTCCCCACACACACACATGGGGAGGGGAGGGATGGGATGAGGGGGTGATGGGTCATTGGGGGGGGCGCACCTATCCCCCCTTCATGTCTTGATCCTCTTCTTGAAATTCAGAATCAAGTAATTGTAAACAAAACAAATATAATTTATTAATATTGAAAATATTAAATATTCATTTGCGAGAATGTATAATTTGCGAGAATGTATAAAACCATTGCGAGAATGTACTACAACTTGACCCAACAAAAGAATATGAGGCATCTTTATTGTCTATGGAAACTTATAATACCTTATTTAATATAACTGATAAAAATGACAAGTTTAGTTATAATCCCGGAAGTGGATACAAAACGATAACAGTCTCACCCGGAGCATATGAGATTTCTCAAATATCTTCCGAAATTGCTCGTCTTATGAAAGAACAGGGTGATGAACCAAAAAATATTGTTATAGACATTCAAAAACATACTTCAAAATCAACGATTAAAGTTAAAAAATAACTACAAGGTTGATTTCACAATTGATAATTCATTTAGAGAGTTATTGGGTTTCTCCTCAAAAAAGATTGAAACTAATGGGACGTTTTACAGTGATAATGTCATTCAAATATCCTCGGGAATAAATTCGGTGTTAATTCACTGTGATTTGATTGATGGTGCTTATAATGATGGAAAAAAACAAATGCAATATTTTCATTCAGCGCATACTCAACCCCAATTGGTTATAAATTCAATATGGAACCTAAAAATTTGGTTTATCTCCCTGTGTCAGGAAAAACCATACACAGAGTAAATTTTAGGATAACCGACCAAGATAATCGTATGATTTCTTTTAATGGAGAAGTTATATCCATCAGAATTCACCTACGGGAAGTTTTCCAATAAATAAATACGATGGTTATTGTGAGGAAACACGAGTTGGGAAAATATAAAATAATTACAGGGGATGGGATGTTCCTTTCCCCATACTACAAGGGTGAAGGTATGTATCTTGGTAGAGGATACTATAAACCTAAGAGACAAAGGGGTGTTGGACATCAATTTAGAGGAGATGGGATAATTGATACTCTCATGGGTATTGGTTCAACTATTCTAAAACATAAAGATCTAATTGGTTCAACTGCTTCTGCTGTGGGAAATGTAGCAGTTGCTGTAAAGAGCATAAAAGATGCCCAGAAGGAATCTCATAAATTACAAGCAATAAAAGAAATTAAGAAAGGCAAAACTCAGTTTTCCCCCCAAGAACGACAGAAAATAATTCGTATACTTGGATCAGGGTTTCAAAAGTTTTAACATCTTTAACATATATATACATACATATACATATATATATATATATATATATATATATATATACATACATACATATATATATATATATATATACATACATACATATATATATATATATATATATATATATATATATATATATATATATATATATATATAACGAAAGAAGCAGACTGACTCCATGACACGATGCTGACATCATGGACGTAAATTATGCCAACACCACACCTCCAAACTTGGAGGCATCCGTGTGGCACTCAAGAATTTGCAGACTAAGATTTAAAGCCGACTTGATGACCCATGAACTCGTTGGGTTCCCGTTGTGACAGCGGTTGATGAAAAAAATCATTTCAAGAAAAAAAAGAGATAACTCCAGCGAACTGTACAACCGAGGTTGTTTGCATTGATCAAATAATCCTGGAGTACTTGACTGAATCAGGAATTTTTTCATAATTTTTTTCGTTGACCAATTTGAACGAAACTTGATATTGCGCGTCAATGTGAAAAAAAAAAAACGGAGAAAAGAAAGTCGAATAAATTATTGTGCGTAATCTTCGAAACACAATTTTATTTATTAATGAACCCGGAAGTTTTAGATCAAAATGACGATGTTTATTTTATGCTTTAAAATAAGTTGTTCTTTGTCTATACGAAATGTTTGAGATTTTAAAATAAATCAATAAGTATATTGATGACTTCCATCCTGTGTGTGTGTGTGTGTGTGTGTGTGTGTGTGTGTGTGTGTGTGTGTGTGGGTGTGTGTGAGTGTGTGTGTGGGTGGGGGGGTGTGTGTGTGTGGGTGTGTGTGTGTGTGTGTGTGTGTGTGTGTGTGTAGGCACGATAACTCGAGAACGAAAGAAGCGACCAATGTCAAATTACACCACGTGATTCATGAGGGTGATGGCTCGCGCTGATTAGATTTTGGTCAAAATCGGTCAAAGGTCAAGGTCACAGTGAGGTCAAATATTCGATTTTTGATGGTTTGGTACAGAATCATTGTAGAAACTTCTGGTTTGCGTCGCTACCTTCTCTCGAGACAGCTTTTATTAGACAAGGTCAGAGCTCAAGTTGACGATTTCGTAAGTACCAGTCTATGACTGCTTGTTGAATTGTTCGTTGAATCCAGCCTGCTGGGATAGGTACGATTCCACATACATGCAAGCCAGGTATGGCTGCACTCGACATACATGGGTTTACTCTAAAGTGAAGGTACTGCTTCCATTGGCTTGGTATTCATTAACATTTAGCCAAATTGCTGTAATAAATGAACAGGGAAAAATATGTTGGCACAACAATGAAAGACAAATTTATCTGTCCTACAGGGTGTCCCAAAAAAATATACAACTTTACATCTGCAAAGAGGATGGTCATAACATATATTTTTTTAAAAAGATATATGGCTGGATAGAAAGCTGAAAGGTTGAAGTTTATTGTACCAATGTCAAAATTGACAGCAAAATTTAAATTTTGTTATAGAATCGTCGTTTTCTCTTCGACCACATGTTCGATGTAGGCTCCACGTTGTCTGATCACTGCCTGCAAACGCGTTGTCATGTTCTCCATCACTTTGGGAAACGTTTTCTGAGGAATGTTCTGGATTTCTTGGTGGATGTTTTCCTTCAGCTGATCAAGAGTCTGAGGCCTAGGGTTTCCATAGATCCTGTCCTTGAGATACCCCCACAAGAAGAAGTCTGGAGGAGTAAGGTCAGGGGAATACGGTGGCCACTCAACGTCTTCGTAGAGGGAGATAAAGCGGCCCTCAAAATGTTGGTTGAGAAAACGCCTCATTTCCCTGGCTGTATGGGGCGGTGCCCCATCCTGCTGGAACCACTGGGTTCTCATCTGGATCAGGTTGTTTCTCCTACGGGCCCGAGTACGTAGCTCAGGCAGATAGAATTCCTGAATCATTTCACGATAGTTCCTCTGGTTTACCATGCAAGTGGGTCCCTGGTCATCTTCAAAGAAGTATGGACCAATTATCCCATACCAACCAACCGCCACCCACATGGTGACTTTGAGAACAGATCGAGGCACCAGTTCAGTTGATGCATTACCAGGATTTTCAGTTCCCCAGTACCGAAAGTTTTGCTTGTTTACCTCCCCGGCCAAGTGAGCATGGCATTCGTCCGTCATGTGAAGTTTTTTGAGGATGTCTGCATCTTCCTCCAACTTTCCTGAGAACCAATTTGCAAAGTCTAGTCGTTTGCGTTTCTGTTGATCAGTAAGCACCGTTTCTGTTTGAATTTTGTATGGAAAGGCATGAATGTCTTGGTGGAGGATCCTCTGAATGTTGCTCTTTTGAATGTTTGTCTCGGCAGAAAGTCGTCGATTCGTTTTTTTTTGGACTCTGAACGACCGCCTATCTCACCATTTCCACATTTTCTTCACTACGACCTGTCCTCTTCCGACCACTGTGACCCTTGTGAAGGTCAGAGATGGTTCCCACATTGGTAAACTTTGCGATGGTGCACTTTATTGTCCGAAAGTTTGGTGCATGGCGCAAGTGGATACTGAAATGTCTCGAGTAAAGACGTTGCACCTGTATGACACTTTTCGTCTGGTGCCAAAGTTCAACAATTTCCGTCCGTTGTTATTCGGTCAGTCTTGGCATTTTTCTGGCGCTTGCTTGGTATCAAAATAAACTTCAGGGTCTCTGTAACAAGAAATGAAGCATTAGTGACAAAATTACTGCTTTTTTAGGATCAAACGAAGCATTTTAAAAGTTGTATATTTTTTTTGGGACACCCTATATTACACGGCATCATAGCCTCAGGACTCTTACGCATTGACTTATACATTGTGTGCATGGTAATACAAGTTACTTGTCAACTCGAGTCTAGACTAGTCTGATAAATCCGTCGTCCGTCCGACTTGTCCAATAAATCTGACGTGCTGTAGCTTTCTTTTATTATTCTCTTTTCTTCATTGTTTTCTACTGGCGCTACATGACGACAGTAGGAATAAAATAAATAAAAATGCAACAGAACGTCAGATTTATCAGACTACTCTGGACAATTGTGTCGCAAGGTGTGTTCTGCACACAAGTTTTCATCGTATCCGGACAGCGAGATTGCTTCGTTTTATGCGCGGAGAGATACGGCCGATGACATGGGCTGGCCTTGCTTGCGATTCATTCACCGTGGTGCAACATGCCCGCTGTGCTGCGCTGGTCATGTCAACTCACTAAAATATTTCTGATATCGAGCAGTATGCAAGTCGAATTTACATTATTGAATTACGAATAGGATTTAGTCTAACCAGTTGTTATTGCCAAGTCTTCCTTCCATGTCCTCCCGATCATCATGAACTCCAGGAATTTCTTCGCCAGTTTCCTCTGCTTGTCCTGCTTCGGGCTCGAACTGGTAAGGCCATATTCCATTTCCAGCTGCCTGAACTTCACCTCCTGCGACTACGTTATCCGACAATTCTCCATGTGATTCAGACCAAAATCCTTCATTTCTCTCACACTCACTGTCGCTACCAGACAAATCAAAGTCCATGTCATCCATTATTCAAAACCAAATGTTTGATTTTTTTTTAAAGCAGAAATGAACGAAGCGTTTGAGTCGACCAATCGAATGTGTAAACACACAGGAAGCCAATAATCACGTAGACCACCAACCCGAGTAATTTGTGTGCAGCCTTTGTTGTTCTGGAGATGACATCATGTGGGTTACGCGTCGTTCAGTAGATTTCGGCAGAATTTTTAGGCGCGTTCCCGAAGAGGTTTGTTTTTTAATTTTACATTTTACAGAACGAGTATTGTGAAAAAACATTGTCAGTAGGGTGAATATACTGGTTCTGGCTCACTTTTCCCCATGCAAATGAATGGGGGATTTTCAGCGATTCATATTTTTTTTTCACTAAAAATAAACCCCCTTTTTATCCCAAGGTATATTTATTTGTCTCCCCTTTTAACCTGGGGACACTTTTTTTTCAAATAACCCATGCAATAAGATAAAGATTTGCCAAAGGTGATTCGAAAAAAATATCTAAAACGTCTAAGCCTCGGGACACTCTTTATCAAATAACCGATGCATATTGTTTAGCTCACTCATTGAACCTATAAAGATTTGTTCATTCTCAAATTCCTTCAATAGTTTAATTTTCTTTGCACAATAATCCCCATCTAAAATATTGAAAAACAAAACATTTGAATCTTTATATTTTTTAAGATACCCCTTTTGTGCCATTACAAAATGATAAACTTCTCTTAATGCTCTTGTTTGACCACCTCCTGAGCCACAGGTTATTTTTTGTTAAGCCATGCCCACTTTTCATAAGCCCCGCCCACTTTCAAATGGAATTTTTTAAAGCCCTGCCCACTTTTTTAAGTCCCGCCCACTTTTCAAGAGGTATTCCATAAGCCACGCCCACTCTCCTCTAAGCCCCGCCCACCCTTCTGTGGATTTTTATAAGCCCCGCCCACTTTTCTAAGCCCCGCCCACTTTCCACGAGGTATTTTTTAAGCCACGCCCACTTTCCCTAAGCCCCGCCTACTTTTGTTAAGCCCCACCTACTCTTACATCATTTCCAGTTCATCGCTGACTCACAAAGAAATCACAAGAAAATTTCAGCATGTTATGGTTTTGAAAAATTTCCCAAGGAAGGCTTGCCTGGGCTTGCCCAGGGAATTTCCAAAGGAAACCACACCCACCAGTCTTTCCCTATAAAAGCCTCAAGCCCAGGCTCCATTTTAAACATTTTTTTTGCTGGTCATGGTGTGCTGTGTGCTTGCCTGGAACTCTCTGACTTGTATGGAACTAAACCTTCAAGTTGATGAACTGGATTCAAACCTCTTATCCATTGAGGTAAGATTTTATTTTCCTATTTTTAGTTCCTTTTAAACATCGACTCGTTTAATAATTAAATAACTTAATTAATACATTATTATTTTCTCTCACAGGAAATTGTATCTGAAATACGAAATGAAAATACTGCTTTTGCTACAACTTGGGGCGAAATTGTTGGCTTGGTTGAAGACCTTATGAGCGACCAAGACCCACAGAACAAGCAAGACCTTGAGTGGGATGACTTTGGGGTTCCTTGGAACTCTCAGACTTGTATGGAACTAAACCTTCAAGTTGATGAACTGGATTCAAACCTCTTATCTGTTGAGGTAAGATTTTTATTTTCCTATTTTCAAACTTTGATTGAAGCATACTCATTTAATAATTAAATCACTTGATTAATACATTATTATTTTCTCTCACAGGAAATTGTATCTGAAATACGAAATGAAAATACTGCTTTTGCTACAACTTGGGGTGAAATTGTTGGCTTGGTTGAAGACCTTGTGAGCGACCAAGACCCACAGAACGAGTTCGTCCTTGATGACCCAACCAAAGAGTTATACCTTGGAGACCAGCAAAATCCTGAAAAAGAGTTTTACAGCAATAGTACTCATTGTGAGTTATCAAGACAATACCCAATGAACAAGTTATACCTTGATGAGCCAGAATACAAGTTTTACCTTGGAGACTCACAAATTTTGAAAAAAATCAGTAAATGAGTTCTGCCTTGATGGTTTAAATAACTACCTTGGAGACTCAGGAAAAGGGTTCTGCCAAGATGGTTCTAAATATGAGGCCTACCTTGGAGACTCACAAATTTTGAAAAAAATCAGTAAATGAGTTCTGCCTTGATGGTTTAAATAACTACCTTGGAGACTCAGGAAAAGGGTTCTGCCAAGATGGTTCTAAATATGGGGCCTACCTTGGAGACTCACAAATTTTGAAAAAAATCAGTAAATGAGTTATCCTTAAGAGACTTTGTAAGTTGGTTTTATTTTGAATATTTGAAATGTGGGTTCTGGCTTGATAACTCACAATGTGATACATATCTTGGAAACTCAACGGGAATGTGGTTATACCTTGAAGACTTGGAAAGTTGGGTTTATGTTAGAGACTTTTATTTATTTATTTATTATTTTATTTATTTATATTTTGGAGACTTTTGGAGTTGCTATCACTCTTTAGGATCTAAACCTATCGATGTAGTTCTTTGTCGGATGATCCTTGATGGGAGCAAGATCAAGAAAGTTCTGGGAAGAAAGTGCAGGCTTACTCCCCTTTTCTACGTCATCAAACCTGAAAGCCTTAAAAGACAGAATTGGAAGAAGAGAAAAAAACATAAAAAAATATACATTGTTCATTCTGGGAAGAAAGTGCAGGCTTACTCCCCCTTTCTACGTCATCAAACCTGAAAGCCTTAAAAGACAGAATTGGAAGAAGAGAAAAAAAACATAAAAAATATACATTGTTCGTTCTGGGAAGAAAGTGCAGGCTTACTCCCCCTTTCTACGTCATCAAACCTGAAAACCTTAAAAGACAGAATTGGAAGAAGAGAAAAAAAAAAACGTAAAAAAAAAAAATATATATATATATATAGGTGGAAGTCTCATTTTGAAAAAGACATTGTGTTGGGCGAGGATTGAGTTGGGGTTGAGATTTTGAATGTGAGGGTTGGGGTTGAGATTTTAAATGTGAGGGTTGGGGTTGAGATTTTGAATGTGAGGGTTGAGGTTGAGATTTTGAATGTGAAGGTTGGGGTTGAGATTTTGAATGTGAGGGTTGGGACACACACACACACACACACACACACACACACACACACACACACACACACACACACACACACACACACACACACACACACACACACACACACACACACACACACACACACACACACACACACACACACACACACACACACACACACACACCAACAAACAAAGTTAAGCCTTGACTATTCAGTTGAGGATTCTGTGTTTGGGGTTCACAGATCTAAGAACGTCCCCTCTTGACACACATTATATACTGTTATACACCTCGGACTTAGCCCTCGAGTGTCCACAACGGTGTATAGTAGGAGGGAGTGAAGGGACAACCCATTGCTCCCATGGGTATTATCTGCTTAGTTTTGTCTTTTGTAATTCCTGTGAATAAAATGAACCTAAAATCTCTTCCCCTTCCAAATCATATATCTTATAAGTCCAAGGAACCGTATCTATTACATCAACAATTTTAAAAAGCTCGTTCGTCCATCGTTTAATATAACCATTTTCAAAATGAGATTTCCACCTATATATTCTTACGATATCACCAACTTTGAACTTAGGTTTTCTGACATTAATCTCTTTTTCATATTTTAATTTTGTAAATGTTTCTAATGGTTTCATATTTGTTGACGTGTGAACCGTGTCATTATACTTATCCACAATATCCTGAATAAAAGATGACCATTGTTGTGAACCGAGTTGTGTGAATTTTTTATATAATCTCTCTTTTAAGGTACGATTAAAACGTTCAACAACTGCCTTCCCTTCATTAAAGGTACTGTATAATGTAATACTGTTATTTTTTAGAAAATTCATAAATGTCTTGTTATAAAACTCTCTACCCTCATCAGTCCACAATTTTTTAGGTTTTCTCTTACTTTTATTAAATATCTGTTGAAAGGCTAACATACGAGTATTACCTGTTTTGTTTTTTAATGGTACAACCCATGCGTATCTACTCCTCAAATCAATAACGGTTAAAGAATACTTGTACCCCTTATCATTATTAAGTTCAATCAAATCAGCACACCAGATATAATCAACTTCCTTAGAATAAACTTTCCTTCTCTGAACCTTTGTGAATGTTGGTTTATGTAATTCATCAGCTAATTGCTCTTCAGTCTTAATGACATCATTAGAGCCGATAAGTTTTTTGAAATTCTAAGTCCAAGTTTCAACTTAGCACTGATCATCTTCTTCACAATGAACCGATCAACTTTTTCTCTCAAGGTTGGATTTTGTATCAGAGACAAATTATACAACATTTCTCTATCGGCTTCATGCTTTTCTTCCAACGTTGTGGTATTCCCATAATCAATATCATGTCTCATGCACACTTCATCAACTCTATTGATGGGTTTACTCCAGGATTTAGGATTGTCTGCCTCATCTAATCTTTTATCCAAGTTTGTGCCTGGACCACAGAAAGAATACCCTGGAAGATGTAATTCCCCTGGTATTCCAGTAGTTGTAAATTTACTTCCTGATAAAAACTTTTGTATATCTCCTCCTCGTTTGTGTTTGGAGATAAATTGATTTTTTTTTTGAACCACACACCGAACATATACCTTTTTGTATAACCCTGTTATTTTTACTTTTAATATATGAAATATTTTTAGTATTAGTGTTCTTTTTACATTTGAGACAATAACTCATTTATTTATGAGAAAAATTCCTGCAGAGTGCAAAAACCTTTTTAGTTTCCAACATGCACATTTGAATCTTAATTTTTAAAACATAAAGAATCCTTAGAAATGCCTTCACTCTCTCCTCCATTTATTTAAGAAAAAAAATGAAAAACATGAATTAAAATGAATAGCTTGTCGATGTCAATAGTCTTGTCGAAAGTATTGCAAATAGACTTGTCAATTCTTTGTTTTCCTCCTCGGTGGGTTGAGTTATTTTCTGTAATACCACAAATCTTTTTTTAATCTCACTGGTTTCCATATTTTGATATTTATTGTGTCTCGCTCTTTCCTCCCTCTCCTTCTCTCTCTCCTCCCTCTCCTTCTCTCTCTTCTCCCTCTCCTCCTTCTCTCTCTTCTCCTTTTCCTCCTCTTTCTTCTCCCTCTCCTCCTTCTCTCTCTTCTCCTTTTCCTCCTCTTCCCTCTCTTCTCCTTTTCCTCCTCTTTCTTCTCCCTCTCCTCCTTCTCTCTCTTCTCCTTTTCCTCCTCTTCCCTCTCTTCTTCAACTCCTTCCTCATCCCTTATTATCCTTGAATCGCTTACACCCCATAGAATATCATACATATATTCATCAGGATTTCTTGTTATTCCTGTATCCAAAATAATTTTTTTTACAACAGGAAACCAATAAAATTTCTTTTGAATTTCTAAAAGAGCCTTACCTTTTATTAACTTTATAATTTTTTCATTATTTAACATTCTAATTAAATCTAAAGTTGTCGGTTTATCAACATCAGCATAATGCCAATCTTTTATTGAAAATACCTCATTCTTATGTTGTAGAACATATTTATTAAAATACCGAATACCCTTTTCTTGAAGGTATGCTTGGACACAGAAATGATAATTTTCTTGAAGCCTTCTTGCTGTCATTTATGTATTAGAAATATATGTTAGAATAATATTATGGCACGAAACACCTCCCCATCTTCCCATAGTTAAATCATTTTGTATTTCCTTACTTATATATAATCCTGTTTTTTCTGTTTTCATGATATAAACAAGGGCAAAACCATTATTATATTTACCCTTATTAAATTCTTTTATTTGTTGTTTACTAATCGTGGCCCCACAAAACTCATTCTCAATACCAAGTGGATAATATTCTTCCTTACGAGACTGATTTAATTGTTCCAGGTCTTCGAGGTTAATTTTAAATGACCAATTATACCCTAAATCATTCATATCATACCCCCATTGTTCTATTCTCATACAAACGATACGCCCTTCTTTACAAAAATTTATTTTAATTTGAACTGTGAATTCTGTATGACCTGGAGATAATATCAACACTTCTGTATATTTGGAATACACAGCCGTTTTATTTAAGGATATATATTGTGATAAATCGCTTAATCTCACCAAGTCATTCGCGTCAGTCGGGCTTGGATAATTTTTTAATTTATAAGCATTTTTCATGTTAATATTTTTGGTTATATTATATTTATGTCGTTCAGCCTGTGCCTTTGTGTAATAATTTGATAAATCAATATCCAGTTCTTGAGATACACCAAAGATAGAACCATCTTTACCAACATAAGTCATTTATATTAGATTAAAAATAATATCATAAAATTTTTTATTTTTGTTGAGTTGAAATAACACATATAGACATAATTGACCACAACACTTGGAATTTAATTCTTGGACTTGAAATGTTTGATAAACACCATTCTGGAAGAATTTTATGACTTCAACAGGTGGTGGAAGACCAAAACTATCAAAATAATATTTGTCTTGACTATTAAAAATACAAACCCAATGAGAACCGTTCCCATTATTATCTTCTAAGTTCATAATAATATTCTTTGTATGTTTCGGCACATTTGTTAATTCATCTCTCATACAAATAATCACATTATGAATTTTTAATTTCTTACAATATTTGACAAGTTGTAAATTTGATGTTGTATTCTTTCCAAATTCTTTAAACCACTCATCAATGCTCATTTATTTATTAGAAAGATATAATCCATTACCTCTTTTCGTTAATTTTACACCTGCTTGTGCTATAGAAGAAAGCATATCTCCAACTAACAATCTCGCTTTATCAGGCAGACCTTCAAGTTTTTCAGCAAAATCTACAATTACACCACTTCCACTAATTTGTTTCTCCAACTCTTTGTTATGTCTTTCCAATTCTTTTTGAGCCTGGAGTTGAGCCTTCCTTTCGTTGGCAGTTTTCTCCGCTGTTGAAATACCACCCGTCAATGCTCCAACCGCACTTAAACCAGCAAATAAAGGAATTAGAAATGGGAGAAATCCTCCACTCGTCTCTCTTATTAAATATTTTTTCAACATTGGTTTTGTCATTTTAATTTTAAGTGAGCCAGTGTCATTCAAGATTTTAACCTGTTCTCTTGTGAGCAAAACATCAATTCTTACTGCTCCTTTTCTCTGAATTGTATTAACGTTAATCGTACAAGGCTTTTGATTTTGAACACAAGATGATAGTTTATGAAGATTGATTTGATTAACATATACCCCAGTTGGTACTTTGCCACTCATTTATTTAACAAAAAATTATGTGAGACTAATCATCACACCATTATCTGTATTAATCTGTAATTCTGTTTCTTCCAAAAGCAAACAATATGTATCAACTTCTTCACTCTCTCTTTCAATGTATAGGGAAGTATCCACTCGATTAGACTTTATAGTTTCCTTTTGAGCGCTCAGGTCAAACGCAAAGATTGTATACAAACTTTTAAATGCTGTCATATCCAAAATAGGTTCTTTATTTCCATTACTTTCACACACCTTTTGGTAAGACTTGTATGCTTCAGCAAAATCATTTTTTTCCCAATTAATTTCCAATCTATCTCGTGGATAAAATGTTCCATCTAGAGAAACGCGAAGTTGTTTCACCTTAGCATTATCACTCAATGCATTATTCTTATCAGTCGCAGTATCACCATCTGGCTTTTTAAAAATCATCCACAGATATCGTGGCTTTCCTTCCAGAACACCCAAATTCCACGTGTAAGTAGTTTGATTGAGTTTAACGTGTTGACATCTTCTTTTGAGGTATGATACACTGAGTGGTTTCTTTGAGTTAAGTCTTCTATTCAACATCTCTTCTGTTTTAAGATTAGGAGTATATTCACTGATATACCAACTCATTTCCTCAATTACAAATTTATTCTGTTCACCAAAAGAACTAGCAACACCAAAAAGCAATCTATTTTCATTATCATTCCTTTGTAGTTGAAATCTAATTTTAAGACCATACAGAACTTTATCATGATCACAAAATCCAAATATACCTTTAAGAGGAACTTCCACAGTAAAACTATTTACTGCTTTTGTATCATCATTATACATTCCTTTCCTTTGAGTATATCCAGGGTCTGTGTTTGTTCCCGTTGACATATCAGGAATAAAACCTTCGACAGACCCCTTTCCCATTCTGTCACTGAATGTATAGAGTGTAAATTTCATCATTTCAGATACAGCAGAGACATAATCAACCACTTCAACTTCTTGTGTTCCAATATACAAACGCACACTATCAAACATTTTCCAGAAGAAATCATTTACAAGTGTAGCGTTTGTGTTATTCCCAGCTTTAGTTAATTTAAATTTACACAACAAGAAACTTTCGGAGAGATTCAAATAGGTTTGTTGATTATTTATTTCAAAACTTTTTGTACCATTCGTATTCCAGTCTGTTCCAGTTATTGCATTTACCTTGAAGTAATCTTCTTTTTAGTGGAGTTTGAGATAATAATAGTATCATCCAAATCATAGATACTATCAATTGCTTCCATACTTGTATTTATTTAGGAAAAAAAGATGTCATTTGATCAAAATCTTTTAACATTTGAAGTTTTTTAGGAGTATATTCTACTGTGGGAACTGTGGAAACATCTTTCATTTTTTCTTGGGAAGTTTTTAAAAGTGGTTTAAAAAATTTCTCTTGTTTTCTTTCAAATGCTTCTTCGCCCATTAGTTTCTGTCTGCGTTTCTTCTTTATGTCTTCCTGCTGTTTTACAACTTTTGAAACCAACTCTTGATGTTCCTTAAATCTTCTTGCTCTTTCTTTTGCATCCATTTATTTATTGTAAAATATCATTTAATGAATTGTAAAGATCAACAGGGAAATTTTCCTTTTCTTCATCATTCAAGTAGATGTGTTCAAATAAATCCTTTTCTTTAAATATTTCATCAAATTCTTTATTAACATTAATGTGAGTTGTAATTTCTTCTTCACTAATACTTGCATCTCTGCTTTTCATACATTTGCGTTGAGTTTCTTCATCAACATCAAAACCGAATGATAAAATCTTCACTCCACTCAGATGTTTAATAATTTGGCTCGTTCCTTCTGGATTAGTTTATAATATCCCAAGACCACCAGATTTTACTTTCCTTAACTCACTCTTACAATGTGAATATTTTGTTGTACCAAGAGAAACCTCCTCAAATATTTGACCTTCATTCCTCAATCGCATATGTTCCTCCACTGAAATATAGTGATAATCTTCACCTTTTACTTCTCCAGGTCTTATTGCTCTAGTTGTTGTTGATACAATGCGTATCACGGGGTGTTTTTTAAGTAAATTTACAATATTCTCATTTGTACTACACAAGAACCTTGATTTATGAAAGTTTTTTTCCAGAAGCAGATTTACCCACAAGATTTACAATAATAGTTGTCATTTATATATGTAATTGTTTATAAAACAAAAAATATATCCCTTAATATCTCATCTTGTTTCACAACAATATATTTATATTTTTCAGTCGTGTGCTTCATGTAATCCTCAAATTTCTTTTTACTACATAATGTAGAACAATTATCTCTCCAAAAGTTATTGATATTATTATCACTATTATCACTAAGAATACAAGTTATAGGTTTTGATTTCTTTTTACATCTCTGTGTATCACAAAATAGTTGAATTATATCTTCAATGTTGTAATCATTTAGGTTTTTTTGACGTTTAAATAAACCGATTATATCCTCTTTTTGAAGACCAGCATTAAAACCTTATGAGAGTAGTTGATACTCTGGTTGAAAACTCGACTTTGTGAAAATTATTAAATTATCATAATCTAAAAATTTGGGAGTGAGGAGCATCTTTAAAAGTAAGCAGGTTTTTCCACATCCACTTGAACCAACTATGAGACATCTTAATGAATTTGGGAGATTTTTATGGTTGTTAAATTTTCTTATTTTCCCAAATGGGTAAAAAATCATTCATTTATATAATTGGAAAACAGGTTATTTAATTTGTTATTGGCTTTTTTAGAAGCTCTATATTTTATCCTAAGTTCAGGTTTAATTTCAAGATAATCCATTATTTTATTTATACAATATCTTGTGTTGATATTTCCCTGAAAATTACATCCATGAATAATATATAACAACAATCCTTTGAACATTTCTCTTATACGTTCAGTTTCTTCCCTTGTAAGGAAAGGTGTGTTATCACCCTCATACTTTACATTCATTTCTCTAATCAATCTTGTAAAGTAATTCATTTTTGGTGTAAATCTAAAAGAATTATTTTCCTTTTTATATTTTTTATTATCATTAATTAGAAGATAATCACAGAATAAACATTGTTTATAGGCTTTTGACTCTGTGTTTAATCCCTGTCTTTCACACGCAGGACAATTCTCAAATTTGTCATATGGAGAATCAGGAAAGTCTAGCATATTTATAAAGTAAAACTTTACTTAAACTGAAATTCATCTATACTTTCAGTTGTATATTGACTCATATTTAATAATATTACCATCGATATCAATGTACTTTTTTTCATTACCAGATTCAACGACAACATTTTTTATATTAAAGGTAATTTTAAAATGATCGTTAACTACTATTGAACGAAATGTCATTTCACCTGATATATTAACATCCTTTATTTCATCAGGATTTACATCTTTAGGGTTGTTGAAAAAAATACAAATTTCTCCTTGCATATTACAGATGGTCTTATCTTTTCTTTCTAAAGCTTCATCCATAAGGTTTTTGTTTTTTGATACTTTTTCTTGTTTCATTGTTTTTTCTAGTTTTGAATATATTACTAGGAGGAGAGGAGAAACTTTTGTTAGAGATACTTTAATTGATGTTCTACCAGGTATACTAAAAGCCCTTCCACTGAAGGAAATTGAAGAACTCATATTATTTACCATAATTGTTTTTATCCAATAGTTGTTATATTTATCTTTGTTCAATTTTACATCCTTCACATATTTCTCAGTATCTTTAACAAATGAAGAGATTGATTGAAACTTGTCTTTTGTGTCTTGAAACATTGTATTTATTAAGTGAAAAAGTTGGAGGATAAAATGGTTTTAAGCACAGATTCACCTGTAAAATAAACGAAATTTTCATCAAGAAAATTTTAGTTTAAGCAAAGATTTATTATATAAATATGGTCAGCTCGGAGATTATATAAAACAGCTCGGAGAACTACGACGTTTGCCAGCGTACTACGACATATGGCAGCGTTCTTCGACGTATGCCAGCATACTACGAATATGTCAGCGTGCTCTTAACGTATATAAACTTACCCATAACGTATTCGACGTGTGCCGGCGTTTTAGCCCAATTTTGCATACGTCAGGCATACGTTGGCTAAATCGTCAAGGTGTTAAAGGGCCGTAACGGATGATCCGCTGTGGCGACCCCTTACGGGAGCAGCCGAGAGAAGAAGAAGAGATCGATATATATATATATATATATATATATACATATATATATATATATATATATATATATATATATATATATATATATATATATATATATATATATATATATATATATATATATATATATATATATATACATATATACATATATACATATACATACATATATCCATATACACATATATATATATATATATATATATATATATATATATATATTGTTGAGGATTCAGCAGTGGCAGGATTCGGACGAGTAATGTCAATGACTGTCCGTTACCAGTTTGGGTTTTCACACCCTACTCTCGACAGCCAAATGTTACAGATTCGGAACCACCCAAACCACCGCCGTCTCCAGGGTTATAACGCCGGCTGGTTTGGCACAGGCCTCGCGATACCAACATACCCCTCGACCTTACCAGTTGGAGAAATAGACTCCGGTTACAGACTAGTTTTGTCAGATAGCGAGAGAATTCTGCCAGTCTGTAACCATTTTAGTTTTTATATCCAAATCGAGCGGATCGTTCCTCGGCGTGGCACAAATTAATTCAAAGCGGCAACTTCATACGAATCAGCCAGATTTATTGGGGACATCGAGGAACACGACACAAGCAAAGCATTCACGACAATGTTATAATTAACCTCTAACCCGTTTTCAACTCGGGAGCTACGGATTTTGAAGGGGACCCTAACGAGATAAGCCTTAAACAACATGCAGACAAGACACAGAGTACTTGGTGATGTTTCATGGACGAGAGGAAAGTGTCAAAGTCACGAATGTGGCTCGTGACACGCCGATGTCCATGGTTTTGAGCGCCCAAGCTCAAACACGCTGCGTGGCAAGATGGCGCTCGTCCTCATGTCGCAGCCCTCACGCAGGCAGCCTCAGCGCGTTCAGACCCCGTGAGGTCGACTGCACCAGAGCGAAAGATCGATGGTACGTTTCAGCTGGTTTCTCCCAAGGTCCAGTATACAAGTCCAGGCCTGGCCTGTTCACCAGACAAGGCCAAATCGAGGTGTTGGGCTCCGCAGGCTGGGTACATGGGATTCCAAGACGTCGTCGATCCGTGAGGTGAGTAGGGACAGTCAGAGGCTCCGTCACTGGACTCCGGATGAACCTGTCGATGTCTCCTCAGGAAAGCCGATCGCGCCCCACCTCGGCGCTCAGTTTCACCACTGCCGATCGCAGACTCGGCGCGCTCAAGTTCAGTTTTTCTCCCGGCAGATTCACCTCTGCCTTTTCTTTGCTCGCTCACCTCGAAGCCCACCGGCTCCTCCCTTCAGTTTCACTTCCTTCTCCAGACCACTCCCCCTCTCAGAGCTGGGCGGGGACTATTGTCCGGAGAGAGGAAGGAAGAAAAAGAAACTCTCTGTCCACCACCAATGCACGAACAATGAACAGCCTCTTACACTTCCCGACACACATGTAGCGTCCATTTACCGAACAACCTAGCTAAACATGCATTTAATGGGGGATCTGGGCTAATCCTATATTTAATAACACACTAAGGGCCATTTCCGCAACATTACCCCAACATTACCCCCACATTTCTCCCGAGGCTCTCCCGAGCCTCCATCTGGGGCAGCCCACGGCAATGGCCCTGTCTAACGTACAGCACAGATCTCACATTTACTCCAACCCACAACATGGGAAGCACTTAACTCCAAAAACCAGTGTCACAATAAGATTGGCATGTCCCTATCCTAGTGTGTCGGGTCACCAATCTAACAAACAAATTCACACTCGACGCACACTACTTAACATTCTAATTATGGATTTGAATGGGAGGGAATTCAATTTTACTTTTAACACCAATATTTGCATAGGAGCAGAACATTCAAAGGTTCAAAGTACTTTCACGTGTTCGCTCCTTCATGCCCCCTCCCGGCAGTATCGTCCATTCACCCCTGAGGGTTTCCTCACTTCGTGGCCTGATTGGCCTCTCACCAGGTGAGTTCAGTCGACCCAGTGGCCTAATCTCACAAAGAATTCTTCGGCCCACTGAGCCCACAAAATTGCATGAATATTCGGCCGCAACGGCCCACAGAATGGCACTTTGGCTTCAATGGCCTCCATCTGGCCTACTCACAAACAGCAGCAGGCAACAAGCCCTGCATTGGACAGCAGGTGACACAGCAATGGTGGCACGGTGATATCGATGGTAGCAAATGCAGTTGGAGGCGTTCTTAAGGACGCAAGTGGGTGGGATGACCTCAGACCAGGTGAGATGGAGTGTACTCTTAACCTTCCTGGCTTGATTTGCTTTGGCAGGACTTGTTTTGGTATGGTCTTCCTCATACGTTCTATTTTTTTTCCTTCCTCTTTTTTTTCTTTACTGACGGGATGGTGTGTTTCTTACTCAAACGTTATCTTCGTGGGTGTGTGCTCATGACATTCTGGTGGCCTCTCTGGCACTTGGAGAGGGTGACCTAGCCTGGCCCTTGCTGACAAATTTTCCGATTAACACTACACGTCCCAGGTGTCACACATGAATGGTGCAGAGGAGAGTCCGTCGAACCTAACCATTCACTTTTAGCTCTAGACAATACAACAAACCCTGCTATGGCTAGAATGATCCTAATGACCCATTTTTCCCAACCTGGCACACTGTTGCATTCTATTAAACCTGGGCAAGGCCCTTATTTGTCTTTTTCCATTTGGTGGTGTCAGGCATAACTCGCTGGCTGGGGAGTGTGACTATTACTAGGCCTCTTTGCCTGCTTCCAATCGGGGGTGGAGGACACCCAGCGACCTCGGGGCTCACCTGAGCGTGCTTCTGGCGCTCCTAACTAAGGGGTGGCTCTCTAGCCCCCATACTGTGCTCTCCTAGCACCCATACCGTGCTCTCCTAGCACCCATACCACGCTCTCCTAGCACTGGACCTACAGTGCTCTCCTGGCACTGAACCTACAGTGCTCTCCTGGCACTGGACCTACCGTGCTCTCCTGGCACTGGACCTACCGTGCTCTCCTGGCACTGGAGCTACCGTGCTCTCCTGGCACTGAACCTACCGTGCTCTCCTGGCACTGAACCTACCGTGCTCTCCTGGCACTGAACCTACCGTGCTCTCCTGGCACCTCTGACAGCCTTCACCTGCCAGGAACCACCAAAGCCCTGGTGCCCTATTTCCCGACTCACCAACTTCCAATACCATGTCACACTCCCAGCCCGTACCCCCATACCTTGGCCTGGACCTACCCCTCGCAGTCCGCCTGCACAATGGAACAGCTGCCAGAATCCATGTCAAATCCTCTAAGTCCCCCTAACCTACACTAACTTGGTTAAGAGACTCCTACCGACAGGGTACGTTGTTCGCACTCTCTCATCATTTGCTCAACCAAACACTTTAGTCATTCATTCCACAGTGCCGCACACCCAGTCCACAACACCATCCAACACCTTTCACTTTTATGTGAAAACAAAAACACACCAGTCCCTCAGATCCCACTTGGTCATCAAATTTAACTGGTACACTTTTTCATCACACCCCAATCAATTTGTCACTACGTCCATCGTCTGCTGGCCTCCTCCATACTGCCCTAATCGTTTATTTCCAACAATTTAAACGAAACATCAAAATCTCATCACCAGCCCCATGGAACCTCTGCACGACTCCAACCAGGCATTTCAGTCTTTCCTCAAACAAGCCACTCTTTGTCATCCACTCGTTTCTGGTGTATTTAACACACTGCCTGTGTTGTCTCCACCGCTTTTTTCCAATAATCACCCAAATCCACTCGTGCCACTCTTATGCCTTCTGTCATCTCTCAATTTGCAATCACTTTCGGTATAATTTTCAATCAAGATTTTCTTACATCCCCATATGGCCTGCTTCTTTGGCTCATTGGAAGGGGAGTGAGGGAACGGATCCCTCATTACCCATTACATGACCCCGTCACCTTTCCGCCACGGCTCAAAGGGGTCACGTCTCAATGGGGGTGGGTCTACCCCCTCCTTTTCTCCAGGGTTCGCGGAAGTCAGGTAAACCCCAATCAGGGGAGCGGCCTCCCCCTCTTCTCCAGGGTTCACGGAACTCAGGTAAACCCCAATCGGGGAAGCGGCCTCCCCCTCTTCTCCATAACTCCCTCAAGATAGATAAACCCCACTCAGCTAGCCAAACCCCTCGTGTGCTCAGAAAGGTTTGAAGACCAAGTGACACACGTCAGTGCCACTTGCTACTCATCTGCACTCTACCCCAAAGTTCCTGTGAGGCTGACGGAGAAATTAAAATCCAATTTCTAAAACCTGTTCCTGGATGCAGCATCTCTAACTCTGTAAGAACCCATGTGGAGTTGTCCATTATGGTTTTTGTCCCCTGGCTCAAGTTCTGTCCTGGTGGCATTTCTATTTCTCCTTGCACCTCTAACCTATTTCCTACGTTACCACTCATTCCACGCTCAGGACTCCCACACACAGCAGGCTGCACACATTCCAAGGTTATGTGTTGACATTCCACACATTCAACCTTGCCTGCGTACTGACCAACTGCCTCGCACTCCAGGGTTACATTCTCGACCACCAAGTGAGTACCCACACACGTTTCGACCTTGGCAGCACATACCAGTGTTGTAATCTGGAGTGTGGGCTCACAGCATTCATTCACAGGCATTCCACACACACATTCAGGGGTCACGGATACATGCACCCCATCGGACAGTCTCTTCATTAACATAAAATTCAATTCCTACCTTAAGCTCATCGTCCGCACCATGTATGCATGTACCCACGTACCTGCTTCGTTCCAGAGTCACCTCGATCCAGTCGCTTCTCTCCAGCAGGTTGCTCATCATCAGTTAGCCACACTCCTCCGGGGCTGTCAGTTCCACATGCTGGACCTGCTCAAAATGTGTTTCATTCGTCAACAACCCCGTATGCTCCCTCAATGTCTCCTTCACCAGGGTTTGCTCTAATTGTGGTTTCATCCGACGAGTGATGTCAATCAAGTTCCGCACCACTAACATTACTCCCTGTGGTGATATCACACATCCCACATTATTGTGCTGTTCTACTTCCTGGCTCCATTTTATTTTCCATTCGAGTCGTTCTTCCTTTCTGAGCCTTTTGAGTTGTTCGTTATCTTTCCGGAGTTTTTCCATCTCCGTGTACTCCAACTTTGCTCTCTCCTTTAGTTGGTCAATTTCAAATTTGTTTTCTTTTTGTTTTCTATCCCACAGTCTCTCATGTTCTTCATTCTCCAATGTCGTCGTTTCTTTCAATTGGTTGATTTCCTTTTCCTGTTCAATTCGTCGTTCTTTCACTATCTCCACGTGCTTCAACCTTGCTTTCTCCTTTAGTTGTTTAAATTCATGTTATTTTTGTTTCCTCTCCCACTATCTCTCATGTTCTTCCTTCTCCAATCTCGTCGTTTCCTTCAATTGATTGATTTCCCTTTCCTGCTTCATTCATTGTTCTTTCACTACTCTTTCTTCCATTTCATTCTTTAATCTTGCCTTGGCTTATAACTGTTCCATCTGCACAGTGTGGTTCCTTAACGTTTCATTCCCCATTCTCTTTCTTTCCTCTCTTAACATCCTCAGCTCGTTTTGTAATTCCCTCTCTTTGCTTTGGTGTTTCTGTAACTCAGAAGCTTTTTCCCATAATTCCTCTCTCATCTCCGCACCTCTTTCGCATGCTTCCTCCCTCCTTTCGTCCATTCTCTTACCATATCCTTCGCTATATTCTAGTTGACGTGCTTGTTCATTTCCCCTGCACTCCAATTTCCTCAACTGTCCTGACTTTTCCAACAATTCTTCCCTCTCTTGCTCCAGATATTTATCTCCTGTTCCAGGCTCTCCCTTGTCTGATTGCCTAATCTTACCTCTTCCTTAAGTAGTTCCAATTCCCGTTTTTCCTTTTCCAGCTTTGTTTTCCATTCTTTTTCCAAGTTCTCCCTATCCTGGGAGTTACTAATTTGCTCCTCCTCTATTCTTTTGTTCAGTTCGCTCTTCTCATGTTCAAACCTACGGGTAAACCACTCTACTTTCCTCATTTCTACCTGTAGTTCCTCGAACTGTCTTGACTTTCCCAACAATTGATGGGTAAAACACTCTACTTTAATCATTTCTCCACGTAGTTCATGCCTGTGTTGGCTAAGTCCTCCTCCAGCCCCCGAATTCTTTCCTGTGCATCGGCCAATTGTTGTGACTCCCCGTGCACATAATTTTCCTGACCCTCGTCTGCCTGCCGTAGTGCCTCATCCAATTTAATTTGTAATTCCTCTGTATAATTTCCATCACCCCTCCTCTGCTCCAGGGTATCCTCCAATCGTGCATGAAGCTCATCAATGTACGCGTCGTCGTCCTACTTCGCCTGCCATGACCACGTGGTTTGAACCGGTAGGCGGGAGCGTTTTCTTCGCACCGTGCGGCTCATTGCGCTATTATTAGCCCACTCCCGCTTCGTGTCGCGCCGAGGTGGAGCCACGCCGCCATTTTGTGACTCCATTTTTCTTTATAATTTTGAAGTAATACACCCGATCCACTCAAAATAAAATCAAAGCAAATTTGGCCCGTTTTTTTTTTCTCTCTCGCGCCTCTCGTAGCTAATGTTCAGGGTGCGAAATGCACCACAGGTCCAAATATTCCACTCCTGACTGCCAGTGTTGAGGATTCGGGGGTGGGGGGCTTCAGACGAGTGATCTCAATCACTGTCCGTAACCAGTTTGGGTTTTCGCACTGTACTCTCGACAGCCAAATGTTACAAATTCGGCGCCACCCTAACCACCGCTGTCTCCGGGGTTATAACACCGGCTGGTTCGGCACAGGCCTCGGGTCACGCGTCTCGAATCACGATATCAACGTACCCCTCGACCTTACCACTTGGGGAAATAGACCCAAAACCAGTTACAGACTGGTTTTGTCAGATACCGAGCGAATTCTGCCAGTCTGTAACCATTTTGGTTTTTATATCCAAATCGAGCGGATCGTTCCTCGGCGTGGCATAAATTAATTCAAAGCGGCAACTTCATACGAATCAGCCAGATTTATTGGGGACACGGGGAACACGACACAAGCAAAGCATTCATGACAATGTTATAATTAATCTATAACCCGTTCTCAACTAGGAAGTTACGGGTTTCGAAGGAGACCCTAACGAGATAATCCTTCAACAACATGCAAACAAGACATGGACAGCATGCAGACAAGACACAGAGTACTTGGTGATGTTTCATGGACGAGAGGAAAGTGTCAAAGGCACGAATGTGGCTCGTGACAAGCCGATGTCCACGGATTTGAGCGCCCAAGCTCAAACAAGCTGAGTGGCAAGATGGCGCTCGTCCTCATGTCGCAGCCCTCACGCAGGCAGCCTCGGTGCGTTCAGACCCCGTGAGGTCGACTGCACCAGAGCGAAAGATCGATGGTACGTTTCAGCTGGTTTCTCCCAAGGTCCAGTATACAAGTCCAGGCCTGGCCTGTTCACCAGACAAGGCCAAATTGAGGTGTTGGGCTCCGCAGGCTGGGTCCATGGGATTCCAAGACGTCGTCGATCCGTGAGGTGAGTAGGGACAGTCAGAGGCTCCGTCACTGGACTCCGGATGAACCTGTCGATGTCTCCTCAGGAAAGCCGATCGCGCCCCACCTCGGCGCTCAGTTCACCACTGCCGATCGCAGACTCGGCACGCTCAGGTTCAGTTTTTCTCCCGGCAGATTTACCTCTGCCTTTTCTTTGCTCGCTCACCTCGAAGCCCCCCGGCTCCTCCCTTCAGTTTCACTTCCTTCTCCAGACCACTCCCCCTCTCAGAGCTGGGTGGGGACTATTGTCCGGAGAGAGGAAGGAAGAAAAAGAAACTCTCGGTCCACCACCAATGCACGAACAATGATCAGCCTCTTACACTTCCCGACACACATGTAGCATCCATTTACCGAACAACCTGGCTAAACATGCATTTAATGGGGGATCTGGGCTAATCCTATGCTTAATAACACACTAAGGGCCATTTCCGCACCAATATATATATATATATATATATATATATATATATATATATATATATACATACATATATATACATATACATATACATATACATATACATACATACACACACACACACACACACACACACACACACACACACACACACACACACACACACACACACACACACACACACACACACACACACACACACACACACACACACACACACACACACACACACACGGGGAAATTTCAGCAGGGAAATTGACAAAATCATGAATATACTCGGTGAGAATGGTTATCCTGAGCATATAGTTAAGAGATACCTGCACAAGTTTCTAAACATGACAAAAGATCAGAAGATTGATCTGGACAAAATTAATGTCAAGTCTTCATCAGGATGCCCTGGAAAGGGCAGTCATCATGAAGGTTTGAAGTACAAATCAAACATATTGTATCCAACACGTTTCTGGCTGTGCAACCCCGAATAAACTTTACCTCTCGCCATTTGCTGACGTCAGTCAAGAAGGATGTGCTACCCACCTCACAAACCAGCAGTTATTTTATGAGTTTAAGTGCCGATGTGAAGCAAACACTAAGATTGGCTGATTGGATCAAACAACACGTCCTCTTGGTGATTCGAAGAAAGATTGTGAGGGTAAGAACACAACCAGTGCGAGCATGTAGAAATATCCAGCAACCACCCGCCACTGTATCTGCTTCATCTGCCGTTGCACAACACCTGGTTGCCAACCATATCTGTGCAGACCAGTACACAATGCAGATATGTTCAGAATATTGAGCCGAGGTCGGAGCTCGTGTCATTTACGTATGTTGAAAGCAACCTTCATCCTTACCACCGATCCAATATTATGTCGTCAAAAGGAATTTGTACGATCTCTGTGTCTATTTCAGCATGGAAAAAATCAAGGGAAGTACGGTAACAAATGGTGAATGGACCTTCCGGGAAACCCTTCCCCCCTCTCTCCAGCATGTGGTTGTAAACATCAATCATCGACGAACTCTGCTCCAGCCAATGGGAGCTCGAGGTGAAGATGATGAGCTGACCAATGGGCGTTCAGATTAACCGTGACGTCATTACGCTTGAACCAATCAGTGTCCACCTTATTGAAACTTGCATATAAAGCACGCGCCTTCACTTCTTCTTTCACTTGCTGTGATTTTTACCCTTTGGAGTGCAGCACGAAAAGCTTCTGTCACTATTATGTCGTGTCTGTTTGTATCCATATTAAAGTTCTGTAGTACCAAAAATCTGTTCATATATGTATATACATCTTCTTCTTCTTCTTCTTCTTCTTCTTCTTTCAGCTGCTCCCGTTAGGGGTCGCCACAGCGGATCATCCGTATGATCCGCATAGTGATTTGGCACATGTTTTACGCCGGATGCCCTTCCTGACGCAACCCTCGTCGCCTCTTACGACACAGGGATATGGTACACCTATTTTTTAACCGGGGTATACACCGGCCCAGTATACTGGTACTCATTTCGCCGACCTCGGAAGGATGACAGGCTGAGTCAACCCCCTTGTGTATTAATTCAGTGGCCCAACGGGACTTGAACTCAGGACCTTTTGGATCCCAAGCCGTTGCCCTAACCACTGCGCCAACACCAGGCTCTCATATATGTATATACATACATATATATATATATATATACATACATATATATATATACATATATACATATATATATACATATATATATATATATATATATATATATATATATATATATATATATATATATATATATATATATATATATGTATATATATATGTATATATATATATGTATATATATATATGTATATATATATATGTATATATATATATATATATATATATATATATATATATATATATATATATATATATATATATATACATATATACATATATACATATATACATATATACATATATACATATACATATACACACATATAGTTGTGGTTCTGCGAAACCTGCACTCCTGGGCAATAGCAAACAACATACAATGGTCCTGAGACAGTTATTTCATGAGTATCTGTTTTTGATAGCCCTTCCCTCATGTCTCATCGGTTGATGGGACTCCTATCTCCTCCTATCTATATTATTTTACTTTATTTCACACACGACCTACTTTCCTTCACGCAAGCATGCAGACCACGGCAATAGAAAGCTCATTTGCATCTGCACGCTATTTCCCATTAATAACTCACACCATTCTCAAACCAATGCTTACTTCAGACCATCACCGTACTCGGACCCCAACACTGCAACATTCTATCAACCACCACAATACCTTCCCCACGACGATCTCGACGGCCGCCATCACCATCATGAACTCACCGCACTGCAACAGCTACACCACACCACTGCTGCGATCATTCAACCACAGTTATCATCAACAACCACCACCACCTTTCGGGACCAGTGGGGACAAGGAGGTGCGCTCATGGTCTGGGCGCGCCCTCACCCCATGTTAATCTCGGAGCTCCTTCGCGTGGTGAGGTGCGGAGCAACTTGGGGGAATTTCCAGTGCCAAATCCTAACTGGGGTGGGACCAACACAGTGGTTCGAGTCCACACACCAATAAGGGCTTGGAGAAACACCCATCACTCACCTGTTCCGTTCTTAAGCACCAACCCCACTGGTAAATTATAAAAGATAGCTCTGATCTGATCTGCTGTCTTCTTCTCTTATTTTGCCTGCCCTTCCCTCATCTGGCCCGCCCATTGCCTGCTTGCCCACCCTTCTCGCATCTGACCTTGCCTTTCTTGTTCCTGGAGTCACGGAGTGGTGGAACAGATCCAGACACCAGACAGAGTGCCACCCAAGTCTGTTAAACAATTACATGTACAGACCTCTTTACACTCACGTCAAGTCTATTCCTCTCATGTTCTTTCCTTTGTTTCTGAAACCCTGACGCATCTTTAAACCTTCCTCTCTGCCTCATCGGCCAATCACCGCACCTCCACAAATCACGCACCGTAGACACCCCCAGTTTTCTTCCCTCCTCCCCCCTCTTAAGCAACTGGGCTTGCGCTTGTCCATCGGCCACGCCAGGTATTCTCGAGGTCGCAATCACCTCGAGCTGTCTTTATCTTTCTTGCGATTCTAATTTCCTCGGGGGTGTGTCTGATGGCACCTGTCGCATTCGTGTAAAGTTAAGAATGATAAAAAGAACTTACACAGGTTAGCTCTGCACTGTGTCCTCCTTTGTAAATACTTGCATATATTTTGCCAAACACCACAAATCCTTGCTTTCCCCTGCTGTACATATTTATTTTGTAATAAAACCTTTTATTGTTCCACATGCCTTTCCTCACCCTCACTTTATAAATAAATTGCTTGTATTGTGAATGTACCCATTTTGTCCTGTCTTTTCCACCATTGGTCCAGCATAGTCTACACACAGGTAAGCCGGGAAGTTGTGCCCCACTAATTTGCTCTTATTAGCCGGTGCATACTTGGCAGCTCCGCTCGGCTGCACCTGATACGGGAAGTTCATTCAAGTACGCATCGAGGACACGAAACTTGCTTGGTACGGTCAATCCACCAGAAACGGTAACATGCAAAGTCGTGTAACCCTGCCAGGATTGGCAGTACAAATCAGCATTTGTGGTTGCTTCGCAACCTGCCAGCGTACCGAGTTATCTGTGCCTGGCGGCCTCAGGACAGGGTGATCAGGAGGAATCCGAGTACTTCCCCTCATGGTTGAACTCAAATCTCGGATCTGTAACAATATACACACACAGTCGTATACATTGTACTTAAAATGTCTTGCTGTTAAGTTTAATATTTTTCACAATGTCCTTTCCATATTCACTTTTGGCCCGTCTAGTTATTTTCGTAATCTGTAGAGGATGTTCTAGTAATGTCATATGAAACCATGGAGAACTTTTTAATACCTGGATGTAGAAGCTCATTGGAATAAAAGAAAAATAGAGGGCAAAGGATCAACAGAAAAAGTGAGGTGAAAAGCAAATGCTGAAGGAAACATGTATCACAGCACAATCTCACCTTACATCCATTCAAGCGGTGGAATCGAAAGTCCTGATAATGAACTGCAGTTTCTCAACAGGATGTTGAGGTGCATGGCCTGCTCCCCAACAACCCCAGACAGGTTGATGGCTTGACAGTTTTATAACACCTCATTTCAGGTTTCAACACACCTATCGTCTTGACTCTTTGTGTGTGCATAACGAGTCCGACTAGGCAACACTTACTCAGCGAGCAACCCAAACCTGATCACCTTTCCCAAATCCAGACTAAATTATCAACTTTAATGAAACCCTCTTCTCTCGATTGGGGAATTGCCTCCCTCCGTCTAATTGTGTTGTTATCTCATCTCTTAAAAATAACAAGCCATCGCTGTCTCATGTTATCCCTGATTCCTATTCCTGAACATCTATATTTTCAATGGCTCTTCTGTCCACTCACGCTTTTCTACATTTACCCTGATTTGTAGCCTTGCCAGCTTACATCTTCCTCATATACTCAATGAACTCGGTTTCCTTATTCTATCTGTTTGTTATGTTACCAAATGTTCATTCCTTCTCCATTTCATCGAACTCGCTTGTACGCCAACTCTCTCTGCTCTTTTGCTGTGTCAAAATTACTCCTCTGTCATCCAGCTCTTCCACAAACCTCAGTCTCTGTTTAAAAACACAAAAACATGAGGAGAGGAAGTATAGGTGAAAGGGGGATAGGATCTCAGTGGGTGTATAATAGCACCCCCTGTGATTGGGAGATAAACGAGAGAAACCATGATGAAGTGGTGGTGGACAACAAACTTGAAATGATGTAGGAAAGATGTCATGATGCCAGACTCGGGAAGACAGTTCCACATGCAGGTGAAGATGGAGAAGAATGGAGGCAATTACTGAACCATGACTTAGGGATAGGGTGGGGACTGGTGGTCGTATGGCAGCTTAGCTGCTGGAGTAGCTATCATTTCTTGAAGCGCGACTGTGTCGCTGATGCAGTGCCCCTCTACCAGTACACACACTGGAACTGGTGCTCATTTCGCCGACCTCGGAAGGATGACAGGCTGAATCAACCACCCCCTGGTGTATTAATTCAGCGGTCGACGGGGCTTGAACTCAGGACCCTAGGATCCCAAGCTGCCACCCTAACCACTGAGCCAACACCAGGCTAGGGTGGGGACTCATAAAGGGTAGGCATACAAGAGAGAGGGTGGGAGGATCAAAACCAAAAGAGAGACCGAGACCAAGAGGCCACCAACCTGCCTGCTGTGAGTGAGTATCAGATCTTGAGATTTGGTGCCCTGCAGTGGAGAAGACACGGGGGAAGGGGGGGGGGTGAAGCATGGGGAGGGATTAGTCTCCAGGGTCTCAATTGAGGAAAATGGAAAGCGACAGCAGGCAGCAGTTCATAATGCAATAGAATATGGCTCCTCACTTTGGATGAAGGCCTTGTAACATTGTTCATAAACCGAGGAAAGACAGCCAGGCAGAGAATTCCACTGCATCGGACAGCTTGGAGACTTAATCTGCCCAAGACAGGTTATATCAGATTGTGAGAGCCAGGAACTCCAGAGGCTGACCACAGAAACAAATTTGGGGATTATTCAACCGGTCCTTATGGAGGGACAAATCAGTGTGGGACATTCTTGCATGAAAATACATGTTCCAGGTAGCCGACCGCTTGATTATTTTCTCGTGGTTGGCAGAAAGAGATGCTGCCACAGGTTGATTTACAGATGGGTGGTGGAACGGTTGATCCTTCACAGAGCAGTCAATTGCCAGATGATATAAAATGGGGTTTTCCAGTGATGAAGGGAGATCATTGAATTTAACTCGGAACAGGCATACTTTGTTTCAAGGCATATTTCATGTGGGGTTTTCAGAGGGGAAGGGGTGGGTTGTGGGGGGGGGGGGGTTGGATTAAAACTCAGCCGTAAACTTGGAATTTTGCCAGGTATCAGCGCACACTGACAGCTATTGAAAGGCACCTTTGGTTATTTAACGTTCATAAGCAGAATGGACAACTGGTTTAATGCCCCCTTTCAAAATGTGACATATTGTATGATGCAACAGACTAACAAGGGGGATACTTTTGTACTTTGCGTCGTTTCATTCGGAAATTGAAATTGAAAGAGCATACTACCTGTGACCTTTCCCATCTGTCCTGTTGTTCTGGAACACGTGTTTGAGTGGGCCTCCGCTGTGTGACAGGGCGCACAACAGTCAGGTAGGGGGTCAACATCACACTGGCCAGAAGAAGGCGAGCAGGTATCGAGTTTATGGAGAACAAGAAGAGGGCCGGCAGAGAGCGCCATTGTCAGCATGAGTGAAAACAGCGTGCAATGATTGCTTTCAAAACACGAGTCTCAAAGGCCAAAGACGGGACGATATCATTCACATTCACAACATAACATAACATAACATTTGTTTGAATGGAATGTTTGTCTGCCGAACAGCTCTGGGTTTTGTTGCGTCCCAAAAATGGCCGATATAATCCTCGAGACAGAGACCACGTATGATGGAATTGAAGAATGGGAATGCGTGGAGAGTTCCTGAGATTCATAAAGATCCGTCATGGTTTTTCCAACGACAAATTGAGCCCATTTGAGTATAGAAGGTAAAGGATAGACAAATTGCACGAACCTTCCCATCTGAGATCGCATATTTTATAGTGTATATTCTGACGAATCGGACCCTGACGGGCCTTAAAAACAGCCACGAGAATGGCGGCGGAAAACTTCCACTTTTCTCCGAGGAATTCATCCCGAGTGGCAGCTCAACCGACTCGATCGCCTTGAAACTAGTACAGCATCTCGCCACCTCCCGACTCTCATTTCTTTATCCGTCACCCCTCTGTGTGTAACATTCGCTCTTCGACTCTTTCTTCTAGGCTCCCTGTGATCCGTCGCCGTCCAACCCAATGGCACGGAACACCGTGTTGCACCCCCTCGGATTCCGGTCAGGGCCTCCCCGTGCGTGCTGTGCCATGACGGCCATGCAGTGCCCGCGTGAAAAGGGAATTTCTCGGAGCGAACAATGCGCGCTTTGTGCAGCTGTCACTGTGGCGAGTGCCCAGCAGCACGCCGGCTCCCGCACCCGACTCGGTCTACAGCCCGACGCACCGACAGAACCGCTGGTTCGTCGCTTGGATGTTCACTTTTGACTGACGGGACAGAAAATTACAGCAAGCAACCGTAAGCAACCAAAGTAATGGTGAATGACCGTGCATTGATGATGCACAATCGTGTAAATAGCCACAAGTGAGCGCAGGGACTGTTGATTTTTCTCTCCAATATCAAGAATCACTCTGTTCTTTACGATTTAAAAGGAACATAGAGGATGTCTATTTGGACACATTACATCATCTTTACAATGGCTAAAGGGGAGGTCTAGATCCCCACTCCCACATTTCTCGTTGCTCTAGTTTGGTGGATCTCTAACACACCCTAAAGGCTTCACACCCGCTCGAGCCTCAGCGTCTTGTTTTGGACGCGAAGACATACGGAGTGGGGTTCCTTCTAACCCAGCGAGAGCGTTAAATTGAAAGAGTCTGTATAAATGTACTAAATTATTCATTCCACACTACTTTGTATGCCACGGACAAATTCCCGAAAGGAAGCATTTTGCTTTAATTCAATATTTAATGATGTTATGCAGTTGGATGGCATCACGTGCTTCACCCTCCTCTCATTTGATCATCCCTTTTACCGCCTGAGAGATGCCCATTTTACTTGATGTTGGAGGAGCTCTTTTCAACTATTTCCACATTTTAATCTCAGCCATTTGCAGTTTTTACTCCAAACTATTACCAGGTTTTACTGTTGGGTCTTTCCACCTTATACTCCAGACTGGTTCAATGTTTGAATCCAGGTTCTTTCCACATTTTAATTCTGGCTTTACACATTTTAACAGCTTTCCACATTTTCATCTCAGCAATTTCTAAATTTTAGTTCGGTTTTTTTTTTCCGGTTTTGAGTCCCAGATATTTCCAGGTTTTACTCTCGGGTATCTCCAGTTTTTACTTCTGACTCGTTTGCGGTTTTACTGCAAGTTGTTTCCACATTTCAATGCCGGCTCGTTCCACATTTTCGTTCTGTTTTTTTTCCAGTTTTTACTATCGGCTATTTCCAGCTTTTACTCCTGAACTGTTAGTGGGGCAACTTAGCGTAACAATTGTGCATTTTGTGAGGAAAGCACCAAATTTGACACACTAGTCGCCTATCATATTATGAACAGTTTTGGATATTGGGCCATCTCAAAATTTTTGATGGCAGTGGAAAATGGCTGCCACAGCCATAAGCGGCTGAATTTGAGATGGCCCAATATCCAAATCTGTTCATAATATGATAGGCGACTAGTGTGTCACATTTGGTGCTTTCCTCACAAAATGCACAATTGTTATGCTATATTTAGCTAAGTTTCCCCACGAGTATGATGTTTTCCTCCTGGCTCGTTCCACCTTATTCCCGGCCCATTCCGCCCCTTATTCCCGGCCCGTTCCGCCCCTTATTCCCGTCCCGTTCCGCCCCTTATTCCCGGCCCGTTCCGCCCCTTATTCCCGGCCCGTTCCGCCCCTTATTCCCGGCCCGTTCCGCCCCTTATTCCCGGCCCGTTCCGCTATTTATATTCCCGGCCCGTTCCGCCCCTTATTCCCGGCCCGTTCCGCTATTTATATTCCCGGCCCGTTCCGCCCCTTATTCCCGGCCCGTTCCGCCCCTTATTCCCGGCCCGTTCCGCCCCTTATTCCCGGCCCGTTCCGCCCCTTATTCCCGGCCCGTTCCGCCCCTTATTCCCGGCCCTTTCCGCCCCTTATTCCCGGCCCTTTCCGCCCCTTACCGCCGGATCTTTCCGCCCCTTAACTCCGGCTCTTTCCGCCCCTTAACTCCGGCTCTTTGCGCCCCTTACCGCCTGCTCTTTGCGCCCCTTAACGCCGGCTCTTTGCGCCCCTTAACTCCGGCTCTTTGCGCCCCTCAACTCCGGCTCCTTGCGCCCCTCAACTCCGGCTCCTTGCGCCCCTCAACTCCGGCTCCTTGCGCCCCTCAACTCCGGCTCCTTGCGCCCCTCAACTCCGGCTCCTTGCGCCCCTCAACTCCGGCTCCTTGCGCCCCTCAACTCCGGCTCTTTGCGCCCCTCAACTCCGGCTCTTTGCGCCCCTTAACTCCGGCTCTTTGCGCCCCTTAACTCCGGCTCTTTGCGCCCCTTAACTCCGGCTCTTTGCGCCCCGTAACTCCGGCTCTTTGCGCCCCGTAACTCCGGCTCTTTGCGCCCCGTAACTCCGGCTCTTTGCGCCCCTTAACTCCGGCTCTTTGCGCCCCTTAACTCCGGCTCTTTGCGCCCCTTAACTCCGGCTCTTTGCGCCCCTCAACTCCGGCTCTTTGCGCCCCTCAACTCCGGCTCTTTGCGCCCCTCAACTCCGGCTCTTTGCGCCCCTCAACTCCGGCTCTTTGCGCCCCTCAACTCCGGCTCTTTGCGCCCCTCAACTCCGGCTCTTTGCGCCCCTCAACTCCGGCTCTTTGCGCCCCTCAACTCCGGCTCTTTGCGCCCCTCAACTCCGGCTCTTTGCGCCCCTCAACTCCGGCTCTTTGCGCCCCTCAACTCCGGCTCTTTGCGCCCCTCAACTCCGGCTCTTTGCGCCCCTCAACTCCGGCTCTTTGCGCCCCTCAACTCCGGCTCTTTGCGCCCCTCAACTCCGGCTCTTTGCGCCCCTCAACTCCGGCTCTTTGCGCCCCTCAACTCCGGCTCTTTCCGCCCCTCAACTCCGGCTCTTTCCGCCCCTCAACTCCGGCTCTTTCCGCCCCTCAACTCCGGCTCTTTGCGCCCGTTAACTCCGGCTCTTTCCGCCCGTTAACTCCGGCTCTTTCCGCCCGTTAACTCCGGCTCTTTCCGCCCGTTAACTCCGGCTCTTTGCGCCGCTTACCGCCGGCTCTTTGCACCCCTGAACTCCAGCTCTTTCCGCCCCTTAACTCCGGCTCTTTGCACTCCTTACCGCCGGCTCTTTGCGCCCCTTAACTCCGGCTCTTTGCGCCCCTTAACTCCGGCTCTTTGCGCCCCTTAACTCCGGCTCTTTGCGCCCCTTAACTCCGGCTCTTTGCGCCCCTTAACTCCGGCTCTTTGCGCCCCTTAACTCCGGCTCTTTGCACCCCTTACCGCCGACCCTTTCGCCCCTTAACTCCGGCCCTTTCCGCCCTTTAACTCCGGCTCTTTGCGCCCCTTACCGCCGACTTTCGCCCCTTAACTCCGGCTCTTTCGCCCCTTAACTCCGGCTCTTTCCGCCCCTTAACTCCGGCTCTTTCCACCCCTTAACTCCGGCTCTTTCCGCCCCTTAACTCCGGCTCTTTCTGCCCCTTAACTCCGGCTCTTTGCGCCCCTTAACTCCGGCTCTTTCGCCCCTTAACTCCGGCTCTTTCCGCCCCTTAACTCCGGCTCTTTCCGCCCCTTAACTCCGGCTCTTTGCGCCGCTTACTGCCAGCTCTTTGCACCCCTGAACTCCAGCTCTTTCTGCCCCTTAACTCCGGCTCTTTGCACTCCTTACCGCCGGCTCTTTGCGCCCCTTAATTCCGGCTCTTTGTGCCCCTTAACTCCGGCTCTTTGCGCCCCTTAACTCCGGCTCTTTGCGCCCCTTAACTCCGGCTCTTTGCGCCCCTTAACTCTGGCTCTTTGCGCCCCTTACCACCGGCTCTTTCCGCCCCTTAACTCCAGCTCTTTCACCCCTTAACTCCGGCTCTTTCCGCCCCTTACCTCCGGCTCTTTCCGCCCCTTACCTCCGGCTCTTTCCGCCCCTTAACTCCGGCTCTTTCCGCCCCTTAACTCCGGCTCTTTCCGCCCCTTAACTCCGGCTCTTTCCGCCCCTTAACTCCGGCTCTTTCCGCCCCTTAACTCCGGCTCTTTGCGCCCCTTAACTCCGGCTCTTTGCGCCCCTTAACTCCGGCTCTTTGCGCCCCTTAACTCCGGCTCTTTGCGCCCCTTAACTCCGGCTCTTTGCGCCCCTTAACTCCGGCTCTTTCCGCCCCTTAACTCCGGCTCTTTCCGCCCCTTAACTCCGGCTCTTTCCGCCCCTTAACTCCGGCTCTTTCCGCCCCTTAACTCCGGCTCTTTCCGCCCCTTAACTCCGGCTCTTTGCACCCCTGAACTCCAGCTCTTTCCGCCCCTTAACTCCGGCTCTTTGCACTCCTTACCGCCGGCTCTTTGCGCCCCTTAACTCCGGCTCTTTGCGCCCCTTAACTCCGGCTCTTTGCGCCCCTTAACTCCGGCTCTTTGCGCCCCTTAACTCCGGGTCTTTGTGCCCCTTACCGCCGGCTCTTTGCACCCCTTACCGCCGGCTCTTTCACCCCTTAACTCCGGCTCTTTCCGCCCCTTAACTCCGGTTCTTTGCACCCCTTACCGCCGACTCTTTCCACCCCTTAACTCCGGCTCTTTCCGCCCCTTAACTCCGGCTCTTTGCGCCGGTTACCGCCGGCTCTTTGCACCCCTGAACTCCAGCTCTTTCCGCCCCTTAACTCCGGCTCTTTGTGCTCCTTACCGCCGGCTCTTTGCGCCCCTTAACTCCGACTCTTTATCCCCTTAACTCCGCTCTTTCCGGCCCTTAACTCCGGCTCTTTCCGGCCCTTAACTCCGGCTCTTTGCGCCCCTTACCGCCGGCTCTTTCCACCTTTAACTCCGGCTCTTTGCACCCCTTACCGCCGGCTCCTTGCAACCCTTACCGCCGGCTCTTTCTGCCCGTTACCACCGGCTCTTTCCGCCCCTTAACTCCGGCTCTTTCCGCCCCTTAACTCCGGCTCTTTCCGCCCCTTAACTCCGGCTCTTTGCGCCCCTTACCGCCGGCTCTTTGCGCCCCTTAACTCCGGCTCTTTGCGCCCCTTACCGCCGGCTCTTTGCACCCCTTACCGCCGGCTCTTTCACCCCTTACCGCTGGCTCTTTCCACCCCTTTTTTCCAGTTTTTCCTTCTGACTCGTTTGCGGTTTTACTCCAGGTTTTTACGAAAATTTAATGCCGGCTCTTAATGTTTCAATATCTTCCACGGTTTCATCCCGGTTCTTTCCAGGTTTTAATTCCTTTTTTTTGCAGTTTTTACTCCCGGCTATTTCCAAGTTTTACTCCCGGCTCTTTCCAAGTTTTACTCCCGGCTATTCCCGCCTCGTGCTGCCGGCTCTTTCCACCTTTTTCTTCAGCATTTCTAAATGCATTCCACCACAGCTTCATTGACGTTCCAACTTCGCGCGTCGCCGCAGGCTTCGTTCCACACCCTCCCCACATACACCCTCCTCCTCCTCTTTCACCAACATCACCCTGCATGCCTCTAAAACCTTGCATCAGTTTCTTCCTTCACCCTGCGAGCCTCGATACCGTCATCTCTACTGCACTACTTTACCCTTTCCACCACCATCTCCACTCATGTCGTATCTCTCCCGTACCCAAACCCTATACCACGCTGCGACCCTTGTTCCGGTGATACCACCAACTCCGCACCCATAGCTCTCGCCCCCCACCTACTCGCACCTCCCTCCAGCTGGCTCGGTGCGCCGGAGAGCGCACCTTGCGGGCCGGGACCTCGCGGTGCAGTGGAGATGATCGTAGTACTGCCTTCTCGCGAAGTCCTCTTTTTGGCGTGGTCCAGTAGGCCTCCGCTCTCGCCCACGGCCGGGTCTCTGCGCTTCCCTCTTCTCCTGCTCTCGTCCCTCGCGCTGTGGTCCATGTGCACCCCGAGCGCCTCTGCGGACAGGCACACGGTGTACTGGAACACCAGCAACGCTCGGTAAGGCTCAAACGACGTCAGCACACTCACTCACTTTCTTATTCAGCATACCTGGTGCGACTTTACCATTTCCCTCTCTCGGTCCACCCGAGTGGTCGAGAACAGGTTCACTGCCCAAGTGCAGTGGATCACCGGATTGTCATAAACACCTGTGCAGGTGACGATTATGTTGTCAGAATGGTGCAGAGGTCGTGAGTGCATTTACTTTTGAACTGTCCAGTCTGGGTACGATTCCCGACCCAACAGTAAACTGTCAAATTGGTGCTTCACAGACACAGCGTTCCATCGCAAAGTACGCCGACCCTTGGCGAGACATTAAGTTGGGTGTCCCATCTGCTACCACAAGTTGATGCAAGTTAAATATCCTTATCGGTGTCTTTCACAAGGAGTAGGCGAGTTATCGCCGGCACCATGGTCAAATTACATGAACACCATGATCAGCCGATTCGTGAAAGACTCTGCTCGACCGTTTCCCACGGCAGACCCCACAATCGAAGGTGAGAATAACGGTAGTTGTACATGTAACAGTAGTTTATGATGAACATTCATGTAAATATGTTTGTTGCATCGTTGCGTGCATAAACCTGACCAAACACGTTTAATTTCATGAAACATCTGCTCACCTGTTACCTGTTCGGCTCGTGACGAGTGCAGTAGTTGTATCACTGATCGCAGTCGCATCCTCTCCCCCCCTCCCCCACGAATACCCTCACCAACCCGACCTTCGACCTCCACTCCTTATCAACCTACCTTGATGAGCTGATCCGGTAACACGATCAATATTAATGAGCTGATTGTTCATGTTTATAAACAGACGAGGTCGTCAATTATATACAGGTTTATGTGTTGGGAGACAAGGTGGTTGTAAAAGTCTCGTTGTGGTTCAAACTACCTTCATCCTCGTGAAGGTAAAAACTTGATGGGTTTACACCATCCTCTCCGATTGGCTGTAGATTTGAGTTTTTATAATGATCCGTAATGATATAATCCGAGTGACGTATTTGGAGCGACCTGAGGGCCGAGGGGCAATGATGAGGAGAGGGAGGGTCTCTTGATGACGCAGCTCACGCAGGCGGAGTAACCACAACGGAATGCGCGTTTGGGACCGGGAGAGTCGTGGTTATAAAAATGCAGACGAGCTGCTACTTGCTCCCCCAAGCCCAAATATCCCGGTGCTGGGCGAACTCGCTGGCGGGAAGCGCAACGCACCGGGGAAAGTTCGCTCCACGTGCGCAACATGAAGACAAATAAATAAATAAATAAACAAACGAATGAATGCACCAACGTGAGAGGAAAGTCGAAACATCGATCGTCTCGTAATCGAACGGAATTGAAGGCATTTCTCGAGCAGGGAAAGCAGCGTAAACCGCGAGTAGGCGAGTGAACGGCGGAGGTCGTTACGGGGTCTGTTGGGGTCGCGCTCAAAGTGGATCCAGAGCCCAACCGCACGAGGCCTCCATCCCGAGTGCTTCCCATCTGCGAGCAAGGCTTCCCTCCCCGCCCCCGCCCTCGCCCGAGCAGCCGAGCGGCACGCATTAGCGATCTCCCCGTGACCCCCATTTCCCGTCGCACATGCGAGGGTTCTGAACACACGCAGCCATTTTAACACGTGTGGGCCACCATTGGACGGACACACGCGTGCAGCAGGACATTTACACGGAGTCCTTGATGTTTTTAAAATGTTCACCTGAACGTGCTTCGCCATCGCTGCGTGCCTTGTTGGCTTCATTACAACCGTGATGCCGGAGCTGGCAAGGTACATTGAGCTCGGTGACTGCATCACGTGATCTGGGCAACCACGATGTGGACGATTGATGCTTTTAACAGGAGCTGTTGGAGGGAAAATCTCCGAGGGGGGGGGGGGGTTGGTGAGGATAAGACTTCTGAGGGCATAGAGGAGTGTTCAGGGTGCTAGACGGAAGAGCTCTATTAAAGGGCATGGAGGGGGCTCGGTCGGGGAGGGTTGTTGGAGGTAATACGTCTGAGAATAAGGAGGGTCTGCTGGAGGGGGAGGGGAGGATCTGCTGGATGGAAGCAAACATAGCAACATATCTGAAAAAAAAAACTACTTTCTTGGAAACCGATGAGGAACATGCACGCGATATTGAGTGGCTACAGGTGTTACTTTGTCCAGGTGCTGCGTTTATTACCTGCACATGATGTGGGGTGTTTAAAGTGGAATAAACTGGAAGCAGGTGATGATTGTAAGCGCATCAAAAACGACTCTATACATACAACAATGCACGGATTCTCCATTCACGACAATCCGGTCATTCACCTTGGGGAGGTGTGTTGGTGTGCGAGCCTTGTACGTTCACCGATCCAAGTGAACACCCATGAAGTTCCCAAGGCTATAAATGTCCTTACCTTCCTTCTTGTGTAATTTAGGATTGAGGAACCTCAACGAAATAAATTACAAATCAAGCGAATAACAAACTCTTTGGAACATTCAAACTGCAAAACCACTTTCACTCTCCCCCAATGTTTTGGTTCCAGGAGACCCTGATCCCTGTTCACCTCCCGAGACCCCAGACCACCCGATATGACGTGATCTGCATCGTCCTTGATCCTCATCTGCGTCTCTCGTTCCCACTTTGTAAACAAGTTGTTCAACAACTTTATAAACCCCAACCACCATTCACCCTATTCGGGGAGAGTGCAAGCGGATAACCACCACATTGTTGCCAACTACTTTATATTAGATACGTTGTTCCCAACGACTTTGCAACTACATTGTTCCCAGCAACCACTTTGTGGGTACGTTGTTCTTTGCTGAAACGGTGTTGATTTCCACATCTTTGTCCTTATTGGTGGTACATTCGAACACCCCCTCCACCTTTTCAAGAAAAATGAAAAAAATGAATTATTCATTCAATAATTATGTCATATTTTTCACCCTTCCCTGACCGAAGACTTTATAAACACTTTTATTAAAATAAAACAAACATCTTTTTTGCCCCCCAACCAGGCCCCCAACCAAACCCCCCACCAGGCCTCCAACCAGGTCCCCAAACCCGCTCCCCAAACTCGGCCCCCAAACCAGGTGGCCAAACTAGGCTCCTAACCAGGCCACCAAACGAAGCCCCCAGCCAGGCCACCAACCAGGCCCCCAAACAAGGCCCCCAACCAGGCCTCCAAACCAGACCCCCAAACAAGGCCCCCAAACAGCCCCCCAAACAAGGCCCCCAAACCAGACCCCAAACCAGGCTCCCAACCAAGCCCCCAACCAGGCCCCCAAACTAGGCTCCTAACCAGGCCACCAAACGAAGCCCCCAACCAGGCCACCAACTAGGCCCCCAAACAAGGCCCCCAACCAAGCCTCCAAACCAGACCCCTAGCCAGGCTCCCAACACACCCCCAAACAAGGCCCCCAAACCAGACCCCTAACCAGGCTCCCAACCAAGCCCCCAACCAGGCCTCCAACCAGGCCCCCAAACTAGGCTCCTAACCAGGCCACCAACCAGGCCCCCAAACCAAGCCCTCAACCAGGCCCCTAACCAGGCCACCAACCAGGCCCCCAAACCAAGCCCCCAATTAGGCCTCAGACCAGCTCACGGCTTATGTTTTGGTTTCTGACAGTCTGTCTGTCTATCCGAAGCCTTGACTCGAAAATGACTGAATACGTTTCTTTCATATCTGGCACATGTCTGCAACAATATCTGGGCACAAGACACGTCACATGATATGTAGATCAGATCCAACTCATGGGGCACACGATGTTATTTCCGAATTTTATTATTAAATTTTTGTTTGCAGAAGAGTACAGGATTGTCGTCAGGAACCATTATTTATTTATATACACTTTAACATTCCACGACCAAAACAGAACTTCCCATTATTTATTTATATACACTTTGCCATTCCACCACCAAAACAGAACTTACAATTATTTATTTTTTTATGTAGAATGTACGTGTCCCATTATATAGTGTGTTTTCAGCGGGTGTCCTCGATGAAGACTTGCCTTGTTTTCCCTGAATTACTTCCCCGAGATGTCAAATCTTATATATTTTTTTAAAATAGGAACACCCACTCCCTATGTGAGTGGCCAGGCAGGTGAGGAGGGCTTGGGAGTGGGGTGTTGTGTGTGTGTGTGTGTGTGTGTGTGTGTGTGTGTGTGTGTGTGTGTGTGTGTGTGTGTGTGTGTGTGTGTGTGTGTGTGTGTGTGTGTGTGTGTGTGTGTGTGTGTGTGTGTGTGTGTGTGTGTGTGTGTGTGTGTGTGTGCGCGCGCGCGCGCGCACCATTCTACATAGTTGAATTACATTTGAATTCAAAATCCTTTTCGCCTTAATCATACATTTTCACACATGCTTTGGTTATGATGTTTTCCACTCAGCCATGTTAGTATTAGTATTATTATTATTACTATTTTTTATTTATTTATTTTTTTGTATTCCTTGTCGAGGCTCGTGTGAGAGCTAAAATTAATATTATTGTTATTATTACGATTATAATTGTGACTATTATAACCATGATTATAATTCTTACTGTTATTATAATGAACATTATTTTGTAATAACGTTAATATATAATAATAATTATTTGATTTATTCATGTAAAAACACCAAACAAAGTAGTCTGAAGACCATTGGTACAGTTTACATTGTAAAGTATACAAAAATTTGAATGGTTTATATTGTAAAGTATATGAAAATTGGTATTGTTTACATTGTATAGTAAACTAAAATTGGTATTGTTTACATTGTATAGTAAACTAAAATTGGTATTGTTTACATTGTATAGTAAACTAAAATTGGTATTGTTTACATTGTATAGTAAACTAAAATTGGTTTTGTTTACATTGTAGAGTAAACTAAAATTGGTATTGTTTACATTGTATAGTAGACTAAAATTGGTATTGTTGACATTGTATAGTACACTAAAATTGGTATAGTTTGCATTGTAAAGTACACTAAAATTGGTATGCTTTACAATGTGGAAAAATTGCTTAAATTCCTTTAAAAATCTTCTTCTCCAGATTCACCAGTCAGAATGCTACCAAATTTGCATTACAACATTAGGCCAGGTTAGGGATGTTAAATTGCGGAGGTCATGCCAATCACTTGACCGGAAGTGTGTCAAAATGGCCGATTGTCAATTTTTGGAAAAATTGCGTAAATATCTTCAACA
>NC_140972.1:89818643-89821143 GCF_056783735.1 Eptatretus burgeri | reverse complement strand
CAAACCATCTCAATCTCGCCTCTCTCACTTTGTTTCCAAACCGTCCTACCTGCGCTGTCCCTCTAATACACTCATTTCTTATCCTATCCATCCTCGTCACGCCCAACGAGAATCGCAGCATCTTTAACTCTGCCACCTCCAGCTCTGCTTCCTGTCTTTTTGTTAGCGCCACCGCCTCCAAACCATACAACATAGCTGGTCTCACTACCGTCTTGTATACTTTCCCCTTCACTCTTGCAGCTACCCTTCTGTCACAAATCACTCCTGCAACTCTTCTCCACCCACTCCATCCTGCCTGCACTCTCTTTTTCACTTCTCTCCCACACTCTCCGTTACTTTGGACAGTTGATCCCAAGTATTTAAACCAATCCACCTTCCCCACCTCAACTCCTTGCAACTGCACCATACCACCACCGTCCCTCTCATTTACGCACATGTACTCCGTCTTACTCCTACTGACTAACATTCCCCTTCTCTCCAGTGCGTACCTCCACCTCTCAAGGCTCGATTCAGCCTGCTCCCTACTCTCCCTACAGATCATGATGTCATCCGCAAACATCATGGTCCATGGAGACTCCATTCTGATCTCGTCCGTCAACCTGTCCATCACCATTGCAAACAGGAAAGGGCTCAGAGTCGATCCTTGGTGCAATCCCACTTTAACCTTAAACCGGTCCGTCATTCCTACCGCACACCTCACCGCTGTCACACTGTCCTCATACATATCCTGCACGATCCTCACATACTTCTCCAACACTCCCGACTTCCTCATACAATACCACAACTCCTCTCTTGGCACCCTATCATAAGCTTTCTCTAAATCCACAAACACACAATGTAACTCTTTCTGGCCTTCCCTATACTTCTCCATCAACATTCTCAAAGCAAACATCGCATCAGTGGTGCTGTTTCCTGGCATAAACCCATATTGCTGCTCACAGATCATCACCTCTCCTCTCAACCGAGCTTCCACTACTCTTTCCCACAACTTCATGGTGTGGCTTAACAACTTTATCCCTCTGTAATTTCCACAGCTCTGCACATCACCCTTATTCTTGAAAATCGGAACCAGCACACTTAATCTCCACTCCTCCGGCATCCTCTCACTTTCCAAGACTTTATTAAACAATCTGGTTAACAACCCCACTGCCATCTCTCCTAAGCACTTCCATGCCTCCACTGGTATACCATCTGGGCCAACCGCCTTTCCACTTTTCATCTTCTTCATAGCAGTCCTCACTTCATCCTTACTGATCCACCCCACTTCCAGATTCACTATCTCCACCTCTTCCAACCTTCTCTCTCTCTCATTTTCTTCATTCATCAGCTCCTCAAAGTACTCCATCCACCTTCTCAACACACTCTCCTCGCTCGTCAGCACATTCCCATTTGCGTCCTTTATCACCCGAACCTGCAGCACATTCTTCCCAGCTCGGTCCCTCTGTCTTGCCAATCGGTATAAATCCTTTTCCCCTTCTTTTGTATCCAACTTCTCATACAGCTCGTCATATGCCTTTTCCTTGGCCTTAGCCACCTCTCTTTTTGCTTTTCGACGCCACTCCTTGAACTCCTGCCGACTTTCTTCATCTCTCTGACTATCCCACTTCTTTTTCGCCAACCCCTTCTTCCTTATACTTTCCTGTACTTCCTCATTCCACCACCAAGTCTCCTTATCTTCCTTCCTCTGTCCAGATGTCACACCAAGTACCTTCCTAGCTATCTCCCTCAACTTCTGCTGTCGTTTCCCAATCATCCCACCCATCTTTACCACCATCCAACGCCTGTCTCACCTCCTCCCTAAATTTCACGCAACAGTCTTCCTCCTTCAGCTTCCACCATCTGGTCCTTGGTTCAGCCCTCACTCTCTTCCTCAACCTCACCTCTGAAGTCATCCTACAGACCACCAATCGATGCTGTCGAGCTACACTCTCCCCTGCCACAACCTTACAGTCACTAATCTCTTTCAGGTGGCATCTCCAACTTAAGATGTAATCCACCTGTGTGCACTTTCCTCCACTCTTGTATGTCACCCTGTGTTCCTCCTTCTTGAAATACGTGTTTACCACTGCCATTTCCATTCTTTTTGCAAACTCTACCACCATTTGCCCTTCCACATTTCTGTTGTTGAGACCGTACCTCCCCATATATATATACATATACATATATATATATATATATATATATATATATATATATATATATATATATATATATATATATATATATATATATTGTTGTGGTTGACCAAATTCGCAAACCACCATTCAGGTCCCTTAGGTGAGATATCTCGGTAAGTATATGTGTAGTTAGGCCCAAACCCGTTGTCTGGAGGGAATAAATGTCATTCATGAGGGCTGCGACTCTTCAGGATAGCCGTTTTTCTTTTACTATCTTTATTTTGGACCAAACGCCATTATTACCACCACCAACCACGTCTCAACAGCCATCACACAACAACCACCAACCACAACGCGGCCATCACAACAACAACCACCAACCA
>NC_140972.1:89741143-89813643 GCF_056783735.1 Eptatretus burgeri | reverse complement strand
TAAAAGTGTGGACCTCAAATATCCGGGGCCTTCGCTCAAACCTTTCAGATCTTTCCATACAGGTTGCCACTGACAAACCAGACATTATCTGCCTAACAGAAACTTTCCTCTCCCAAGACGTGTCTGACTCCCAAGTATCTCTCCCTGGTTACTCCCTCTTACGGTATGACAGACCTGAGTCTCGTCCTGGTGGAGGTGTTGCTCTCTTCATCAAAGACTCTATTCCTCACTCTCCCTGCACTGCTCTCACTCCCCCACACCCCCAGGAATACCTCTGGCTTCGGCTTCCCCTCCACTCCCACCTCATGTTTATATGTGTACTGTACCGTCCACCGAACAGTGATGACTCCATCTACACCTCACTCTCCGAAAACATGGACCATCTTCTATCTTCTCATCCAAACTCTCTCTTCCTCTTATGTGGCGACTTCAATTGTCATCACGCCAGTTGGCTAGGTGTGGGTACCTCTCTCACCTGCCATGGGACATCAGCAAAAGCTTTCTGCGACTCATTGGGACTGACTCAATCGGTCAACTTCCCGACCCGGATCTCAACCAATGGTACTCCATCTCTTCTGGATCTGATTTTGACAAATTTCCCTGACAATATCTGCTGCTCTTCCTTTGCTCCAATTGGTTCTTCTGACCACGTCCTTGTTAAAGTGGACATCTCTCTGGCTGTTATCAGAGAACCACCTCACCGCCGTCGAGTCTGGCATTTCACTCAAGCCGACTGGCAGGGTCTCCGAGCAGCCATCAAACTTACAGACTGGTCTCCTATCACTACTTTCTCAAACATCAACTCATCCTGGGAATTCTTTCATAGAAACTTGCTCTCCCTCATGCACAGATTTATCCCCTCTCGTGTTCAGTTGTCTTACCCTTCCTCCCGCCCTTGGTTTACTGAAGCTTGTGGCGAGGCAGTTGTCCTGAAACAACTTGCCTTTGCCTCATGGAAAGCAAACCCAACTGAGGGCAATCTCAGTTCTTTCCACAAAGCTCGGAACAAGTGTGTATCTACCCTCAGGAGAGCCAGAAAACAACATCTTTCTCATCTCAAGTCTGAACTCTCAAACCTCTCTCCCTCCTCAAAATCCTGGTGGCGTTTAATCAAATCTGTTTCTGGTGTATGTTCCCCCTCCATCCCCTCCCTTACCTCAAATGGCCGCACTGCTGATTCCACACGTGATAAAGCTGAATGTCTAAACTCGGTGTTTGCAGCTAAATCTTGTGTCCTAAACCCATCACTATCTCTACCCACTTTACCCAGTCGCACCCAACTGTCCCTGGACTCTGTATCCTTTTCTCCTGACAAGGTGGAGAGCTTGCTTTCAAACCTCGAGTCAGATTCTGCAACCGGTCCAGACGGCATCAGCCCACGTGTCCTCAAAGCCTGCTCTTCTGCTCTTGCTCACCCTCTCTCTGTTCTATTCACCCTCTCATTTTCCCAAGGTCATCTGCCATCTGCTTGGAAATCTGCTAACATCACTGCCCTGCATAAAAAAGGTGCAAAAACAGATCCCTGTAACTATAGACCAATCAGCCTTCTCCCAATCATCAGCAAGGTTATGGAATCCATCATTGCTTCAGACATGAAATCCTTCCTCTTCTCCAATGGCTTGATTTCCAATCATCAATTTGGTTTCAGACCAGGTCACTCTACCCTAGATATGCTGCTACTGCTCTCCCATCAATGGATGGAGGTCCTCAATGCCAGACAGGAAATCCGAGCCGTATCCCTGGACATATCACGTGCTTTTGACACAGTCTGGCACCCTGCCCTACTCACCAAACTCTCTTCCCATGGTATTCAAGGCCATCTCCACTCATGGCTCGCAGACTTCCTCTCCTGTCGCAGTCAACGTGTGGCCCTAAATGGAGTTCTTTCATCCCCTCTTCCTGTGCAGGCTGGAGTTCCTCAAGGTAGCGTTCTGGGCCCTGTTCTTTTTCTGGTTTTCATCAATGATCTCTCGGACTCTCTGGAAAATCCTCTATTTCTCTTTGCCGACGACTCCACCCTCTGCCGTACCATCTGTCATCCCTCAGACCGGCAAGCAGCAGCTTCTTCGCTCACTGCAGATCTGGATAAAATCACAAACTGGTCCAACACGTGGAACATGTCTTTCAATCCAGACAAATCTCACACTCTCACTATGTCTCTTCGAAAGGACCGTTTAGAAAACCCCCCCATCCACTTTCTCAACAATCCTCTGGAAGAAGTCTTTTCTTTCAAACTTCTGGGTCTCACTATCTGCCATGACCTTTCCTGGGAAAGTCACATTTCCAACCTTGCCTCAAAAGCCAGTCGCCGACTGGGAATCCTCCGTCGTGCAAAGTCCTTCCTCGGCCCTCTTGAGCTCCTGACCACTTACAAAGCTTTTGTCCGTAGCCTGATGGAGTACTGCTCTCCCCTCTGGGCTGGTGCTCCTGCCTCCCACCTTTCTCGACTTCACGCTGTCGAAACCAGGGCTTTTAAGATCATTGGCATCTCCCGCAATGAAGCTGAGTCTTTGGGCCTCTCACTCAATCACCGCAGGTTGGTCGGTGGTCTTTCTGTCTTCTACCGACTCCTCTCCAGCCTTGCCCCCCCTACTCTCTCTGCGATTTGTCCCAACCACATTTCCACAGGGCGCTCAAGGTCCGCCAACAACCCCCTTCTGGTAAAACTACCAAAATCACGAATCACTGCTCATCTTCACTCTTTCATTCCTCTTTTTCCCGCCTTTGGAATAAACTTCCTCACTCTATTCTTTCCCATTCTTCCCTCCAGGCTTTCAAAACAGCTGTTCACCACCACCTCTTATCTTCCCCCATCCAAATCCTCAATCTTTTCTACCCCGATAATCCACCCAAGCCCACTTCCTTCAATTCTCCTGCTTTCCTTCCTGAAAGTCCCTGTAATGTCCATCTTCTCCTCGCCATGTTCCCCGTCCCATCCCCATCCCTCTCCCTTCCACAGTTCACCTGTGTCTGTTCCCCAATGATTTGTCCCTTCCACTCCCGCCCCTCTTGTCTCATGCCTCCTTGCTGTGAGTTGTGTGTTAGCTCTCATACGAGCCTCGACCAAGGTATACAAAAAAAAAAAAAAAAAAAAAAAAAAAAAACCGCCTCCATCGTTTCGGCTCATTCTACGTTGGCGGGACTGTTCAAGTCCCGTGGACGTCACAATATGTATATAACTTTTGTTATATATTGTTACGAATTTGGAAGTTTACTGCACTCACCATTCAGTAGTCCCTGTCGAGCAGTTATATCGGTAAGTATATGTTTTATAGACAGTTTCCTTTCCCTTGTCTCATGGGTAAATAAATGTTCATGCACTGTGAGTTACTTTTGATAGTTAGGATTTCGTTTTTTTTGAAACACCATCAACAACGACAGCAACGGATTACTACAGCTCTGCAGAGAACAATGACAACCCTCTGCTCCCGGATTCTCCGCGCGCTCAGTGGGGGAGGGGTCATGCCCCCACCCACTGATGTGCTGGGCAGCGTGCCGAGTGGGGAAGGGGTCGAACTGTGCCGGAGCGCATAAAAGGGGAGTCAGTAAAACGGGACAGGCAGTCTGTCTGGTCTGATCTTGGTCGTCGTCGTCATCTTCTTCCTCCTCCTCCACCGCACGCGCGAGCGCTCGAGAGACACCATCCCTCCGCAAGAACTGCAAGGGTCACTCGCCGGTGTTTGGATTTGGCTCACCCCCCGCTGGCGCCGGACCGAGTCAACTTGAAGACCACACGAGGTGGACAGGTCCAAGACAGACCCTGGTCTTCAGCCCGACTGTCCTCTGGGCTGAAGATCTGAATAAAGACCATTCGGTCCGATTCTTTGGGTGTGTGTGCGTGTGTGTGTCCGTGGGCCCGTCTAAGTAGTGAGCTGTATGAGTGCTCTTGTTGTACATACCTTGCATACCTCCATTTATTAATATTCGGTTTAACTCTGCCCTTATTTGCTCCCTCATTGTAAATAAACATCCCCATTTGTGAAATGTTTCAGCTCGTTCGTGTCTATTCCTTCATTGGCTTCGCGTGCTGCATGTTGGAAAATTAGCCAGGCCGTTGCCGTTGTAATGGAATATTTGGGACTGACGGATCTCGGCGATCAAACCGCTCAGATCGCACAAGGAACGAGTACGCTAAGCGGCTCGTTCCGTACGGGAGCCGTCAAGGGTGAATTTCCCCGGTAGGTTGGACCACGTGGGTATTTAGGTAAATTGAAATTGGCAATCGACCCTACCCCACATGGTCTGTGTATTGGCGAACTTCAGTCCAAAAAGGGACTCGAGTCTTGAGTCTTGAGTCTGGAGCTCGGATGATAGGGTAAGGGTTAAAATAGTGCTTTTTGGCATTAACTCCAAAATGGCCGATGTGTCCCTTACATCACTCCTCCTCGCGGTCCTTCATATATATATATATATGTATATATATATATATATATATATATATATATATATATATATGTATATATATATATATATGTATATGTATATATATATATATATATATATATATATATATATATATATATATATATATATATATATAGCCTGGTGTTGGCGTAGTAGTTATTGGGTAGCGGCTTGGGATCCAAAAAGGTCCTGAGTTCATGCCCCGTTGGCCACTTGAATTAATACACACCAGGAGGTTGACTCAGTCTGTCATCCTTCCGAGGTCGGCGAAGTGAGTACCAGTGTACTGGGCCCGGTGTATACCCCGGTTAGAATAGGTGTACCATATCCCTGTGTCGTAAGAGGCGACCAGGGTTGCGTCAGGAAGGGCATCTGGCGTAAAACCTGTGCCAAATCACTATGCGGATCATACGGATGATCCGCTGTGGCGACCCCTACCGGGAGCAGCCGAAAGAAGTAGAGGGTATATATATATATATATATATATATATATATATATATATATATATATATATATATATATATATATATATATATATATATATATATATATATATATGAGCCTGGTGTGGCTCAGCGGTTTTGGCTGTGTCTGGGGATCCTTGGGGTCCTGAGTTCGAGCCCCACTGGCCACTGAGTTTGCATCAGGGGGGTTGACTCAGCCTGTCATCCTTCCAAAGGGCGGGAAAATGAGCACCACGATACTGGTAATTATCCCTGCAGGGTTGAAGGCGACTAGAGGGTTGGTGTCAGGAAGGGCATCCGGCTGTAAAAATATTGACACAAAGGGTACCATGATTGGAGCCTGCAAAAAGCTGACCCCTGCTCAGGGATAAAGGCTTTCAAATGGTGTGATGATGACACACACACACACACACACACACACACACACACACACACACACACACACACACACACACACACACACACACACACACACACACACACACACACACACACACACACACACACACACTTCAGGCAGGTACCGGGGAGCAACCTATGTGCAGAACATCATAAGTATAAGCTTTTAATTTTTTGACGTGGATTGTGCTTGTATTCTTCAAGCAGCTAAAGCAACAGAGTAAATTAAGAATTAGTGATCAGAATGGGCTCCTTCTTTAAAAGTTTACATCTGTGATCATGATTTTATGTAAATAGGTTAACATTATAACATAAAACCATTGTTTACATTCTCATGGGTTGTTGGTCAACATGAAGAGGCAGAATTTATGATCCAAAGTCAATGACAAACGTTAAGGGGTGGATCTGTAACTTAAAAACCGAAGTGGAAAACAAACCATAATTGTCATATTCTTGTAGTTGTTCCCATATATATGAAGCTATTTCTCAACACTTACTCATGTATACATTTAGTACTTTCTCGGTGGGTTTGGAAGCTAAAATTTTGCATCCTGATATAACTCGAAGTCAATATTCCAAGAAAAAACATCACAAATCTGTCACTAAATATACTAGCTCTTCCATGAGGCTTGACTGTATACAAAAAAATGTCCATGAAAAAAAGTCGACCAGTGCAGCTTTTCTTTCCTCATGGAGTTTCACGTGACCCAAGACAATTACAAGGCATATGATCTTGCTCGGCATGATCGCTCCAAAAGTGGGTTTTTCTCGGTTGGATGGTGGTATGATTTGAGAAGTGTCTGTGGGTTTGTGTCATTTGTGGACAATGTACAGTGGTAGAAAGTCATAAACATTTGTCATTTACAGATAGTGTGCAGTGGCAAGTGTCATCGTGTATATTTTAAGTGTGCCACGTTTACATATGCAGGTGGACTTCTATATCGGGCACCTGGGTTATAACAAACATTCAGAGCATTTTTTTAATCAATGCATACTTTACCTGTATTCATGATCCATGTCGCTGGAAATTAACCTGGAAGCAAAGAATTATCACTTTGTTCTGGAAAGTCGAATGCAGGCATAAGGCCCTACATTCGGAAATCGTTGATATACAGATCAGATTGCCATAATTAATTATCTGAAACATCAAGAAAGCGATAATTTTATTATTCCCTGCATTTTTGCATTGCCACGGTGGTGAAATACACCTCCATGAGATGTCCCGGAGGGAGTGTGGTGAGGCTTCCTTGGACCCACTGCTTTAAAGTCTCCAGAGACTTAATTTTGGTTTTTTGGAAACAATTTGTTTCACAGCAGCTTTTTCTACACCTAATAAGGCATGCCTTCTTCATCATCTATTAAAAGTTTGCAAAATTACTTGTACTGTACTATACCATACTGCGTTTATCGTCAGTTCAGGAATTCAACCCAGATCAGATATAGAATCACCATCGCCCTTCCAACTTATCACCTAAATCGTTACAATGAATTAAATCAACGTTTTAAAATGGAAAGATACTAACTTAACACAATAACTCGAATTGGCTCTGTTGTTCATGATGTGCCCCGTGGGAGAAGCTACAAGAATATGACAATGACTGTTTGTTTTCCACTTCAGTTTTAATCAATGCATAGTTTACCTTTATTCACGATTCACGTTGCTGGAATGTAAGTTCTACATCCACCCCTTAAAGTTTGTTTACATATGCAGATGGTTTACGTTTGTTTACGTCTTCGACGAATTATAAACTCCGGCTCTCGGCGTTGCCTAGCAACCTATTAGAATGTGGACAATCGTTTTATTTTAAAGCTTTTGACATATTTGCATTAAAAATTACTATACCTGTGAACTGTTTAAACCAAGAGCTCAATCTGATCACTCATTTAGCTGGAAGCAAAATGCAAGCACAATCCAATTCACTAAATTAGGCACCTTGTATACATTGGCAAAATGTGCTGTATAAATACAAATATCATCATTGTTATTATTATCAAATATATAAACGCTGGTATTTATAATGTCTGTAAATCGGATGCACCCCAGTATCTGCTTGCAATTTGCAAGCATGGACCATTAATACATACTAGTGCGTGCCCGTATGTGCGTGGCCGTACGTGCAAAAAAAAAATAAAAAATAAAAACTTTCAAACTGTGCACCAGAAACAACAACCACACAGGCCGTTCCTTCGCTCTCGTGTGCCTGTACATGTGTGGCCGTACGTACAAAAAAAAACTTTCAAACCGTGTGCCAGAAACAACAACCACACAGGCCGTTCCTTTGCTCTCGCGTGCCTGTACGTGTGTGGCCGTACGTGTGTGGCCGTACGTGCAAAAAAAAAAAACTGTCAAACCGTGTGCCAGAAACAACAACCACACAGGCCGTTCCTTCGCTCTCGTAAACGACGACTGGATTGGGACATTGTGTTTATCTATAAATGCGCATAAGAAATCAAGAAATTATTAGAATACAGTAAGTCATCACTATCCGGAAGTCCGTACGTTGTAACCCGTAATGAGGAACGCGCTCTAACTTGGCCATAACTTGAGAACCACTTGTCCGATTAATTTCAAACCTTTTGAAAGGCAAGCAAACAGAGATTGCTGGAATTATAGATAGATAGAAGATAGACACTGTGGGTGCAAAACGCCAAGCAATGTGTCCTGTCATTGTTTACGAAATGGCGCCCTTTTCCAATCGGCCACGCCAACACAGCAACGTGTCCTGTCATTGGTTTGGTAGATAAATGGCCATAACTTGGGAACCACTTGTCCGATTAATATCAAACCTTGAAAAGGCACATACTCAGGTCCCCAGCAATATACCTGGCAAGTTTCAATTGGATCGGACCAGTGGTTGTCGAGAAACAGCGGTCACAGACAGACACACACACACACAGATTGCTGGAATTATAGATGGACTACTGCATGCCCGTACGTGCGTGGCCGTACGTGTGTTGCCGTACATGCAAAAAAACAAAAAACTTTCAAACCACGTGCCAGAAACAACAACCACACAGGCCGTTCCTTCGCTCTCGCGTGCCCATACGTGCGTGGCCGTACGTGCGTGACCGTACGTGCAAAAAAAAAAAACTTGCAAACAACCACACAGGCCGTTCCTTTGCTCTCATAAATGACGACTGGATTGGGGCATTGTGTTTATCTATAAATGCGCATAAGAAATCGAGAAATTATTAGAATACAGTAAGTCATCACTATCCGGAAGTACTGCGTGCCCATACGGAATGTTCACATGCATTCCACGAATTATCGCTTGCATTGAAGTAACAACTGCTGTGATACTGAAACACACAGAGTTAATTAAAATCTAAATTAAAATCAAGTTTACCTCCTTGTCTTTGCTAGCCATGACATTCGCTGCCATTGACCATTGCCACTCCTATGCCACGGTGAGGTGACAGGGTAGGATTTGTGGGAGACCTGAAAGTACAGTGTCATTAGGTATTCCATGTTCGAATTGTTTTAGTTTTAAAATAGTTAAAAAGAATACTTTGCAAAGCATACCACCAAATTGAGATGTATTTCGTTGGCAAGCATGTTGAGTAGAGCTGAATTCCTTAACACTTCCAAAGGCTACACCGTTTTGACACTTGGAAACAAAAAAAGTGGTGCACTTTTTTTGATAAATTATTTTCAGAACAATTTTTCTTCAATAAATAAATTATAATAAAAATTGTCTACATGTACACACCTATATCTAGTTAGCACCTCTTCATAAACAACATTGCTGAGGAAACGGCACGTCCAGAAGTTTGCATATCGCAGTTATGATTATTCGCAATTTAGTTTTAATGGCCAATTATTCAATTAGCGCCAACGTATTTTGCCTTTTCGCAATGTCATCACAAGGAAAAAACACAAAGAGAAGAGAAGAGAGAGAGAAAAAAAAAACTTTCAAACAACCACACAGGCCGTTCCTTCGCTCTCGTAAACGACGACTGGATTGGTGCATTGTGTTTATCGATAAATGCGCATAAGAAATCGAGAAATTATTCGAATACATTAAGTCATCACTATCCGGAAGTCCTACGTTGTAACCCGTAATGGGGAATGCGGCTGAGGATCTCTTCCCCAATGGCCACGCCAACGCAGCAACGTGTACTGTGATTGGTTACTAAATGGCGCATCGGCCATGCCTACGCAGTAACGTGTCCTGTCATTGGTTGGTAAATAAATGGCCATAACTTGGGAAGCACTTGTCCGATTAATATCAAGCCTTGAAAAGACACATGCTCAGGTCCCCAGCAATATAGCTGGCAAGTTTCAATTAGATCGGACCAGTGGTTGTCGAGAAACAGCGGTCACAGACACACACACAGATGCACGCACGCACGCACGCAAGCGCGCGTGCGCGCACACACACTGCTGGAATTATCGATAGATGTACTGTATATATGTTTATGTATGTATGTACAGTATATATATATATGTATATGTATATATGTTATCTATATATATATATATATATATATATATATATATATATATATGTATATATATGTATATATATGTATATATATGTATATATATATATATATATATATATATATGTATATATATGTATATATATGTATATATATGTATATATATATATATATATATATATATGTATATATATATATATATATATGTATATGTATATGTATATGTATGTATATGTATATATATATATATATATATCTGTAAATATGTATATATATATATATATACATATATGTATATATATATATATATATATATAAATATATATATGTATATATATATGTATATATATATATATATATATATATATATATATATATATATATATATATGTATATATATATATATATATATATATATATATATATATATATATATATATATGTATATATATATATATATATATATATATATATATGTATATATATATATATGTATATGTATATATATGTATATGTATATATATATATGTATATGTATATATGTATATGTATATATATATATGTATGTATATATATATGTATGTATATATATATGTATGTATATATATATGTATGTATATATATATGTATGTATATATATATGTATGTATGTATATATATATATATGTATATATATGTATATATGTATGTATATATATGTATGTATATATATATATGTATGTATATATATATATATATGTATGTATATATATATATGTATGTATATATATATATGTATATATATATATATATGTATATATATATATATATATATATATATATATATGTATATATATATGTATATATATATATATGTATATATATATGTATATATATCTATATGTATATATATATATATATGTATATATATATATATATGTATGTATATATATGTATATATGTATATGTATATGTATATATGTATATATATATGTATATATGTATATATACATACACACAGCAAGTCCTCACTTTTGCAAGGGTTGCGTTCCTGGAAAACCTTATGATAAGCGAAACTGTGTTAAACAAAACATATTTTCCCACAGAAACCAATGTGTTAAAGGGGGGATGCGTTTTTGGCTTGCAATTTTTTGGACATAAACACAAATAAACAAAACACACTCCTCGAGTCGTGGCGACTTTCCCCGAGGCTGGAGGAACGGATTTGATTGTGGTGGACAAGTCACACTTGCGGAGTGGCAGAATTGTCCCCCTCTTCACTTGACACTGTGCTGTCACTTTCTTCACCAGCGGGAACAGTCTCTTGGCAGCTGGTTGAAGGAGCATCCTGGATGGTGGATGGAGTTGATGTTGCATCTTTTGGCTTGAAAAATGCATGGAGTGTGGGCTGGATGGCCTTCTTTTTCTTTGCTGCATAAAGTTCCTTGTTGCAACAAAGGGCATCATTAACAACACAGCTAAAATCAGTGCTCCTTTCAAGATTTGGATCTTGCTCAATAACAAATTCTATGGCATTTTCAAACGAGCTGAGGATTTGGCTGTGGTTTTTAATGGTGAAATGCTTGGATGAAAGTGTCACAGCATCTTCTTCTTCGTCTTCTTCCTCAAGAGCCCACTGCTGTTCCAACTCCATGAGATCTTCATTGCTTAAGGGTTCTCCATGAGACTCCAGTAAGTCATCCACGTCCTCTTTATCAACCTCTTCAAAACCAGCCTCCTGCGCCAGGTCTACAATTTGACTTGTAATCAACGGAACATCAGCAAACCCTGTGAAATTGTGGACACACTCGGGCCACACTTTCTTTCACACAGTGTTCTTTGTGGAGGCACTCACGTCCGCCCACGAATCCTGAATGTTTACCAAAGCCATTTTTATGTTGTATGTTTGCCAAAACTCCTTGATTGATAGCTTGTCCTTATCAGTTTTTTTAATAAGCTGCAGCATGGTATGCTTAACATAATAGGCTTTAAAAGCAGCAATAACTCCCTGATCCATAGGCTGTAAAAGTGAGGTAGTATTTGGTGATAAAAAATACTACCTGCACGTTTTCACACCAGTCTTCATTATGCTGAGGATGGGCAGGAGCATTGTCTACAAGCAGCAAAGATTTGTTGTCAATGTTGTTCTCCTTGGAGTACTTCTCAACATGATTGGAGAAGTAATTGATCACGTAATCGTGGGTCAATGCCCCAGTAATCCAAGCCTTTGTATTTGACCGCCATATTACGAGAAGTTGTGGCTTGAGGCAACCCTTTAGCGCTCGTGGGTTTTCAGAAACGTAAACAAGAAGCGGCTTGAGTTTTACATCCCCTTCTGCATTTCCACCGAGTAATAAGGTCAGCCTGTCCTTTGTACAACTTTGAACGATCGAATGCACAGTCGATGCAGCGATTGCATGCATGCGGCCGATTTCCGTTGTCCCTTCACCTCGTTCATGTCTTTTAATTGCATGTAGTCGTCGACTTACGACCTATGCGACTTACGACTGTTCGACTTTACGACCACGTTTTTTTTTTTTGTATGTAAAATATACATTGTTCGACTTACGACCGATTGGTCAGAACCAATTGCGGTCGTAAGTCAACGACTACCTGTATATCCAATTTCACCTTCAATGTGACAGCCTTTCGTTGTCTCTTGAAACGAGGTGTGCTCGGCAAAAGACTTGCGGGTCACTTGGGATTCATACTGGGAGGTATGCAGGCGAGCCTGAAGAGAATAAAGTACAGCGTGCAGTACATGCGCAGTAAAGTGAAAGTGTGTTTATGCGCATCCTGTGTGGTTGTTGTTTTTTGCAGGCAGTTTGAAAGTTTTTTTTTTGGTGTTTTTCCTTGCAATGACACTACGATAGGCATAAAATGTTTGCGGTAATTGAAAAATTGGTCATTAAAACAAAATTACGAATAATTGAAACAACGATATGCGAACTTCCGGGTAACGAGGACTTACTGTAGAGATATATATATATGTGTATATATATATATATATATATATATATATATATGTAGATATATATATATATATATATATATATATATATATATATATATATATATATATGTAGATATATATATATATATATATATATGTATATATATATATGTATATATATATATATATGTATATGTATATATATTTATATGTATATATATATATATATATATATATATATATATATATATATATATATATACATATACATATATATATATACATATACATATATATATATACATATATATATATGTATATATATATATGTATATATATATATATATATATATACATATATATATATACATATATATATATATATATATATATATATATATATATATATATATATATATATATATATATATATATATATATATATATATATATATGTATATATACATTGTTGTGGAAAGTAAAAATGCCTATATATTTGAGCAGTCATTACCTTAATTTAGGTTTTCGAATAAGTGTGAAGTAAAACCACTCTTTGACCAGAAATGTGTTGATTTTAATTGTGTAGATAGTATGTCGCTCTGCTCAACATGTTTGTGTCTAAAACCACTTTTCCATCATCCATTTTTTTTTGTTTTATCCCTTGTAATCTGTTTTTTATGCTCTTTTTAAAGATAGCGGCCTTGCAAGCAGACCAGAGCACGAGTTCAGGCACGCTTTTGCAAGACCTGTAATGTTCGAGATGAGCTCAGAAGCTAAGGCATGGGGTTTTGGTTCAGGTGGTGCCTGAACGGCCAATGAATGCCGAGCGGGCACAGCCTAGTGACATCACGGGCCGGGTTGTAAGGAGAGTTAATAAAAAGCCCGAGGGCGCTCAGCCACGGAAGAGGAGTGGACGGATATGCGAGGGTCGAATGTAAGAGGCTTACATCATGCCAATAGCTATGCCCCCAGCATTGTGCCACACCAACTGGCATGACCACAGCCGATCTACTGCATCTTGGGGAGCTGTTGCACCATTGCTTCAGTGCTCCCTGGGTTTCCTGCCCACCTCTTGCAGTTCCCACATCAATCTAACCCCAGAGCACAAAGCTTCGTGGACTTGTGGTGCCCCAACGGGAAACATAAAGTTTACCATTGTCCTGTGTCCTCTCCTTTCTTGTGTTCTCTTTCACATGATTGAAGACTTAAGTTAGATAATTCAGTTTCCCATCCATTCAATTCCTCAGGGCGCATATTTCATTTATTGCACATATTACCTAGGAATTTTAATTGTTTGCATCCCTTTGCTTTTCTCCTCCCGTTTGATTTAAATGCATACACTCGGCATTAAATGGATCTCTGTGATTTGTTAAAACCACCATCGATCGCTGATATCAGAATCACCAATTTGGTTCTATAAATCCTTCAGAGATCTTCAGGTTGAGCATGTAACGCTCCAATAAATTTACTCTCCAGCTATGCGAGGTGATAGTTCGTACTTCCATTTTAATTTTCGACCTCGTTGTGGGGAGAAATCCAGCAGGCTGCTCAATTGGCCATGGGAGTTCCAAATTGAGCTTGGTATTAGAGCAAATAGGTCCTTAATCTGGCTCGGAATGTCTCGGTCATTTGGCCGTTGAGACCCCACAACCCCCACAACATTTGGCTGCATTTTCCAGTGACATATCCCCCACAATATTTGAGGGTTTACTGTATGATATTGAAAGCCAGACCTTGGTCATGTGCATGATTCATCAAGTTGATGAGGTTGACTTCATGGTCAGCATCATCCTCCCTGGATACACACACATCATCAGCAATACTAACGACACCCTTCAGCCCCTCCAAGATCTGCTACATCTTTGCTTGGATTCTATCTTGGTATTCCTACATTTTTACCTGCTGAAGTGTACAGTGGATGGCACGAGCAGTTTCCACCCAAACAACGTGCAGAATATTGTCATCAACTGTGAATCCTCTTCAAGTTGCACTGACCAATAGCCTGATTTTGTATCCAACATTTTGGCCTTGACAAACTGCGGGTTGAGCTCTTCCACTATTGGAATCTGGTGTGGGCATCTTTTCAGATTGGCACTTAGCCACTGTGGGTTGAGGTAGACTCTTATGGAGCAGTCTTTCTTTGTGCTTATGAGTTAGAACACCAATATTTATGTTCTTCCACCTTCCGAATAAGTCCTTGGGATACCATTTCAGCAAGTTCTCACTGTATCTTGTCTGCACTTTCATGGTGCCTTGATGAAAGACTCAGAATCATCCTTCAGCAGGAGTCTGGCCCTTCTGGCAAGGCTTCCGATACTGTCGAAGTGATCTGGGTGCATTCTTTTCATGTTGTAAACACTTGTAATGGCACCCATTTGGGTTTTACCCACTTTTATTTTTCTCACATCATCCACATTAATTGTGACCAGTTTTAAGGCTTCATTGGTTGGTGGTCCGACTAATGCTGGGCCTGGGGCGTCAACAACATCGAACCTTGAAGGTTTCCATCCTGATTTACTTTGGCTAAATGGTATGTCTATGGTACTAGTGCAATCTGTTTCCTCTACATTGTACATAGTTAAAGTTACTCCATAGGCTGGCCTTTGTATCTCTGCAGGCTTTGCACTGTTGCTGTATACCTATCTGAAAGTTCTGAGAGGCAGTGCATTTGCCAATGCTCTCGTGTCATTGTTGAGTCTCATCAGCATCTAGTCTACTCTCTTGGGGAGTCCAGGCGGTTGAAATCTGAGCTTTGTATCTTGGCTCCACAACCAGGGAACCTCCACATATTTCATGAAAAAAAAAATTAGAAGGAAAAATGTATTTGTGAGTGCCTGAATGGTAGTTGGTAGTTAGTGGAACAGATATAAGATATTCATCTATAACAGACATAAGATATTCATCTTATCTCATTCTCTATTTTATATAGAAGTTCAGATTCTTTGTTCTTGAAAAATATACTTTATGGATGACTGTAAATATGTCTTGTCAGCTTTTTAGTATTCTAAGGTAGGGTGAGCCTCCACTACTGAAGGCTGCCCAGGGGCCACCACATGTCTAAATCCTCCCCGATTGGCTGGGGGACGTGTTTGGCCCAAGTCTTCTTTCACTCAGAGAGTAGTCGTGTCAACTGCAGACGAATCATTTACGTTGTTTCACGAAAGAATATAACAATCTGATCGAAGCATTTTTTAACATGGTGGAGCAGCGCAATGCTTGCAGTGTATCTTAAACAATCCCTTTCGAATCTGTGCTGATGGTCCTGTGGTTCATCGGACTCGGAGGAGACATAGAAGTGGTCTGGTTTAGTCTCTCCAAATAATCATGCATTCTGCAATCACCGCATCCACAGTTCCACGAGTAACGAGGATGTTATAATCATAAAACGGTGGAGCACGCAGTTTGCAGGTGCATTGGAATGGATGCAGTATGGTGATGCTGGCATGATTGGTGCGGTATATTTTTTTAGCGTCGATTGTATAGAAGCAGTAAAATTTAATTACGTTCCACCTGTTTTACACGGCCAAAATGGCATGCACGTGTCGAGGAACGCGACTACTTTCACGGCTCCAATTATTTCCACCCTCCTGTGGTATTGGCTGGGGGACGTGTTTGGCCCAAGTGTTCTTTCGCTCAGAGAGGAGTTAACCTTTGACATAGAAGTTGGGCGGAGGATATGATTTCACCCCCTGTCCGTCTGTCCGTCAGTCTGTCTGTCTTTGATCACGATATCTCAAAAAGTTGTGGACAATTCGGATGAAACTTGGTGGACACGTTGGGTGTTTGACAAGGATGAATTGGTTAGATTTTGGTGAAAATGCGAATCCAGATCAGAATCTGAGTGTTTTTTTTCATTTAAAAAAAAAAGTGATTCTTCACCATTGAGAGATGGGGCCAAAAACGATATACAGCACAATATTTTTTAAAAAGGTGTGGACGAGTTATGACCAAACTTGGTGGACGAGTTGGTTCGGTGACAAGAACAGATCGATTAAAGTTTGGTTCAGGTCCAAATCCACATCCGGCATATCAGTGCGATACAAAACGTAAACTGTTCAGCCTGGCAGGGGTATACGCTCTACCGAGTACCGAGTGCCGTTCTAGTAAATTGTCTTTCTCGGAAAGTAGTGGCAGCAGAAACATAAGAGTAGATATGTTTCATTTGGAATTCGATATATACTGTACGTAGATGCATTCGCTATAGTGGGGTACAGGGATATTGGTAAGACTTATAAGTGGCTTGTATCTGGATGGATGGTGACGCTGTAGTTGGTGCCATAAAAAAAGACATGATGGGCCAAATGGCCTCCTCCTGCACCAACATTCCTTGTATATTCTTGCATATCCTTGAACCTGCGAGCCATGCATGACGTTTGATTGAAGATGCAGCAATTTGGAATTTGGTTGGAGTGTCGGTGATAACTCATCTACTCTGCGAAAGACACCATAGGATATGTAACATCCACGAAAGACACCATAGGATACGTAACATCCACGAAAGACCACAGCTGAGCAGACGGGTCTTCCAGCGAACATCCTTCCAAAGGATGGCTCACACATTAATGCCTCTCCCTACATGTGAAAAGCCAGGCTTCTAGCTCGTATAACATCAGCTTTATAGTTTATAGCTCGCTTGAGATTTGAACACAGGCGAGGCAGCTCAAAGGTGAGTGCACATAGTTCTAAACTGTCCTTTCGGGCCCAAAATATCGTGCTCGAGTGTACACTATGTTATTTGTGGCCACTTTTTCTTGGTGATGAAGGGGTAACAAAATCAAGGACTCATGTCATGGAGATACATTCTACGGTAAAGGAGCAGGGGGCAGTGGACACTGGGTCCTCATTGCTATGGGTGCCGGGCAGACAAATTGTGCACTCCCTCCAAAGATGCTGCCTGCCTAGGGTGATGCAGGGTCAGGTCAGGGGTCTTGACAGGAGGAGCCGACCTGAGCCAAAAATGGCCTTTTGACCTGGGCCTGAATGGCAGCAGGCTGGCCGTCAGCTCACAGACATTGTGACCACCAATTGCTTCGCGTCTGGGGATGACAGGCATGGCTGATTCATGGTTTCAAAGCTTGCCCCCTTAATCACTCAGCCATTCACACTCTCCAATTCTTTCACTGCTCTTTTTCCGTTGCCACAACGAGCTGTAAGGATCATTCCTTCCTTCTCAAAATCCCTCAAGCTGGAAGGACAGATCGCTTGCGATGATGGACTCACCATCGAAGCAATATCTCAGGCGTGACCATCCAGCAGACAGGTGGTCGACCCCTCATGGTTAGGGTCGTGGAAAGGCTCTACTTGAATCGAGAACCTTTGTGTTGTCTTTCTCACTTACACTTTTCCACATATGCCAAATAAACAAAGATACGCCTTCCGATAGAAATGGTGAATAAACGGTTTCATGTCTATGAAAATTTAGGGTTTATTTATTTATTTGTTTGTTTTTATTCTTCTCAGTAAACATCTATTCATGGAGATTCTTGACTTAGTTGTATACTCCAGGGATGGACCAGTCAACTCGAGGTGCGCTCAACCTCCATGCAAGGATTTGTAGTTTCTCCAGGTTGATGGCTCAGAAGGCCAATCCCGAGAAACATCTTGTTGTATCTTTAATGTCCGTAAATAAATACGACAGTTAGCTCAACATTCATTTTGAAGGATGGAGCATTCCATGATGCAATGTGCACAAGAATACAGGCACTCGATAGGGCACATACCTCCGTGCGGCTGAACAGTTTACGTTTTGTATCGCTCCGATAAGCCGGACCCAGATCTTCATCAAAATCGTCCGAATGCGTCCACAACTTTTTGAGTTATCCGACTCACTGTCAAACAAACAGACAGACAAAAAAACAAATAAGAGTGAAAACATATCCTCCGTCCACCTTTGGTGGTGGAGGTAGATACATACAAAGATATATCCAGAATAACAATTATAAAAAAAATAAAACTTGCATTCTAACAATTCAATATCTCCTAGATGTGTGTGCACATCATGTGCTTTGGGACAACATCTAATTATATATTTCTTATTGGGTTACATAGTGGAGAGCGGAGTTGATATGGACGTGGGTTGAGTATTCAATCAGAATACGGTACATCCGTGTCTACCCGAGGAAAGATTGAACGTGTGGCCACGTTTACTTGACAGCACATCCTCTTCCCAAACCACACTCAGAGTGCCAATACATGTCAGATTGTGTGAGACATTGCAACGACAAAGTGATGACAGGTCCACTGCCAAGCACACTCACAAATATGCGACACAATAGACAATGGCCCACAGGCACTAACATGTAAAATGTGCCAACAGGGTCGAGCATCACATGTACAAGCTGTCCAGATGATGCAGGTGGATATTTATCTGGAGGGCTCATAGAAGGGCTCATAGAAGAGCGAGAAGGGTGGAGGGTAAATAGGCAACGGAGTGATGGTAGAATAATGGGTAATAGTTGGACAGAACAAGCAAGGGAATGAATGAACAGGAGAGAGGAGAGTAAAAATGATAGCCTATAAGTAACAGGGTTGGGTTAATGGGGCTTACAATGAAAATCGCAGCCAGGCATGCATCATATTGCACCAGTTGGGGGGAAGGCAAGGGTCACCTGCTTGTGATGGAAGAGTGGGGTTGCACAGCCTTGTGATGGAAGAGTGGGGTTGAACAGTCTCAGGAAAGTGGTTGCACACGTGGGAGGAAAGAGCAACGAGAGTTGAGATGTGCAGTTAACCTGGATTTTGGGAGTTTTAACCAAGAGGGAGTTTCTGGACGAGTGGATGTATCGTGGAGTTGCTGTGGAGGTAGATGGATGGAGGGTGGGGGGGTTGTAAGGCAGAAAGTGATTCAGAGGGTGAGGGAGTGAAAGATTCAGAGATTGAGAGAGAACAGAAGGGGGAAGGCAAGGGTGAATGGAAGTGGAGGAGAGAGAGATGGGACAGAGAGAGAGAGAGCGAGAGAGGACAGAGAGAGAGAGAGATGGGACGACAGAGAGAGAGGACAGAGAGAGAGAGCGAGAGAGGACAGAGAGAGAGATGGGACGACAGAGAGAGAGGACAGAGAGAGCGAGAGAGAGCGAGAGAGAGCGAGAGAGAGCGAGAGAGAGCGAGAGAGAGCGAGAGAGAGCGAGAGGACGAGAGGACGAGAGGACGAGAGGACGAGAGGACGAGAGAGAGAGAGAGAGAGAGAGAGAGAGAGAGAGAGAGAGAGAGAGAGAGAGAGAGAGAGAGAGAGAGAGAGAGAGAGAGAGAGAGAGAATAAGAGAACGAGAACGGAGAGAGTAAAAACAGTGCTGAAAAACACTTTAATCTGTTGGTCCCTTCGGACTGTTGGCATTTGTGGGTAATGGTAATTACTGTTGAATTAAACATTCAGAGTTTCACAAGGAGGTGAAAGATGCTGTTGATGAATTTCACTCCAAGCCAAACTTTGTATTTCTTGTTCCTCACTAAGGCATGTGTAACCTCTCCATTACTCACCTTCTATCCTCCCCTCTTGATAAATGTTATTGCTCCCTCCTGGAATCGTTGAACTTGTCTTGGAGAGATGTGCATTTTTCGGCCTCCTCCACCATACAGCTGCCAAGATTCCAGCTACATCTTGGAAATGTCAATAGCAGTGGTTTCAATTACAGCAATTACACAGAATTTCATTATAACCTCCACCAATAAGGTAGAGTTACTATTATACTTTATTTGTGAAATCGTTTCCTTTTAAGATTTTCTAATTTGGTTATAAAGATGTATAGTGGTTACGATGTAATCTCGACCGGGCTGTGTTGCGTATGCTCTCTGAATACTTGAAGAGAATGATTGCTCCATGGAAAATTGTGACAACATTTCAAGGTTTTGTAATATGAGCAAAATTACATTTCAAACTCATGTCATCTCTTTCATACTATTCCTGTGATTATTATTTATTCATCATGGTAGCACTGGGATTGCATGAAAGTAATTTTACTTCCATTAGAAACACCTAATATAGGGCTGACAGGATGGCAGGGAGGTTCGCACATCAGGTTCCCATCTGTCTAACCTGGGTTAAAATCTGGACCCAGCAATAAACTGCCATCCTGGTGCTTCCCAGGCAGGGTAATTCATCAATGTGTGTGCCATCCCTTGGATGGACTATAAACTGGGTGTCCTGTCTGCTGGCATCAGTTGTTTTGATGTTAAAGATCCCATGGTGTCCTTTGTAAAGAGTAGGTGAGCTATTGTTGGCATCATGGCCATGTTACAAATCCCTGCTTTGACTACTTAGTCAAGCACAATGCCTGGTCAGCTGGTGCATGAAAAACTTGGGCTAAAACCTTCCCCCTTGTCAGTCCCACAAGAATGTGGGAATAATTGTGGCCATTAAAGAAGAGAAATAACTGATGTTTCCAATCTGTATTTTTATTATTGATTGCACAAAAAATATTTCCTAACACTTCCTTGATGATCGACCAAAGATTATATATTTTGTGGCTACCTTTGACATGATCACATGCACTACCTTTCAACACCTATATGATAGTTATATCATTACTGGTAAGAGTATGAAAGCTCATCCAAAATGATGGGTTGGAATTATTTTATTTGGTATAGACTGTAAGTTATGATGTTTCCTCGCAAGAAGCGTTGTTTTAAAACACTACACGTACAAATGTTACCCTATTTATTTTCTCTATCTTCTGGGACGTTTCGTTTCGACGGTACAGCCTCGTGAGGGTGCCGATGTTTGAAGCCTTGGCCTAGCGTCAGGTGTGCTTCTATCTTCTTTATTTATGAGGCATCGCACGTATGTAAATGGACACTCGTTTTACTCTGCTCATGCTACACATCACGTGCAGCGAATTTCACCTCCTTGTGCCTTGTACTTATTGTTATTTAAGAAAACACATCTGTACACCACCCATGAGGCCTGGTTTGAAAATCACCATCTACAATTCCAATAGAAGAGATTACGTAATTACTGTTTTATGAAAAAGGTTTTTCGAGTTTTTTATCATGAAAAATATGCCATAGTGAACACACAGTCATGTTAAAAGATTGGCCTTTAAACCCCGACTTAAATCGTATTTGTGAAGGGGGACAGCCAAATACACAAACACAGTGTCTGAAACAGGTAGATATCACAATTACATTGGGATGCTGCATTGATTTTTCAACTTCCTGTATCCACACTTTTCGTTTTGCTTCCTCATCGCTCGGTTTTAAACAATATATGATTTAGTCATGGAAATCCATTTCCAACACTATCAGACATGCAGTTTAAAATTCACGGATTTGAAAATTGAAGTCAGAGGCAGCTTTTTTTTTCAAGGGGTTCACCCAGGTAGGCATAGCTTGACGACCATGCTAAAGCCGCACTGGGGTGAAGGGGGGGGTAGTGGGGTTTCATCGGGAATCTGGAAGGTTTGGTCTGCCCCCCTCCTTCACATTCCACAAGCTGCAGCTTTGTCATAATCAGATGTAGCTCCCCCAAGCTGTTTAGCCACCCTCAGGGTGGGAACAAGGTGAATTTTAAGTAGAGTACAATTGTTGCTGAAGTTAAATAACTCCCTAAATTGATACAGCCCTAATTTCAGCATCTCAAGGGGTTTGCCACCTGTATTACATTGCAAGATTACATTCACAATAATAACTACATTTTACTCTGTACTTATAAAACTATTCATATTGTCGTATGTACTTAATGGACATACTTGCATAGTATGTACTTAATACACATACGGACTTCCTAGACATACTCATATTCGAATTCTGATGTACAAGACATACTCTATTGCAGTGTCGGTGTTGCGAAGCAGTTTCTTGGCAAGGGTTACCTCAGGTGGTTTGCCAGGGGCGGATCTAGGTCTCAGGCAAGGAGGGAGTTGACATTTTTGGCTTTGAGGCAAGGTGGGTGGGTGGAAATATACCCATGCGAGTGCCAACAGTGCGAAGCCCATACAAGGGGGGGGTGAAGGAGGGAGGAAGGTGGGGGGGTTGAAGGAGGTAAGGGTTGATGGAGGGAGGGATGGTTGATGGAAGGAGGGGTTGAGTGAGGGGTACTCAGCAGCTGAAGGGGGGGTTGCAACCCCCCTCCCCCCAACCCCCCCTCCAGATCCACCACTGTTTGCCATTGCTCTCTCAGCAGCAGTTATGGCAGGAATTTGCGAATTGTTCACAATAGCTCACCCACTCAACTCAAAGGACACCGTGGGGTGTTAAACATCCACCTACTACTGCCAGCAGACAGGACCTCCTGTTTAATGTCCATCCAAGGACAGCACACACATTGACATGCCTGTGAATCACAGGATGTCACTTTATAGCTGGGTCAGGATTCAAACCCAGGATAGATAGCTTAGAAGCGAGTGTGCATTCCTCTAGGCCAACCCACCGGCCTCGCATTCAATAAGTATGTACTTATCTGATGTACTTGCCTCTTGCTGAGTGGAGGCACCAAGCAAGCAAACTTGGTTTTACATACAGTACATGGAAGTTTCCCAAGTTTAACTTCTGGGAATTTAAGATGATTATTAGACATCCTTTTAGTTCAAACAACCAATTTCTGCTTCAGTTGTTTTCTGAAAACATATGCCACCAAGTTTTGGAAAGGTAAGCCAAACTTTAAAGCTAACCCCCAAGTGTAATAAGGCATGTAGCTCGCAGACATCAGTGAACAAAGGCCCACTTCATGGAGATGTCGGTACAAAGCCTTCCCCGTTCCGTGTTATTGATCAAACCCGTTTGAAATGAGACAAAATGTACCTGTGACATGTCATTGTAAGGTAATTAAAGTGGTTCAGTGTTGCAAGCGATTTGTGGTCAGAGAGGATCCAAAACATCCTCCTTCGGAGTCAAAACAGATATTGATGTAGTTTGTACAGAAAATCCAATGATCGGTAGTATGACTTGCTTTTGGTGGCTTCAAAAGACATGCAACAGTGTATCCATTGATATTTTGTATGAGGATCACGTGATACCATGTTGTCGGGCCAACCCAGTCATTGATGATGTCACGGCTATGGTGGCCTCATTGACGGATGCTCTCAATCAGAAGTTGATCATGCCTGTGAGATGTAAATATTTTCGATGCATTGTATCTTGGCAATATTAACTCGAGCGACATCGATGGCATACCATCACAAATCCCCACACTTCTCACCCTAAAGCAAAGTTGAAAGATGGCAAAAAGTTCCACCAGGAATGAGCCAATGTCAAATTTTGAGTTTTAAAAAAATCTTCAGTTTTGACCGCTATGACCCCAAGTCCCTGGGGGCATGAATTTGGGGTAAAATCCCCCCAAAATCGTTACATATTTCATGTCACCCAATGTTGATTACATATACAAAGTTTCATTAAAATATCTTTCAAAACTAAAAATTGCATTTTGGGGGAGGGGGGCGGTATTTGACGTTTTGACCTGACCCGAGGGTCCCAGGGGGCGAGATTAAAAAAAAAGACACAGCTCTCGCGCCTTCTTTCCATGGAGTGATCATAACTACCAAGTTTTGTGAATTCCTGCCCAGCCGTTTCGGAGGAGATAGCGTGACGGACAAACAGACAGACGGAGCCAATTACAATATCCCCATTTTTAAATTTTATTCTAAAAGCATGGCGATAATGACTGGAGCATGACTTTTAAAGGGTTCACAGGCACCTGTCTAACCTGTCGAACCCCTCTCCCTGGATCCACCCCTGGCCACATACTTATAGAAATCATAAAATAGCATGCAATAACCAACATGAAAACATCATTCAGCATAGCATGTTTGTCCTGTCCACATCCAGCTACATGATGCATGTCTTTCACTCCGAATGGAGTTACAGAACCAGGAATACACACAGACCTTTTAAAAAAAAATTGTATACTAAGTCGAGGTATGTAAGAGCTAATACACAGAAACATATAACAAGGCAGGAGACAAGAGGGATGGGAGAGGGAAGCATAACAACAGTGGGGAACAAAGACAATAGGAGATATGTGGGAGGGAGAGGGATGGGGCAAGGTACACGGGGTAAACAAGATGGACACAACAGGGACTTTCAGGAAGAAAAGCAGGGAATTTCAAGGAAGTGGGTTTGCGGTGGATTAACAAGGGTAGAAAAGATCAAGGTTTTGGATGGGGGAAGATATGAAAATGGTGGTAAACAGCTATTTTGAAGACCTGGAGGGAGAAGTAGGATTTAAGATAGTGTATGCGAGTTTGTTCCAGAGGAGGAGAAAAAGTGGAATGAAGGAGTGAAGCTGAGTAGTGATTCTTGATTTTGGCAGTTTCAGCAGAAGGGGTTTTTTGGTGAACCTTGAGTGCCATGAGGAAATATGGGGGGGGGGCAGATCACATCACAGACAGAGCAGGGGGGGGCACGCCGGAGAGGAGACGGTAGAAGACAGAAAGACCACCAACTTGCCTCTGGTGAGAGTGAGAAAAAACATTTACACATGCATCGCACCGTGAAGAAAGCAGACGAGGACCTGTAGGGAGCAAATGTGAGATAAAGGATGTATTGGGGACAGTGGGATTGGGGGTTGGCGTTAGGGTGTATTAGAAGTAGCTTTGGAGGTGGTGATGTGGGTGTGATGAGAGGCCTCATGCGTACATGTGCATCACATCAAGCAGGTGGAAGTCGTTTTTGCTTCTGGTTTTCCTTTTAGTCCTTGTTTGTCATGTTTACCATTTCTTTTCTTGCTTTTAGAAGGGCGAAGCAAATAGATGAATACAAAATATTAATAATGAAAATCAGATCCTGCATAAAGACAAAAGGGTAACAAAACATGACATGCACTTTACATTCCTTTCCACTTGCAAACCCAACTAACTGTACATTCCATTCTCACTGCCTTTAGGCATATATTTCTTTCTTTTGAGTGTTTTTTAATTTCCAAACAGCACTTTCTTGAAACAGCTCTAATATGATGAGCGCTATAAAGTGAAGTGAACACCCATAAAGGGTGTCTGAGTCTATTGTGGTTTGTGTAAGAGCTGATGCATCGTACAGTTGATGAATGTAACACCATTCATGTGAATGCATCTCTCAATAAGTTGTGACAATAAGTGTCTGCAGATGTTTTCTTCTTGGTGAGAAATCAAGAACATGTGATGTAAGTAAGACTGATGTCGATTCTAAAATCTCAATAACAATGCAGTTTATTCAATGTTCTGATTGCAGTTGTTCCGTTCAACCTAACGGTCATATTTGTTTTGTGAGACCATGTATGTTTCGCAACATGCAGGGACATTTTCCACAATTAAATAAATAAATATTTTCACATAAGTGGAAATATTCACCGAGTTTATTGGACAAACAGGAAAAAATAGATTTGAGAAAATTTACTTGTTCTGAAATGACTGATGGGGGTGCGGCGAGAAGTCTCTTTGTATCTGAAGAGTGTGAATGACTGAAGCCAACAGCCTCAATCTGCATGAGAAGGTTTTTTGAAAAGTTCTTTTTTTTTTTCAAAAGAAAAAGAATTATTTATTTTTTTCAAAATAAAAGTCTGTACAAGAAGGGTGTTATCATGAGCCGAGGGTGAAATACTGTCCCGGAGGTTGGATTTGATTGCCTGGGCAAAGGTGCTCCTGCATAGCCCCGATCGGTCCAACGTCTCACTCGCTGCGATACAATTGCAAGAGACGATAGGATTACTCCTTTCAATGGCGATCGTTGAATTTAGTCCAAACGATGGTCAATCATGTACTCTGCACATGCACAGAACAAGAATAAATAAATAAATCGAAGTCAGTCCGATGTAGTTTTAAAAGATAAACTCTTCCTCATCATCACACTCTGATAATGACAGTTATCCAGTTCATTAGTCAAACAAATAATGTTTCTTAAGTTTGGGGTTCTTGCATAACAATGACATCAGTCACACATTGGTTGTTTGTTTACCCAGCACTGCACGAAGTAGAATGAATCAATACCTAGAGTCATAAATCAAATCAATTAACTCCGTACAGATTGCCAGTGCGGACTAATAATAAATAAACGTTTTCTTGCTAATCTAGATGTTGAAGGAGTCAGATTTCTCCGTCTGTTTCTCCCTTTCCACCCATTGGTTGGATGGCTGGCCTGACTCCGCCCACAGTTGAACCTCGAAATTAAAATCATATGTCCGCCATTTTGTTTGCCATGGGCCTAGGACCTTAGGCTTCAGGCCTCTGGCGTACATTTGAAAATTGAACAACGCATTTTTCTGTCTTGAAATAAAAGTACGTTTTGAGGAAAGAAGTGTACGTTTTGATTACAACCCATGCACAGAAAATCAGAGGTAATGCATGTTTTGTTCAGGAGCGATGAAGGCAGCTGTCGACTACACACCGTCCAAAAAAAAAACTTTCATACAGGATGTATAAACAAACTATATTTCACATGTGCATGCACATGACATTCACATATTATGTGACATGAATAAACATACATGGCAAATTGGAGGCAACTCAAAACGGGTTGGTAGGAATCAAACGCTAGTTTTATTTTATTTAATTTTTTTTAATGAATTTATTAATTTATGTATTTTTACTAAAACCTGGTAAAAACGCTGTTCGAGAGATTGTCAGTGACACAAAATACACCAGAATACCGAGGTCTGAGATTGTCCTTTATTGACGAGTAATGATAAGGAGGTTCGAAGTAGGATAACTTCAAACTCTGCGGTTGTGGTGATACGCTCTTAAATATGTCTAATGATCGATGTAAGAATACCCTTTTGCTTTTATGAGTGGTGGTGGGGGGAGGGGGAAGGAGAGGGCAAATATGGGACAGAGTTAAGGGAGGTGGTAGTGGTCGAGGTTCGTACTTTCAGTGGGAGAGGGAAGGTTAAGTATTTGTGGTGGGAGGTGGGGGTTTGAACACTTGGAGTGGGGAAGGGATTGAAGCCCTCGGGTTGGGAGGGGAAGGTTGAATACTTGAGGTTTGAGGTGGGGGGGGGTGATGACGCGGTTTGGGAGGGGTGGGGGAGTTGAAGATTTGAAGTCACATTTTACATTACATGGATATTCCACAGGTCCTGCTAGTGGCATATAAAAATAACGTTTTTTGGATTATTGTGAGTATCTCGTTCGGAGAACATATTGAACACCCTCGAATCATATTCAATCCCTCTGTAAATACAGAACGAATTGACCAACCTCATGATGCAAGTCAATCGTGATCCTGTTGTGGTTGTTGTGCACCAAAATCTCTCCTGCAACACATAGTCACATTGTAAGTGCATTCAAAGATCATTTTTGGATCATTCCAGACCACAGGATGGGTTCTCCATCTATATTGAACACAGTGGACGTCCCATCTTCTGGCACTAGTTCATGGATGATAAAGACCTCATGTAGTCCTTCGCAAAGAGTTGGCGAGCTATCGCCGGCACCCTGAACAAATTACAAATTCCTGTCTCAACTACTGCTGAGAGAATGTTTACAAATTAACTGCCCAATATGACCCTTAGCCAAGAAAATGCTTTGGTGGCAACAATGCTGTATATCGCATTGTATGGTACATCAGTCAGTCAGGTACTCTGCCCTAACTACTGCTGGGAAGGCAATGGCGAACCACCCAGTGTAATCCTTCCTGTGAGGCTGCTTTGGCAGCACTGAATTTGCTTTCAGGCAGAGCACCAGAATTGGTTATATTTTTAATAATGCCTTTTTTTTATTAACCATGCTCTGTGGTTTGTAGAGAATCTTGCACAAAACTCACACAAAAAAACACGAAACAATCCTTTTTTCTTCATTGGAAGTTGAATGAGACGTGCCAAGTTTTCTAATGTTTCCGATGAAGGGTTTCAGAGATATAATGTTTTATTTTTTACATTTCATCCAAGATGGCTGCCATACCACATGACCTATGACATCACAATTATCATTGAAACATTCTCTATGGGGGGGGGGTTGCTCCTCCCCTGGAAATTTTTTGTCAAGTGGAAAAGTGTTTGCTGAGAAAAACCAATGTGAAAAAAATAATAAATAATGTTTTTTAAACCCCCCCCCCCCACCGCCCCAAGGCAACCTAAACAAAATAAATCTCCAAAAGTGTTGAAGAATAACAATAAAAATAGGACTGCACATCCTGAAGCTCACCTGGATCAAAAGCAACAATCACTCAAACCATTCCAATACAGATGCAGAGCAAATAGATATTTTGGGGGCTCAAACTCCCCACCGATCCCCCTAGACCCTGATTTTTTTATGCCATGAATAAACTTTGGTGCATAACAGGTGATGAAGGTTGGACTTTAGTTTGGTGAGCTTATGCGGTGAGCTTACCTGTTTGGGGGGGGTCAAACCCCCTCCCCCCCCCCAGTAGATCCCCTAAATGAGTGCAGATTGTGATGCGGTTGATAAACTTTGGTACATTGCGGGTGATGAAGGTTGTGGTGAAATTTAATCGAAAGCATGCATGTGTGTAGTTTTGGAAAACAGAGTAGATACCTATTTTGAGGGGGGGGGGGGTAGACCCCTTGAAGAAAAAAAAAACCCGGAAGATCCCCACCTTTGTTAGGCATCGGATATGAAGCTTGTGGCCAAATTTCATCAAAATAGTATGTTTGGTTCAAGCGATAATGACTGAAGTGTTTACTCACTCACTCACTCACTCACTGGCTGACCTACAGACTGTTCATTTGCATAAGCTCACTGGACTAAAGTCCAGGTGAGATCAGCGTAATAATAATGATAGTAATCAAAATTATTTCAACAAAATTATTATACTCTCTTCTCCACATTCTCAAAATAAAGCTTTGTTGAAAATTTGATGACAAAGGCTCAAATGGTAAAAAAAAAAGTTATGGAGCAGACACACACAACGACACACACACACACACACACAACGACACACACACACACAATGACACACACAAACACAACGACACACACACACGATTGCAAAACCCCATCTTCCACTGCGCGGGGGACGGGCTAATTATCTTATCCTTGTTATCTGACACCAGTCATAGCGACCCTCAGAATGATGATAACATTAGCTCGGTCTACTTGAATGTTATCTTAGACAATCGGGCTGCTCTCACCAAACAGATCACACCGCTTCATGACGAAATTAGCATGTTGCTCCTCATCCTCATCTCCAGACTCTGGCATGGCCATCCTTGAATTTTAGGCAGAATCTCAGACGCATCAGTGAAGACAAAATGGCATCAAGGGTTCACCGGGCTCCAGTTCTAATGTTGTGGTGTCCTTTGCATGCACTACTCCCAAAGGCACTATGGTCGTGGAATGTGGGGCACTGGTCTTCTCTTAACTAGTGCTGGCATGACCCCTGCTCCGAAATGTCTGGGTCGAAATTAAATTGTTGATTGGTCATTACAAGTCATTGTGGAGAGACTGTGCTGTTGAAAAGCGGTTCGTTCTTGCGAGAGCGACAAGATAACGATCCTCACGAGGGGTTCTGAGCATCGTTATCAGGCAACCTTGAGCAACCTAAACAAAGTGTATGCATGAACTGTATCATTTGACGGAACCTTGCCAGTGCCCTTTACATAACATTGTATTGTGATGAGCATTATATGCACTTGAATCAATGGCTGTCTGAGTCTTCCCCCCCCCCCATGAACCATCCTGATGTCACGAGAGACGAGACAACTCCTTTGATGTTAACTTACGTCAATCCATTCATAAACTGACTTGGATCACATATGTGGCTAATTTGTAGAGGGTATTGGCATTGGCCGTGTGGAGACGGGTACGCAGATTCTATGGAAGACGTGATTTTCATTCGAATCTCCAGGATTGTTCGTTCAAGTGAAGATAATTGTATCATTACATGTTGAAAATTCAATTTCCTGAATGTGTTTCTTTCCTCAATAGCCATGCTTCACGACTAGCAAGATTCTGAACTGTGAATTCATAGTTTGTGATAATTATTTTGTGAGGAGGTGTATTTTTATGTACTGTACACGATTGTGTTGGCACGATATTAAATGTGTCATAATCAATGTATGAATGCCCGTTTGATTTTATGAGCGGGAGGAGGGAAAGACTCAGAGTTGGGGTTCGGAGGGGGGCGGGTGGGTTGAGAGCACAGATGTGACAGATTTGGGAGGGGGAGGTTGAGACTTTAGGGGGTTGAGGACTTTTGGTGGTGGGTGGGGGGAGGTTGAGACTTTTTTGGGGTGGGGGAGGTTGAGACTTTGGGGGTAGGCGTAGAGAAGAGATGGGACACATTTGGGAGGGGGAGGTTGAGATTTGGGGGTGGGTAAGGACTTTTGGTGGAGTTTGGGATGTTGAGACTTTGGGGGGAGATGTTGACGACTTTTGGTGGGGAGGGGGATGGTTGAGGAGTTGTTTTTGGGAGGGGGAGGGGGTTGAAGGCTTGGAGTTTGGAGGGGATATTAAGAGACAATACCATACTGCAACATTAATTAAAAGGTCAGTTTTGGACAACTGACGAATCAAAACAAAATATGGAATTTGAACCTGTGATTCTAGCATCACGAAACTTGCTGTGATGTGAATGGCTGAGACCAATCCCTAATCTCCTTGTTATTCATACATCTATTCATATATCATATAGCATTCATACACAACAAGTTCTGATATCGTTTGTAGTGTCTTAAGATTCTTCCATTAGCTTTCTCTCAAAAAAATATTTTTCATTTATCTAGTTTAGCATCTTCTAATTTGCAAACAAGATTTTTGAAGGACCAAATATATAATAGGTACAGAGAATGGTGAAATCTTGCCTGCTCAGCTTGATGCGATGGAAACCAAGGCCTTTCAAGATCATCGGTCTCTCGTGCGACGAATCCGAGTTTACGGGCCTATCACTTTCACATCACAGACAGGTCGGTGGTCTCTCTGTCTTCTACTGCCTCCTCTCTGGTCTTGCACCCTCTGCGTTTCTCTCCCCCTCCCCTAGAGGTTTCTGCATGGTACACATGGTACACATCAGTCATCCCCTTCTGGTGAAGCTCCCTAAATCCAGGATCACTGCTCACTTTCACTCATTCGTTTATTCCCCCCTCCCCCCCGCCAACTGTGGAAGCAATTTCCACAATCCCTTCAATCTCATTATTCCCTCCAGATCTTTAAGACAGCTGTTCACCACCATCTCAGATCACCCCTCCCCCCAATCCAAAAATCATGATATTTTCTACTCTCGTTAACCCCCCCCCCCCCAACCCCGTCCAAATTTCCAGTTTTTCCATCCCGAGATGAGTTTGCTTCTGTACTCACCTTGTCCACCCACTGCATGCCCCCTACTCTGCATACTGTGTTTGTCCAAGTCTCCCTTTATTTTGTCTCTACCCTACTGTTGGTTTCCAGCCTGTCTTTCTGCCGCTCCTTTTGTACTGTTGCATCTATTTATCCCCACACACGTCGTGTTGACACATCCCTTCTATGTTCTATCTCTTCCACGAGCCTTGACTTTGTATACAAAAACTAAAAGTGGCTAAACACAACCCCCAATTGCCTTAAATACCATTCTTCTTTACAATTTCCTCCCTTCATCATAATTCTCCTTACCCATGCTCAACCTCCACATATTTTTCCTTCCTGTCTTCCCCTTTTCTTTCATACAGATTTTTTTTCTCATTTTACATCGATAGCCTCTAATGTATGTAATATATAGATGCCTTCCGATGCTGCGCATTTCAACGGGATCGCTGAAATATTTCCCGAATATCACTGTCCTACAACAAACTGCTGCCGTTTCCTTGATGCCGCTGTCATTCTTCAAAGAAGTCCCATGAGCGCTCCATGGGTGCCAAGTTTGTTTGAGATTATTAGCCGAGCTGGTATTATATTGTATTAATCTTCATGTTTCCAAAATCCAGTAACGCTGGGTGAGATCTCATCTGGTTTAATTTACAGATTAAATGTGGCTTGTGTTCTCTTCCTGTCGTCGTGATGCCAACCCACACCATCACGGATCTATCCGCACACACGGCATGCCTTAAAATAAAAAAATCCTGCAATTTTAACTTGACGTGCCAAAGTTTTCACTAAGTTTTTCTTCATAGAGGGCCGTGTCAGCTCAGTTACTGGATAACAAACTTTGAAGCAGTTCAAAGAGCAGAAAAGTTAATCAGCATCGGTGTTTGATCTGTTTTCAAGCAGTGTAAGATTTTTACTGTTACGAGGATTTTATGACATCTTGAATCCTAGTTTCTCTCCCCCCCTCCCATACTCCCATACCTCCTACTGACACTTGTCCTTCCTTTCCTCCCCCTTTTCTCATTTCAATAGTCCAAGCTATTTCAGTTAATGTCATAGTCCTCTTTAAAGTGCGACATCTGCGACTTCAGCCTATTTGCTGGTTTGCACATCCAGTTGGGAATCGGATGCACCAAGATGAAAATTCCACAGCTCGTCAGTCTTGGTGTTTTGCACTTAGTGGTATTCAAAATATATTATTGACAAATTATTGTTTGGAGAGCCAACCAAAACATCTCGTTAATCCCTTGACGATGAACTTAGTGCATATGCTTTTTGGTAACAATTGCAATATTATTTAACGAATACAAATTTAAACCATCGCATGAAATCATTCTGGCACCTTATGGAAATTCCTCTGTTGAATAAATCATTTGGGTAATAGGAAATGGGAATTACTATGAAGAAAGTTTGGTGGAAAAGGGCTCGGGTAGAATAGAAGCAGTCGATAAAATACATCGGCTTTGGCCCATCCACAATCTTTTAAGATATCCTACTCACAAACAGACAATTGAGAAATCACTCATAGAACGACACTTGGCGGAACAGAACAAATAAATAAATAATTTAGCAACTGACTATTTCATGATTTAGTTAAATGATTATTCAATGCAATTAATAATCTGAAAATTAAATAAATAACCAAATAAGAATTTCATATGCTGGGTAGAACGTACTGTATATTCGATTTTAATTCACCCGATCTTCCGATGTTAAAGGATCATTAAAAAAAATTCCATGATCCAGATCCATCCATTCATTGGGACCATACTCAGTGCAGAGCGTTGGTGCTGCCGAAGCAGTCTCCTTGGCTATTGGGCACAACCTTGGACGGGTCGTCACTCAGACACAGTATACCAGCATGTTGGCACTCATTTTGTCGACCTCAGAAGGATGACAGGCCGAGTTAACCCCACCTGGTATTAATTCAACAGCTGAGCAGGATTTGAACTCAGGACCCTAGGATCCAAAGCCCACCACCCAAACCATTAAGCCCACACCAGGCATATGATCCAGATCTGCATGTATAATTCACCCGATCTTCCAATGTTAAAAGATCATTAAAAACAAATTCCAGAATCCAGATCTGCATCTATAATTCATACTATCTTCCAATGTTAAAGGATCATTAAGAAAAACTCAATGATCCAGATCCACATCTTTAATTCAACCTATTTTCCAACGATGTTAAAGGATCCAGATCTGCATCCGGATCCTGACCAAAGATGCACGTTGCTGTCCTTGGCTGGTCACAGACATACACAAAAAATTTCAGAATGATTGCTTCAAAACTGCAGACACAAACCGTGCAACAAACAGACAAACAAGCAGACAATCAGATGCTACAGACTAACATACAGTACTTGGCGAAATATAAACAGACAAACAGAGGTGAAAACAACCTTCGGCCACCTTCGGTGGTGGAGGTGACTGGAATGGCACTCAGTAGAGTACATATATCTGCCAGGCTTAACAGTTTACTGTTGTATCCCACTGATAGATGCCTGTCGTTGGCTTAATGGTTAAGGTGGCTGACTTAAGATCTCAGGTTCTTGAGTTAGAGCCCCTGTCGTGCCATAAACAAACACAAGGTGGGTTGACTCAGCCTTTCATCCTTCTGAAGTTGGCAAAATGAGTGCCATCTTACTGGTAACAGGGGCACTGTATCAGCAGCACAGGCACTTTTCCAGATAATAATGCAACCAGCAGCCACAGGCTGCATATGACACCACCACCACATTTACAATACTATTGTCAATGGCCTTGAGGCCAGGTGTCCTAATGTTGACTTTGGAAGCGATGATGATGATGTGCAATTTGTTCATCTTAATGTACATGCTGATGGAGTTGTGTGCTCATTTCGTGCAGATTGAATGGCATGGATTACGCTCTCCATGTCAACATCGGTGACTATGTGGAATTTTTTTGCCCACACTCCGACAAGTTGACTCCGCTGGATGAGCCATCCAACCTGCTTATCCACCAGGTTCGGAGAAGCGAATATAACACCTGTAACACGACAAAACCTGGGTTCCTCCGATTCAACTGTGACAGGCCACAGGCTTACAAAAGACCCTTCCGCCATGTGGAGAAGATCCAACGTTTCACACCCTTTTCACTGGGAGTGGAGTTCTATCCTGGAAAAGACTATTACTACATCTGTAAGTGACATGGGGTGGTATGGGAGTGGTCATGTGATGGTGAAGGAAAAGGCATGGGCTTGGCGTCTTGTATGCTCTCCAATGGAGCTGTGCTATGCGCTGTTATTATCATTCCTCGGGTTGATAGACCAGTGCGGCACTGTGGTCATTTCAAACCAGAATAGCCCAAAAGCAATTGTCTACAGGCGTTACCGTGTCACTGTTACAACTGATGAATATGGCACCGGCCGAGCACCCACAATGCCGCTTTAAATTGGTATAATGAAGGTACAAATGGGCCGAGCTGAAAACAAATAAATGTTTGGCCGGCGCATCACAGCTTCTGCCAAACAGTCAGGGATGTAGATGTTCTCTTTTGGGTGTGCCGAGTACTTTGAGTTGTAGTTTGCTTGCGGACAGAGGGCTGTCACATTCCAAGCCGACAGGTAAGGGAGTGGCAATCATCACTGTCGGGACATGAATCATGCTCACGAGGCTTATTAGTTCTGCTCATCTCTCACTCGGATCTTCCCCACAGGCCACTGCTCTTATACACTGAGCAACTCCCTGATATTTATTTGGAATTTTTGGAATGAAAAGCAAAGATTTTTCAAGCATATTGGTTGGTTGCATGCGCTATTCTGTTTGTCTGCTTGTATGTCAATCGCCTACAGGTAACATGTTTAAACCGATCTTCACGAAACTTCATGAAATGATAAAGTTGGTCACAAGCAAGAAGCCTATTGATTTTGAGGTCAAAAGATCAACATCGGATAAAAGGTCAACATAGGCCGAATTTCTAAAATCATATATTTTCATCTGATTGTGTTGAAATGTGAAGAGGACTTGCACATCACATCACTGAATTGAACCACCAATTATTTTTATGGTCAAATTTGTTTTCTGGATTTCGCAAATATCGTGCTCTACATGACGTCTTTCTTGTTTATTGATTTGTCTCTTTACCTTTTAATTACCATGTATGTTTTGCTCTTACAACCCCCCCCCCCCCGCCCCCCCCCAAAAAGATACATCTCACGAGATACCTTTGAATGGAGCACATGTTAGATACTTATATTTAAGGATCATTTGGCTCAAAATGCATGAGTGTAGGTGCACAAATTCCTCATGATGTTTTGACAAAATAACTTCTTGAAGAAACCGACATCTTTCTGCAATCCAACATGCAATGGCACAGGTAGTAAAGCGGTCCAGAAGGGCAGCAACAAGACAAGGAATGTTTTAGTGGATCACCTGCTCTCTGTGATTGATAATTGTCAGAGACATCCCCACTCTCAGCTTCCCGCATGCCATTTGTGATGCCATCGTTGGTGAGAGCAAACGCCATTTGTTGAGATGGTGGTGTCTTGTTTCATCACTTTGGCACATATTAAAAAATGTTATTCGAAGCTACCCTGGTAATGAATTTCTGCCACCTTAGCTGTGGGATTTGTGTAATATCTCCTGGGAGCAACTTTTATTCGACTCGGTGCAATATATGCAATTTAGCAGTGAACGATTCGCACTGTTCTTGTATTTCAGCATCGTGCCTTCATTTGGAATAATACAATAGGAGAAGAACTATCAGATGAGAATGGAACCGCACAGTAGTGTGATATCGGCTCAGTTTATATATTTAAAGGAAAGAGCGGTTGAGCTGAGGATCTTCCAAAGGTCAAAGCAAAAGCACAATTCAACGCGCATGCAAATTCACCATATTTTTCGTTCACAAGTATTTTCCCTGGTAAATCTTTCTGACATGAAAACATTTAAAAGTGAGATCATTGTAGTCCCAAAGTGAACTGAGGGTATTGCCAATTACCTTCCCAGCAGTAGTCATTAGGGGAGGGATTTGGAATTTGTTCATGGTATCGGCGATAGCTTGCATACTCTTCCTGGGGGACGCCATGGGGCCTTTAATGTCCACCAACTAATAAGGGCAGACGAGACTCCCAGTTTAATATGTATCCGAGAGACGGCACACACAATGATGAATCCCCCTGCCTGTGATACACCGGGATGACAGTTTATAGCTGAGTCAGAATTTTAACCCAGGCTAGACAGCTTAGAGGGGGGGGGGGTATGTGTACCTCTAGGCCATCCTGCCAGCCCAAGGGATTATCTACATATTTAGTGTTCAAGCTTCTCGTATTGCCCTTCAACATTGGAAGGAATGGCATCAGGAATAATTTCATATTACCTCTCACATAGCCTCGCTACAAATAGTGTAGTAGATAGTAGAAAAATCGTGCAAATTAGGATACAAGCATCAAATTTGGCGTTTCTGTTCTGCAAGGCTTTCTGATCAAATCTGCCCAATTGGCTATTTGAAAATTCAAATTTTGAAAAATTTGAAAATAAAAAAAATTTAAAAAAATTTGAAGTCACAGCTGGCTGAAATTCTTGAAGCGCAAGTGAACATCCCAGACAGAGAACCAAGGGGAGAGGCAGTCATCATTGATGGCTCAGCACTTATCAATGCCCTACCTCCACGCACTTCAAAGATATTTGATGACTATGCTAAAGAAGACATCATCCCAAAGGTGGAATCCTATGGTGCCAGGTACGAGAGGGTGGACGTAGTGTTTGATGTGTACAAGAAGTCAAGTCTGAAGTCCGAGGCAAGGTCAAAAAGGGGGCAAGGAATCAGAAGAAGAGTGACAGGAACCAGTAAGACCCCAAGTAACTGGAGAAGCTTTCTACGAGATGACAGCAACAAGACTGAGTTGTTTCACTTTCTTGCGGAAAAGATGTGTGAAGCACAGACAAGCACAGTTATTGTCACAAAAGGAGAAGATGCCATTAGCAACACAAGGAAGTCACTGGATGCTGTGTCTCCATGTTGTCATGAAGAAGCTGACACTCGAATATTTGTACACGCCAGGGATGCAACGACGGATGGTAGCAAGTCCATTATCATTTAGGCTAATGACACGGACGTACTAGTCATAGCAATATCTGTACTGCGATCCTTACAGGAACTAGGTCTTGAGAACATGTGGATTGCCTTTGGCCAAGGAGCCAAGGTGCGATGGATTCCAGTCCATGAGGTAGTTTCTGCAATAGGGCCTGAGAAAGCTCGAGGGATCCCATACTTCCATGCGTTCACTGGATGTGACGTTGTGTCTGCCTTCCGCGGTAAAGGGAAGAAAACTGCATGGCAGACTTGGAACGTCTTTGATGATTCTGAAACATTCACCAATCTCAGCCAGCATCCAACATTGATTCGTGATCTTGACTTTTTCGAAGTTTGTTTTTTTTCCTTCAAATTTTTCAAAATTTGGATTTTCAAATGACCAATCTGGCAGATTTGATTAGAATCCCCTGGAGAACAAATGTGCCAAATTTGATGGTTGTACCATTTGCTCGATTCCTCTCAAAAATTGCTGTTATCTGCCCCACTAAAAGGCTAAGATCGAGCAATTAAAAAAAAAAAAATCAAACTTATTTTCAAAATCGATTTCTTTTTGCTGAAAATACTCCCAGCACTTACTGACGGATCTCTGAAAGTTTGACAAAGATCCGACAAAAATCTCTTCATGTATAGATTATAAAAAAGATAATCGCTAATTTATGATACTTTTAAGCATGGTTTTAATGCAGTGATTGAAAAATGGCATCAAAACGAAACAGCCATTTGTTTACAACATCCCGATGGTTTAGCAAAACAAATCGATGACCAAGCTTGTCTGTCTGCATCGAACATTTATTCTGTGAGATTCATTGAAGATGCAGGTGCAGCTTTAATGGAGTTTTCGTTTCTTCAAATAAAGATCTAGAGTGAAAATCTCGACGGCAACTGGATAACGTACGTGTGGCGTGTAAAAAGTTCTCCGTAACGAGATGCTCACAGTTGTCCAGGCAACCCTGACGTCTTATTTATTCATCGATAACGAAATGAATATATTTGCAAAGAGAAAATATCATTCTCTGAGTTAGGCTGGTCACCTAAAATAGAGGTTAGCAATTAAAAATGTGGTGAGTGAGATTAGAAATGCCCGTAAAACAGAGCGGGTGAACACATACCCAACCAGTTAATGTATTCTACAAGAAAGGTTTGATGGTATTGGTAGAATGGAAGAGAAAGGTTAAGACAAGAGGGAGGAAAAGATTTTGCTGTGACTGTTAAACATGCTTTCACAATTATTTATAAGTTCCTGTGCCTGTGAAAGGATGATTGTGCTCAAACAAGGATCCTTTACTTTCCTAATAGGGCTTCACTACCTAATTAACTGTTATGACAGAGCTGGCAGGATAGCCTCCAGGTATGCACAATCACCTTTGAGCTGTCTCGCTTGGGTTCATATCTCGACTCTGCTATAAACTGTCACCCGGGTGTTTCGCATTGCAGGGAGATCCATTAATCGCTTGAGGGAAGGACGTGAAGCCGGATGCTCCGTTTGTCAGCACCGGTCATAGGTGGACGTTAAATATCCCATGGTGTCTTTGGTGAGGAGTGAGTTATGACCAACAACCTGAACAAATCCCAAATTGCTGCCACCATCATTCGAGTGTCCTACGTTGGAGTGTCAACCCGCTCAGGATCGGTTCGAAACCTCAACGTTAATCGACTTCAACTCTGTGAAGAGTATGGACCTCTAATAATAATTATTAATCATTTTTAACCGTTATGATTGTTGCCTGGGCATGGATTAAATTTTTGTGAAATTCCGATAAGTACAGGATTGGCTCCCTTTTTAACCGTTTAATTGGCATAATTGTCTGTTTTCCATTTTGTTATTGACTCAATCACCTTTGCCTTTCTCAACATTCTCAGTGCTGTCATTACAACACCAATAATTAAGGACTGAAAATAGTGCTTTGTCATCGTTAGAAAGCGCCGACAGGCCAAACAAATATTTAAACGCAAACGTAATAACATTGAGTATTTGGCCATCTCGAAAGACGTCATTTATCGACCACACAGGGTTCTCGGTGAAGTACACGGTTTAAAATGAGTTCCACCAAAGCCCCTAATGATAAAAAGCTTCCCAAGCAAACACCGGGTTTAGTATTTACTGTTTGCATTTCTCAGCAGTATATTGTCAAAACAAGATTTATTCTTTTGAACTTTAGCTGGAAGGGCAGTGTCTTCATGAATTGACTTATAATATTCCAGTCACGTGCTAGATGGTGGTATGGCTGGCACTGACCGTCAATCAAAAAACTGGTGTGCAGTGGCTTAAGTGTTCCAAGGAGCTGGTGCTTGAAATGTGGAAAATACCATGCGAGACCTGCAGGGTTTACAGGTTAATGTAGATGAGATAAGCAGTGGAACGTCTCCTCCAAAGCTCACCTGCAGATCTACTCGCACTACTACGACTTCTTTACGGCCCCAATTATACCCACTTTCTCGTGGGGTCGGCCGGGAAAAGTGTTTGCTTGAATACTTTCACGTACCGGCTGGCTGGGCTTGTCGTTTGACTGACGACTATGTAGCAGCGATTTGTAATTTGTTCGGTGCCATTGATAAATCTCTGCGAAGGATACCATGCATGAGATCTTTAACGTTAGCAACCAGGACACCCAGCTTAATGTCCTTTCGATGAACAGCGCGCGCATGGACGGACACACACACACACACACACACACACACACACACACACACACACACACACACACACACACACACACACACACACACACACACACACACACACGGAAGTCTCACCCTGCATACAAAACACCAGCATGACAGTTTATAGCTGTATCGAGATTCAAACCCAGGCTCGACATCTCAAAGTCGAGTGTGCATAACTCGAGGCTATCCTGCCAGCCCATAACAGAGCGTTTTCACCTGTAAGCCTCTTAAATCGTAGATGCTTTTATTATGATTGGAATTGCTTTTTTTTCGGCTCAATAAAGTGAGTGAAACACAATTTTGTTTTCTTGAATATAAATTATATGTTTTTAAGTTAAGTTTTACATTTTGTATATTATTTGAATAATATATAAATGAAATGTTCAGAATGATTTAAATCAAAGTTAATGCTGCCCTCAGTCTTGCCTATATCCCTTTAAACCTGCTTTGTGAATACAGTGCCTGTCTTTTAGATTGTACGAGGTGTGCTGACCCGTCACTTCACTGACGGATTTAATCAAAAGACAGCATGTTGTACTTCATGAACATATTGCATATGTATCTGTGAATCTCAATAACTATGTAAAATAAAGTAAACCACAGTGAACTTGAATGGCACTCAGTGGAGTGCTTACCTCCACCAGGCTGATTAGTTTAGGTTTTGTATCCCACTGATAGGCCGGATCTGGATTCGGACCTGAACTAAAATCAAATCGGCCTGTTCATGTCACGTTACCAACTCATCCACCAAGTTTCGTCCGAATACGTCTATAATTTTTTGAAATATCGTGCCCTATCTCGTTTTAGTCCCATCACTCAATGGCAAAATTTTTTTATTATTATGTATAATTTTGTGTGCTCCTTCCATATCCTTCTAAAGGGTTCCTGCTGTCGTCGAATAATGAATGTTAAAGTTGGATAAGCTGGCCGAAGGTCCCATACCAACATCATCTTTTTCTTCATTCCCAGGAAGACGGGCTTTTAAAACCCGCACCTTCATGATCAAACGAACGCAAATTTTTGCTCCAAGTAAATCGATTATTGGCTTTTCAACAGTACCATTTTTACTACTCTACAACAGTTGCCCTTTAGAATGAAGCATGACGGATAACACAAAAGAGCAAAGCACTGCATGAAGTACCATCATGAAATTCTTGATTACTGTTTGGGTCTATCGCGTACAATTATTATCTGTTATGTTAATTGTCCTGTTATCTCTGCATTTTTCATGCTGTAAGCCCCTTACTTCACATCCCATACCCTGTTAAACCGACACTGAACGTCCAAATACATTCAAGTCAGTTTGATTGATCAGTCACTGATATTTATTTAACTGAATATGTCAGGAAATAGTCTTAAGTCCCGCTTTTTGTTTCCGTCAATCGTGAGTTGTCAATTTGATGTTAATTCGGCCTTAGGTTCATGTGTTACTTCAAACGAGGCTATAAAATGAAATGTTCGTTGATGTGTCTTTTGGGGGATATTCAGAAAATGTCCATTTGCCGGTATTGAAAGGTAAATTGTATCCTGTATTGAGATGTGGAGAATGAATGTGTTGTTGAAAATGAAGGAATGTCAAAATGAGAAAACAATGAATGAGTAACTTCATGAAATAAACTTCTTTAATCACCTTCTGCTCATCGGAGAAGAAGATAAAATTGATAGGACGTTCCAGCAACAAACGCAATACAAAGGCTTTTGGGAGAAATGAAAACCAGTCCATTTGTTCTACTGCATGGGTTTGTAGGCGTCATGGTTTTTCTTTTTCTCCAATCAACCTAGTATGTTTAATATTTCAACTTTAAATATTACTGTTGAATATGATAGCAGTACATGCTTGGAGGGTTGTGTTTTTTTTCAATTTCAGAGTGCAGCTCACATGAGCAAAGTTAGGTGAGGCAAGAAACCCCTGGCAGGAAAGATGGGGCCATCATCTTGTACATATATATATATATATATATATATATATATATATATATATATATATATATATATATATATATATATATATATATATATACTCCTTGATCTTTGTTTATAGTATATCATACATTTGAGTGGAATTTCCAATTACCCGCGATACCATCGGCCCGAGATCCCTCTGGTGCAGACAACAAGGATGCTCAACAACTAACCAGGACTGAGGAGGTTACACAGGGGGAGAAGCCCCACACTTTCATGCCCCTTACTCTATTCTACCAATATGTTAGCTGCGGTCTGATTTTACATCAGTGGTCTGGTCGGCACTACAAGTGATGGAAATTTTCATCGACAGCTTCATTTTTCTTTTTACAACAGCTTGTTTAAACAATCTCCATTTAAAATCTTAGCTTTATAAAGACCATTATAGGAACTTTATATTTGTTATACATAATGGATGTTGTGGGGGGAAAGAATAACAGAGCAGGAGTTGTTTTTCCAAATTTTACTTTTAACTACTGCTTTGTAAAACTCACAATGAACACTAGAGTTACGTTTCACATTCGGAAGGGAGAAATTTTATATATTTTTTTTTTAGTACCTGGGTTCGAATGGAGTTTCTTCGGGCAATGGGTACCTTAGGTGCAGAGTTGATGGGAGATGCAGCACGCGAGGCTCCTTTTGCACTTTGTGAGAAGCTTGTTAGTGGCAATGGAACGTGGCACCATGTGGTGTGTGCATTTGTGTCTCCAGCAGCGGTGCTGGAACCTGGCAGTGACAAGCGATGCCTCCGACTCAAGCTCTCCGTCTGTTGTAAGCAAGGTATGAGCAGCATGGTTTAGCACAGTTAGTCTTATTATGTTGTACAGTCGTGGAATGCTGCACATGTTTATGCTTGGTAAGCTCACCTATTTCATTGTGTGTGTTGGCATGTATCATATTGCGATTATTTTCATTGTTTTTTTCCAGCATTGGTATATTATCTTTTCTTTGTTTCTTTTTTCATATCGTGTTTTTTTTTATTCTCAGAACATACTCAATTCCAAGACCGAGCATAGCAAATATCACAATGAGAAATTGTCCTTTCAAAAACACTTTTCGACGAGGATTAAATCTGAACTTGTGAAAACATTCCGAGAGAAATTTGATGCAGAAGAAACCTGAATAGGTGCAGTTTCACATTTAAAATGTGATGACCTGTCTGCCAGTTCTGGTCATCCATGAACGATGATTAAAGGTTTTGGTATGGCGCAGCCTTGGTACGACTCGGCCGTGGTTCGAACTGCCGACTTTCTCAGACTCAGAGCGGACCCTCTGACCATTAACTGGAAATCTTCAATTTGAAGTCTTAGTCGAGAAAAATGCATTATCCTTTATCAAAGAGAACTCAATCATTTTTCTTGTAATCTTCATGGAGGCAGGCATGCACTTTTGTGGATGCATGGTTGGACACGTAACGTTTTTTTTTTTTTTTTTGTATACCTTGTCGAGGCTTGTGTGAGAGCTAACACACAACACACAGCAAGGGGGCATGAGAAAAGAGGGGCGGGAGTGGGAGGGACAAAACAGTGGGGAACAGAGACATGAGGAGATCTGTGGAAGGGAGAGGGATGGGACGGAGAACATGGGGAAGAGAAGATGGACATTGCAGGGACTTTCAGGAAGGAAAGCAGGGGAATTGAAGGAAGTGGGCTTGGGTGGATTATCGGGGGTAGAAAAGATCGAGGATTTGGATGGGGGATGAGAAGAGGTGGTGGTGAACAGCTGTTTTGAAAGCCTGGAGGGAAGAATGGGAAAGAATAGAGTGAGGGAGTTTATTCCAAAGGTGGGAAAAAAGAGGAATGAAAGAGTGAAGATGAGCAGAGATTCGTGATTTTGGTAGTTTTACCAGAAGGGGGTTGTTGGCGGTCATTGAGCACCCTGTGAAAATGTGGTGGGGACAAATCGCAGAGAGAGCAGGGGGGGCAAGGCTGGAGAGGAGATGGTAGAAGACAGAAAGACCACCGACCAACCTGCGGTGATTGAGTGAGAGACCCAAAGACTCAGCTTCATTGCGGGAGATGCCGATGATCCTAAATGCCCTGGTTTCGACAGCGTGAAGCCGAGAAAGGTGGGAGGCAGGAGCACCAGCCCAGAGGGGAGAGCAGTACTCCATCAGGCTATGGACAAAAGCTTTGTAAGTGGTCAGGAGCTCAAGAGGGCCGAGGAAGGACTTTGCACGACGGAGGATTCCCAGTCGGCAACTGGCTTTGGAGGCGAGGTTGGAAATGTGACTTTCCCAGGAAAGGTCATGGCAGATAGTGAGACCCAGAAGCTTGAAAGAAAATACTTCTTCCAGAGGATTGTTGAGAAAGTGGATGGGGGATTTTCTAAATGGTCCTTTTAAAGAGACATAGTGAGAGTGTGAGATTTGTCTGGATTGAAAGACATGTTCCACGTGTTGCACCAGTTTGTGATTTTATCCAGATCTGCAGTGAGCGAAGAAGCTGCTGCTTGCCAGTCTGAGGGATGACAGATGGTGCGGCAGAGGGTGGAGTCATCAGCAAAGAGATATAGAGGATTTTCCAGAGAGTCGGAGAGATCATTGATGAAAACCAGAAAAAGAACAGGGCCCAGACGCTACCTTGAGGAACTCCAGCCTGGACAGGAAGAGGGGATGAAAGGACTCCATTTGGGGCCACACATTGACTGTGACAGGAGAGGAAGTCTGCGAGCCATGAGTGGAGATGGCCTTGGATACCATAGGAAGAGAGTTTGGTGAGCAGGGCAGGGTGCCAGACTGTGTCAAAAGCAAGTGATATGTCCAGGGATACGGCTCGGATTTCCTGTCTGGCATTGAGGGCTTCCACCCATTGTTGGGAGAGCAGAAGCAGCATATTCAGGGTAGAGTGACCTGGTCTGAAACCAAATTGATCGGAAATCAAGCCATTGGAGAAGAGGAAGGATTTCATGTCTGAAGCGATGATGGATTCCATAACCTTGCTGATGATTGGGAGAAGGCTGATTGGTCTGCAGTTGCAGGGATCTGTTTTTCACCTTTTTATGCAGGGCAGTGATGATTGCTGATTTCCAAGCAGATGGCAGATGACCTTGGGCAAATGAGAGGGTGAATAGAACAGAGAGAGGGTGAGCAAGAGCAGAACAGCAGGCTTTGAGGACATGTGGGCTGATGCCGTCTAGACCGGTTGCAGAATCTGAGTCGAGGTTAGAAAGCAAGTTCTCCACCTTGTCAGGAGAAAAGGACACAGAGTCCAGGGACAGTTGGGTGCGACTGGGTAAGATGGGTAGAGAAAGTGATGGGTATAGGACACAAGATTTAGCTGCCAACACCGAGTTTAGGCATTCAGCTTTTTCACGTGTGGTATCAGCGGTGCGGCCATTTGAGGTAAGGGAGGGGATGGAGGGGGAACATACACCAGAAACAGATTTGATTAAATGCCACCAGGATTTTGAGGAGGGAGAGAGGTTTGAGAGTTTAGACTTGAGATGAGAAAGATGTTGTTTTGTGGCTCTCCTGAGGGTAGATACACACTTGTTCCAAGCTTTGTGGAAGGAACTGAGATTGCCCTCAGTTGGGTTTGCTTTCCATGAGGCAAAGGCAAGTTGTTTTAGGACAACTGCCTCGCCACAAGCTTCAGTAAACCAAGGGCGGGAGGAAGGGTAGGACAACTGAAGACGAGAGGGGATAAATCTGTGCATGAGGGAGAGCAAGTTTATTTGAAAGAATTCCCAGGATGAGTTGATGTTTGAGAAAGTAGTGATAGGAGACCAGTCTATAAGTTTGATGGCTCCTTGGAGACCCTGCCAGTCGGCTTGAGTGAAATGCCAGACTCGACGGCGGTGAGGTGGTTCTCTGATAACAGCCAGAGAGATGTCCACTTTGACAAGGACGTGGTCAGAAGAACCGATTAGAGCAGAAGAAGAGCAGCAGATATTGTCAGGGAAATTTGTCAAAATCAGATCCAGAAGAGATGGAGTACCATTGGTTGAGATCCGGGTCAGGAAGTTGACCAATTGAGTCAGTCCCAATGAGTCGCAGAAAGCTTTTGCTGAGGTGCCATGACAGGTGAGAGAGGTACCCACACCGAGCCAACTGGCATGATGACAATTGAAGTCACCACATAAGAGGAAGAGAGAGTTTGGATGAGAAGATAGAAGATGGTCCATGTTTTCGGATAGTGAGGTGTAGATGGAGTCATCACGGTACAGGTGGACGGTACAGTACACATATAAACATGAGGTGGGAGTGGAGCGGATGCCGTAGCCAGAGGTATTCCTGGGGGTGTGGGGGAGTGAGAGCAGTGCATGGAGAGTGAGGAATTGAGTCTTTGATGAAGAGATCAACACCTCCACCAGGACGAGGCTCAGGTCTGTCATACCGGAGGAGGGAGTAACCGGGGAGAGATACTTGGGAGAGGAAAGTTTCTGTTAGGCAGATTATGTCTGGTTTGTCAGTGGCAGCCTGTATGGAAAGATCTGAAAGGTTTGAGCGAAGGCCCCGGATATTTGAGGTCCACACTGTTAATGAAGAGGGAGGGGAGGAGGCTTTGGGTGCGGGGGGGGGGGGGGGGAAGGGGAGGGTAGGACAAGGGACGAGGGGGGGAGGTAAGGAGAGTTGTTGAAAGAGTGTGGGGGATTGCAGAATAGCTAGGAGAGAGGGCGGAGTTGGGAGGAGAAAAGGCTCTGTGGTGCTGGAGGAGAGGGGGGACAAGAGAGTGGGAAGAAGGCAGTTGAGGATTTGAGGAGGTGGAGTGAAGAGATGGAAGTGAGAAGGCAGTGGAAAGAGGCAGCTTAGTGGATGAGAGGGGGGGCAACATTGAGAAGGATGAATGGTGGGAGAAAGGTGAGGGGGGAATTTTTGAGAGAGGTGAGAGGGAGGCTTGGAGGGAGAAGAGTGGGATGGTTGCTTTGAGAGTGAGAGTGAGGGGTGAGTTGGCACTGAAGTTGAAAAAAAAGAATGGTTGATGGAAAGCGAACATTCATAGCAAACTGGGGTTTTAAAAAGTTTTAGGTCAGAGATGCGATTTAACAAATTTCTTGATGGATGCAATAAAGGCGAATTCAGAGACTGGAGAGAAGAAACGCTCTAACAGTTGGATTTTTTAGGCAAGGAATGAAGGAGAGGTCGAAATGAGAGCAGTCTGTTTAAATAGTAGAAGAGTAGTGCATTATGAAACAGTAAAGAGTACCATGTGTGTGCGAGAGGAAGATGAAGCATTATAAGATCGTTTTTGTTATTATTATTATTAATGTTTGAGAGTTTTCAACAGATTAGGTCATGGAAGTGTTGTAGAAAAAAATCGAGGAAGAAGAAGAGGAGGAAGAAGAAGAGGAAGAAGAAGAAGCAGAATTGGGAGAAGGTTAGCGTATTGTTTTTGTTTTGTTTGTTTTTTTCTAAGATAAGAAATAGAGAGATTAGTTGGGAGAATGGGGGACGTTAGGAAAGTGGGGAGGATAGATATTGAATGTAATGGGGAGAAAAAAAAAACAAAAAAAAACGATCGAACACCGAGGGGAACCGGTAGGCCTCAAGCCTCGGCCAAGGCCTAGGCCTCAAACACCCGGTAAGAACGTCGACAAAAAAAACTCACAAAATAGCACGATTTTTGAAACAAAACCGAACTAGGAACAGACAGTAACATGTAGGTGAGAAAATTAAACAGTTAAAAAGGGACAAATATCGACCGGAAACTTAACTTTGAGAACGTCAGCAGAGAGCCCCGAAGGAGACCTCTCGACGCTCCAAACCCGGAGCCGGAGGTGAAAACTTTATGTGCTTTTCACAGCCAATTGTGGACTCACAAATCCAAGACTTGGCTATCTCAACAGAATTTACTAAGAAATCCACCAAGCTACATTTACTGCATAATAGTGAAATTCTTCTTCTTCTTCATCATCATCATCAATATCATCATCCTCATCATCCTGTTTGCAGTCCATGGAAGGACAAAGGCTTACCTTAACTAACAATGAAGGTTATTGACATGCTTATGCTTGCCAAGTGTAGGTTTGTGAGAGAGCCTGTGCAGGAATTTATAATACTAGTACGTGCCCGTAAAAAATAAATAATAATTTTAAAAAACTTTCAAACTGCGAGCAAGAAACAACCACACAGGCCGTTCCTTCACTCTCGCGTGCCCGTACGTGCGTGGCCCAGAAGTTCGCATATCACAGTTACGATTATTCGCAATTTAGTTTTAATGGCCAATTATTCAATTAGCGCCAATGTATTTTGCCTTTTCGCAATGTCGTCGCAAGGAAAAACACAAAGAGAAGAGAAGAGGAAAAAAAAATCCCTTCCTGCTTCGGAGCATACCAGTTCACTCTGATGTTATCGAAATTTATGCACCGTCTAATATGAAAACGATCATAACTTAGGGCATTGTGTTTATCTATAAATGTGCATAAGAAATCGAGAAATTATTAGAATACACGAAGTCATCACTATCCGGAAGTCCGTACGTTGTAATCCATAATGGGGAACGCGGCTGAGGTTCTCTTCCCCCATCGGCCATGCCCACGCAGCAACGTGTCCTGTCATTGGTTGGTAAATAAATGGCCATAACTTGGGAAGCACTTTTCCAATTAATATCAAACCTTGAAAAGGCACATCCTCAGGTCCCCAGCAATATATCTGGCAAGTTTCAATTAGATCGGACCAGTGGTTGTCGAGAAACAGCGGTCACTCACACACACACACACACACACACACACACACACACACACACACACACACACACACACACACACACACACACACACACACATTGCTGGAATTATAGATAGATATTCAGAGTGCTGGCGATAGCTCACATACTCTTTGCAAAAGACACCAAGGGTTAAAAATAATACCTGCTGCTTCCTTGCTTAACGCTCAGCATTTAAAGGATAGAGCACGGAAAAAAACCTGTAGGTTGGCATCCATTGGGAGGAGGAAATTCCTCAATGATTGCTTTGCTGAGTGTGGAGAGAAAAGCAATGTCATAAAGGTTACATCACTTCCCCCAATCTCAGCTTGGATGTGTTGGTATGAAAGTCAAGTCTGGTGTGTAACATGTATCTGTCTGCATGCGTGCATGATTTGTGTCACAGCTCCTCCACGAGCCTTAGAGCCTGCTTACAAAAAAGGAAAAAATAATTCAGTGGTCACAAATGCAACACATGCAAAGTCCTTTTTATTATGGTATTTAATGCAGTTTTAAAAAGCTATTTATCAGAACACCTGAAGCAGTGTTTTGCAGTAATTAAGAATTTATTGATGAATAATATCATTTTATGGAAGAAACTTTACTTTTTCCATGAGATGGAATTAATTGAACATAATTTTGTTCCACACATAACTCCTCTTCCTATTCTTCTTCTCTTTATTCTTTCATCCCAATGCTGAAGAATGACTTTAAAAAAAATTCTCTTATCGGATTTGGATCCGGATCTTCAGCAATATTGAATGGATTTGTCCTTGTCATACACTATGTCCACCAAGTTTCGTCCAAATCCATCCTCAGCTTTTTGAGATATCATGCTACATATTGTTTTTGGGCCTATCTTTCGATGGTTAAGAATCACTTAAAAAATTATAGTATCCGGATCTGGATCCAGATATTCATAAAAATCGAATCACTTTTTCCTTGTCACACACCCAACCTGTCCAGGAAGTTTCATCCGAATCCGTCCATAACTTTTGAGATTTCCTGCAAGCAGAGAGACAAACACACAAACAGCCAAATGGGTGAAAACTTAACATCCGTCCACTTTTGGTGGCGGAGGTAAAAAAAAAAACAAAAAAAAACCCCAGAGACCTGTCCAGGCAGGGAAAAAGTAGGCATTATCTTGACTAGCAGGGTACTTCCTCAAAGGGATGTGTTGTTCCAAGCGTGCAACACGTTCTTCTGGCACATCCCCTTATTTGGGCAGTGTATAGGTAACAGACCACTGCCTTGATCGCTGCAAAAGAAATTTAAAACCGGGTTACAAACATGAAGCAAAAATCATGAATACTGCTTATATGCATATATACTACATTGTGGTAATGTAGGTCAGATAATTCCAATTGCATGGGGCCATACGCTGACACCTGAAGCCTAAGCCCTGAAGTCTGAATCCTATAAGTGTTGTTGCCTTCGCAAGACCAATAATGCTTATCAGCTCCAACCTTTCGATATTTGATGATCCTTTTAACAGTTTCTTAGGTTTTTTTTAACACTGAATGGAAAACTTATTGGGAGGACATGATGATTGAGAATATGGCACTTCTGAAGATGTCTTAGGTTTAGCAAAATGGCGGACGTGTGATTTTTTTTTTCAACTTACAATTATGGGTGGAGTCAGGCCAGCTGTCCAACAAATAATGCGCATAGAGCATACATACGTATGTACATACATACATACATACATTTCATTATATATAGATTGTAAGCTACGAGGAGCGCTCAATACTTTATCAGAACAATCTACTCACCAGAGCCTAAGAAATGCTAACTTTTTATTTTACAACATATCAGCATATATGATTATTGTAAGAAGAAATATTTCCTGATTAATGATATACATCTTAACATGTTGAAAATACACTAACCATTTGGTGTTACTTGGATTATTGTGAGTTCCTCTTCCCAAGAATATTGTGAACGGTGACATGCAGATAAGACCACTCAACATGATGGGATGCGAGCGTCCTAATGCCCTAATAGGGCGACAGAGTAACAACAGAATTATGCAACACGCATGGCAGATGAGACAAGGAATACCTATATAATGATCAGAGGAACCGTGTGAACCCATATTTGAATGCAACGTTTGTTCTTGCTTGTTCGTTTGTAAATCCACTTCACACCGTTAGGGGCATAGAGTTGTCAAAAAAAGGTTCATTGGTTATTTGGGTTGTAATCCAACACAGGATATTCAAGTGACAGTGACAGGAAGTTGAAATTTCGCCAGGGTTGCCGGCATCGCTACACTTTTGAAAACGAGAAGATTGTGAGACGCGAAGTAAAACTACAATGCAATAAATCTCTTTAGAGTCTTTAGTTTGAGGGTTGAGCTATTTGGTGAATATTTTGAGGTTTCGTTACCAGTGCAGGTTCTGTGCTTTGTGTGAAAGCACAAAAACGTGGTTCTGACATTGCTGTTCGAATTTAGTCGGCATTGGGTCACAGACAATTGGTTGCCTCCAAGTGGGAGAAGAAAAAACATCACAACCTGAGCATTTCTGAAAGGTCACAGTGTTTTTCCAAACATCCTTAACATGCTTCTTCACTGCAGTGAGAACGGCCAAATGTAGCACTATTACGACGGAGTGAGCCATTAATTTTCGAATTTCATTGTTTGTTCGACAGTTGTGCAACGTCCCACATCATTGCAACCAATATGGCTTAAGGCACTATGGTTAAAACATATCATGTAATATATATATATATATATCTCTCTCTCTCTCTCTCTCTCTCTCTCTCTCTCTCTCTCTCTCTCTCTCTCTCTCTCTCTCTCTCTCTCTCTCTCTCTCTCTCTCTCTCTCTCTCTCTCTCTCTCTCTCTCTCTCTCTCTCTCTCTCTCTCTCTCTCTCTCTCTCTCTCTCTCTCTCTCTCTCTCTCTCTCTCTCTCTCTCTCTCTCTCTCTCTCTCTCTCTCTCTCTCTCTCTCTCTCTCTCTCTCTCTCTCTCTCTCTCTCTCTCTCTCTCTCTCTCTCTCTCTCTCTCTCTCTCTCTCTCTCTCTCTCTCTCTCTCTCTCTCTCTCTCTCTCTCTCTCTCTCTCTCTCTCTCTCTCTCTCTCTCTCTCTCTCTCTCTCTCTCTCTCTCTCTCTCTCTCTCTCTCTCTCTCTCTCTCTCTCTCTCTCTCTCTCTCTCTCTCTCTCTCTCTCTCTCTCTCTCTCTCTCTCTCTCTCTCTCTCTCTCTCCCAGGATGCATTCACATTGTCTCACCCAAACAATGATAACATGCTATTTGCATTACAATGATGGCTGTGTCATCAGTGAACTGCAACATACAAATAAGTCACAATTATAAAGCAATTTGCAGGAGCATGACATTGTAAATAATAATTAGGTGCATGATTGGAATTTTGCACTAACTTAGGTTGGATGCAGGTCTAATAGGATGGCACAGATATAGGGCACTTGCCTCTGAGCTGGTCTGGTTAGGGTTGCATACATTACATGACTCAAACTACCAGATTGGTGCTTAGCAGGCATCATGTTGCATTGCAAAAAGCATCATTCCTCAGATGGTCATCGAGCTGGAGACCAGTCGGTTTGAAATTAGCTGCTGGATGTTATAGATCCTCCAGTGTCTTTCATGAAGAGTAGATGAATTATCAGTGGCATCCTGGGCAAATTCCCAAATTCCTCTCCTGACTTTCCTGCAAGTTAAGGCCAGTCTTCATATTGCAGTCGACTGAAATAGGCTGAAAGAAAGGAATTAAGAAGAATATTCGGTAATAACAAGTAGAAGATGGTGGACAGGATAACACAGGAGGGGCATACTCACCTTTGAGGCGTCTAATCCTAAGTTTCGTTCCTGGTTTGACTGCAAACTCTCATTCTGGTACTTCACTAGCAGGCCGACAATTGGCAGCAATGGGTGTGGTATTCATCACTATGAGATATTTAGCTGAATAGCATTCACTTCTGAGCATCAAACACCGCACAGTGCATTTCAAAAAGAGTAGGAAATGTGTGCCAGTGCCACGGCCGAATTCTACATTCCTGAGCTGGTTGGGAGCAGCTTTTGCAGCACCCTGCAATGGAGAAATGACTCATTCAGGGTACATCCTCAGCTATAAAATGTTCACGATCTTACGTGAGCGTCCTGATGCCCCGAGAGGGCTATGTAGTAACAACAGAATTGTGCAGTACGAATGGCAGATGGGACAAGAAATACCTGTATCATGATCAGAGGAACCGTGTGAACCCATATTGGAATGCAGCGTTTGTTTTTGCTTGCTTGTTCATCCACCTTCTCATGGTTAGGTGCATAAGGTTGCCGAAACAGGTTAATTGGTTATTGGGGTGGCAAACCCACACAGGATATTCAATTGGCAGTAACAGGAATTTGAAATTTCACCAGGGTGTCAGCCATAACTTGCCTACTCTTAGCAAAGGACACCACGGGATCTTTGACGTCTACGAACAAATGCCAGTGGACGGATTCACTGACTCAACGTCCATCCGAGGGATGACACACACATTGATGAATCACCCAGCCTGTGAAACACCAGGTTGACAGTTCAGTGCTGAGACGAGATTCGAACCGAGGCTAGACTACTGACAGGTGAGCGTGCGTACCTCGAGGCTATAATGTCAGCCCTAGTATTTATGTGGACCAATCATTATTACTCAGATTTCTTCCTGCATCCAGACATATTCTATTGTTTCCCCCAATACATTGTTCTCTCTGTCACTTGTTGAAGTTGAACTTTGACTTCCAACATTTTTCATTTTCACCACTGACACATAAAAGAGTTATGGTCGCACATCTTCCACGATGTTCGCGCCACCGGCAGATAAGGGTTGAAAATTTGAATTTGGTCGAAAAGTCCCCACATCCATCAGTTTAATTCGGCGGGAATCAACGTTTAAAAATACACAACCACGGTGACTCTACCTGGCAAGATTGGCCGAGAAAGCCCGCTATGCATTTCGCTTTACACGCACATTAGTGTGACTCCAAACTGGACATCTATCCGGTTAATTTGCCAATTCCCTACACACTATGGAGCCCTCTCCCGATGACCACACACTAGTTCTCATTTACAATAAAGGGTTTAATTCAAGCAAATTGGGGAATGGGGGTGGAAGGGGGGGTGGTCAGAAGGGGGAGAGAAGAATAAGTTTACGGCCTCGATCACAGACTGTCACAAATGGGCATTAATAAAATCTCGATGAACTTAAATAAATAACTCATCACATCCACTTGGGGGCACATGGCACAGAGAGAGAGAGAGAGAGAGAGAGAGAGAGAGAGAGAGAGAGAGAGAGAGAGAGAGAGAGAGAGAGAGAGAGAGAGAGAGAGAGAGAGAGAGAGAGAGAGAGAGAATAGACGAGAAAGAAAGAGAAAGAAACCTGCTCCACAAGGCTCACGCACGTGGTGCGAGTCTTGGTGTAGGCCTTTCTTCGTAGCACCCAGTTGCCTCCAAAACCAGGCTTGCCATGCATCAGTACCTATGTCACAAGCCGTACAGCGAACCATCGCACACCACAAAACCACGCAACATTGGGCAGGAGTAACAGCAGGCAGGAACCATAAAGAGGAAACAGCAGCCACACAAGGCAAACCAGATGCCAGAGAGAAGCAGGAACCAAACAGGAGGGAGAAGCAGCACAGTGTGCAGGCTTATATCAGGTCCCGCAAGGTGTGTTGGACCCCTCTCGGCTCTCACCCATTGGTTGACGTGGCCACCAGGCAATGATCGATGGTCCGAGCAGATTGGCAGGGTAAGTCAAGGAATTTCCACACCACGCGTGGTCTGTTCTTCAGCATGCTGGATATCTATATAAGGTAGAGTCTCTGCCGTATATCTGCTGTGTCTCTGTCCTGTCTCATGTCCTCACGCGGACCCCATGGTCATGTTCGTGGTCTGTGCTGATTGGCTGTCACCTCAAGAAGAAACTCCATATAAGGATACATTACAACGGGGGAGGTTTAGTAATGCACGGATGGGGGAAAGAAATGGCGGGATGGCAAGATCTTTCGAAACATGTGTCCAACGCCCTTTATTTAATTACAGCAATTAAATTAAATAACTTCAAATCCATCCAAATTCCCCCCCCCCACCCCCCGAGGCCAGCAGATAGATAACAATACTTCCCTCTGTCACAACAGCACAAACATAACCAAAGAAGCATAAATTTAATTGACACAAGTCATACCATTTTGTTTTTATGTCGAAAGCAATTTCAAGGAAAGCAATTTCGAAATAAAAAAAAAATTTTCACAAAAAAGCAATTTCAATGAAAATCAAGTTTCTGATCATTGCAGTGATTGTTTCTTTTGAAAGATAAATTACCCGAGTGTATGATTTTTTAACTTCACTATAAGTTTGCCTCATTTTATGTTATTTTTTTCTGCAATGTAAGAATGTGTTGACTCACAAACTTTTGATCGCCCCAGTTTGTAATTTTTCCTTCCTCCGTCAAGGTACTTTTTAAATCCACATCAGCATTAAAACCATTAATGTTCCCAATGTGGTATTCACAGATTGAAAGCTGCTGCTGTGTGTAGCCTTTGTTAGTCTGAAGTTTTCTGGCCAAGCTACTGACGCGCAATGACTGAGTGTGAATGATGCCGTGAAAGCTTTAAACATCCTTAAGTGAGCGCCAGCAAAAGGGATGCCTGGCTTAGCATCCCCGCCAAAGAACAGCATATTATACAAGGTCTTAAAATTGGCCTGCCTGCCAAGTTCCAGGATAAGGGTTTCGTGTCGGATCCTATTTTGTCGGGAAACAACAACAGATTAGACAATAGAAAGGTGTGAGTAAGTTACCTCTGAGCTATCCCAACGTCCCGCTACATTTACACACCTGATGCACACACATCTACATGCTACACACAAACATATTAAACACAGAACAAAGGTGTATGAATAACTGGGGAATTCAGACGATGTGTTTCATAGCACAGATTCTGAAATTCATTTTCTTTTGATGTCAATACTTTGATACTTTCCTTTCGTTTTGTCTCATGTAGATGTAACTACTGATTCGGAGAAACGGAACACCGCACCGGACTCTGACTCGCGTGAGTGCATGTTGTTCGTGTGGGGGAGAAGGGGGTTAAGGGAAGCAGAGGATGGGCAGAGGGGAATAGAAGGTTCCTCCGGGAGGGCGATCTGCTGCCGGCATCCAGCAGCCCCTCAGAGCAGGTCGATGTTTCCACCATTTCACTTACCTGCAGCCCCCTCAAAAACTTAATGAATCTGTGAAGCAGCTCTCACTCTCCGTCATGGGCATTATTGTGGTTGATGAGAAAGTTTTACTGTGATTCGAATCGCTGGTGACGAGATGAATAGGGTGAGGAGCTTCCTGCATCCAGGCATATTGTATTGTTTGCTCCAATACATTGTTCTCTCTGTCTCAATACATTGTTCTCTCTGTCACATATTTCAGAGATGGATGGGAAAATGAGAGTACTGCAGATACTGAGATTAACTTTGTAATGTTTGCTCCAATGTTATCAAACAAGGAAATGTATTTGTAGCCAATATTAGTTCATAACTGCTTGTTTCATTGTTTTCCGTGTTTTCCGTTCACCAAGGGAGTGGGCCAGGAAGCCAGTTCTCCATCTGAATGATGACCGACTGATCTATTGCTCTTATCATCCTCTTTCTTTGACCTCTGTAGGAGACGAAAATCATATGACTTCATCAGCGCAACACGATCCGCACTCATGCGGCCCTCCGTCACGCTCCGCCGTCCTTGTGATCCTCGTCCTTGGACTACTTCTTGCCATCACCTTCTAGACGACGACAGGCATGGTGCAAACATTAACAGCTGTGATAGGAAACTTATCGGTCACAGTGCAAGGCCGTACCATGTTGTTGTTTGACGTCATGGTGTCTACGGTGAATCCACTTAAGACTGCAGCTCCACAAAGCCAGGTTGAACATTATAGGAGCCTTGCAATAAATTCTGCAAACGGTCCTCGGGTCTTGCCAACAGTGCATCGGAAGATCCACGGTACATCTCCCTGTAGGTTGTTGTTTTTCAATGAGGTGCTGCTGAATGGTTGAACATGTCATGATATATTTGACCACGCCGTTGACCAACAGAGCCTGCGTTTTGAGCATGCTTCACCGGACCTCTCGCCCCTTTGCAATTCAATGAGCTGCGGGGTTGTTGCGAGGTCTTGGAGCGTGACCAGTTAACGCTGACATGTAGCAGATGTGCGCCAAAGAAATATGCACAGACGCTGGAGCCAGGTTGCTGCCATCTTCAGGCCAGGTGGACAAGCCTCATGATTGAGCCGCAGCTGGAGTCACTGCCTGTGATGGCGAATTCATGCCCGAACAGCACACCGTGGCTGTGATGTTTCATAGATACGTGTCAGTTACAAAGCTGCTAATCCCAAATTGTTCACAACCTGGAAAAGTGGATTTTGCCCATAAATGTATTCGTTTGGGAATTTAAAAGACTTTTACGTGCTTTTATTTTGTGGTTGGCTGCTGTCAGGTGATGATTTACATTTAAAAGTTCAAGGAACACACACACACACACACACACACACAAAAAAAAAGGATTTATTAAAGGAAAAAGCCAGTGTCATTTTATCTTGATGAAAAGCAGGGAAGTCAAAAGGATAAGGAAGAAGACTCCCAAAAATCTGCAGTCTTCGCTGCCGTTACCATCCTGCCACATCAAATTTCACATTGATGTGACAATCCTATCCCTATCCCCGAACCTTAACAAATAAGATCGATCAAAACAAAGTCGGTTTGTTGCAAGCTGCCCAAACCGGTCAAGCAATTTTACAAATACCATGTCACGTGGGTATCGGACCCGTGTGCTCTTTTTGCCACCTGGGATGTTTCTGCTAATGTGTACGTATTCCCCTCGTGAAAACTTGTTAATAAGAGGTAATTTTATTTTTATATGTTCTGTGCTTTTATTCTGGCCGCACATAGTGATGTGAATGTTTACGTATCGATAGGTATGTGCCGGGAGGGAAGAGATGAGTTTGGGAATTGGGTCGGTTTTGGAAGCAAGAGGGAATAAAGCACGGGATAGGGATGGGGCTTCAGTTCGATGGATAAATGTGGGAGTAATAGCGCTTGGGAGGTCGCCTGGAGTGGGACACATGAATGTTGTCAGTTGGAAATTATTTGCTGCTTCCCTAAGCCCAAATGCCAATCCGTTTTCCTTATTTCAGAATTAAAAGTCACATGAAAGATTTCTGGCATGACTGGTGTGTGTTTGCTTATAATTAATGGGGAGGTTCTTTTATTCTGTTTTATTTTTTCCTATATTTTCCATGTTATGCCTGGTGTTGACCAAATTGTTGGGCTGTTGTGCTTGGAATCGTAGGGTCCTGAGTTCAAATCCTGCTTGGAAGTTTAATTAATACCAGGTGGGGTTGACTCAGCCTGTCATCCTTCTGAGGTTGGCAAAATGAGAACCAAGTACCAGATTGGGATGATTGCGCCATTCAGGTATCCTGTGTCGGAGGGGTGACCCGTCCAGGGTTTTGCCTGATAGCAGCACTGACGCTCTGTACAAAATATGGTCCCGATGGATTTGGATTTCCCATGTTGTTTCAGTCTTGGCAAAACAGAGGAGGCTCAGGAATAGTGATTTTATGTTGTGTTCAATTCAAGTTAACTTCCAGAATCTGGAGTATCTTTAACTGCTTCTTTTTCTTCTTCTCCTTTATAGGCCACAATTATTCCCACGTTCTTGTGGGGTTGGCTGGGGGAGATTTTTGGCCCAAGCTTTTTACAAACCGGCGAGCAAGGCCTGACTTTCAACTAAGTAGTTCAGGTAGGTATTTGTAATTTGTCCATGGGAAGGCGATATGACAGGTAGTTCAAGTAGGCGAGATCTCACCAACTCTTCGCGAAGGACACCGTGGGATCTCCAACGTCTACCAATTAATGCCGGCAGACGAGACGCCCAGCTTAACGGTACATCTGAGTGACAACACACACTACACACTGATTAATCATCCTGCCTGTGAAACATCGGGAAGACATTTTGTACCTGGACCGAGATTTTTTTTAACCCAGACTCCACAACTTAGAGGCGAGTGTCTGTACCTATTTGCCCTTAACTTATGGAGTGTAAATGAGAGAAATTTACTTGAATTGTAGATATATCAAATTTCGTGCTTGTGTAGATGCCAGCGAAGAATCCGTCCTTATGGATGGGTTAATTCTCCCATATCTACCCCCACCGGGAGTGGCGCTATACGACAACGTTCATAGTGTGTGAATTGAGGTCGTCCTACCATCCTGAACCCCAGGCACTATTAATTTATCGATTTATTACCACCTAAAATCTTCTTGTGCCCATGCCAAGGAGAAATACCAGTTTCCAACTCATTCCGTCCAGTGGCTCAAGAGTGCAGAGAAGTAAAACAAGCAAACAAAAAACATACAGACACTTATCATCCTATACATGATAATGTTGATATATATATATATATATATATATATATATATATATATATATATATATATATATATATATATATATATATATATATATATATATATATATATCGGTGTGTGTGTCACTTGATGTCCCACTGACTGACTGGTGAGGCCAAATTGTATTTGGCTCCAATAGGTGCCGTCTGCCTCATGGACACATTGTGTCACCAATCACAACCAGGAAGCACCATTGATGTTACTAAACAGTCGGGGTAAGTATTCATGGAAATTATGAAATTCTCCCGACTTGGACCAACATCCTGATGATGACCTCATCACGGCGGAGTCATGCCTGCCAACCCCGAAGGGCATCCAGCAGTTCATGTGAGGAAAAATTAAAAGCTGTCACCAAGCAGATGAAAAGCGAAGCTACTAACCTGATTTTGCCCTTATTAGGGCTCATCAGGGCAACATATCGCTGTTCCATCCACTTAGTTAATTTTGAAGTCCTTTAGAATTTCATAATTCCATAATATGTGTTTGTCTGCTCATAAAGGAGCCTGTGCCTGTATATAGGTCATGTGCAGTACGAGGACGCAAGAATACATGAGTGTGCTTTTCCATTCATTACAAGGACATTCGTAGACAATGGACAAACAATAGATTTGAAGCTGGGATCCCAGTAGCATCAGTTTGTGTTTGGATGGGCTCATGGGCCTAACAAACAGATTGTGATTACACCACGAGAGCCAATGTCATACAGCATATGTTGTTTCAAAGAATGCGGTGTAATTGGGCTTCAAATCGAATGAGACATTAAAATTTGACATTTAAAACAAGAAATCAAAATATATCAAAGAAAAGAGTTAAAAACTGCATTTCATTTTTTAAATACTTCCATAACTTTTACTAAACAGAGATATTTAGCTTACCTATTGCTCATCACATTGTGGAAATGAAATGAGGGTTGTGCCATGTTTCAAGAGTTCCATCGGATGGAGTAGAAGGTAGTTCACTTACCTTTGATCTTGTCTAGTCTGGGTTGGATTCCCGAACCGACTATAAGCTTGGATTGGTGCTTTGTAGGATGGCATTGCATCATGGAGTGTGCCACCTCTTTGATTGGATGTCAACCTGGATTACCCATGTGCGAGCATCAGGTGTTGCACAGAAATCATCCTGCGGTGTCGTTCTCAAAGAGTAGGCGAGTTATCGCTGGCACCCAAGAACGACTTACAAATTCGTGCCAACTTCAGTTGAGCGTCAGTCTTCGCCAGCTGGTTCGTGAAGGACTTGACACAAAATATTTTTTTTTTAATTAAAAAGCTGAGAAAGAAATAGTAATACTGTACAGTAGTATTAGCAGTAGTTTTAGTGGGTGTAATGATAGCCTTGCCATGTTTTTTCTTTAATCTGGACCTTTTCACACAATATATTGATGAGCGTACTGGGAGTTGATAATCTACATGAAAGAAAGGCCATCAACAGAAACCAAGTGAATAAATAAATAAATATAGAAATATTTTTAGTCAAAATTTGGGGAAAACGTGCAATTGTCGCACTTTGTCAACGTGTTCACTAAAATTGTCGTTTTCCCAATAAATTAGGCACATCATAATGATGTTCGTTGCATGAATGTGAGTCAGTGATGTATTCGGCGGCGTGCTGCAAATGGAACCCCTGGAGCGATGAAGACCCTGTTTATCTCCTAGCAACCCATCGGCCGTTCGTCATCATGAAGACCCAGTGTGTGCTTTCAGAGCTTCTCCAACGTGAGATTTCGTACGAAAATCATGCAGGTAATGCAGGTAATTACTGCACTGAGGGTATTCAGAAATGAACACAATGAGCATTTCAACAAACTTGCATCTGGAGATGGGTGGAGGTCTTGCGCTGTTATTATGCAATCATTCAACAAAGCAACAACTACATTTTGTGGACATAAAATGCAAAACAAAAAAAACAATTCTCCCGTTTTTTGGCCTGAAAATAATTTTGTGTAACGCTTGTGAGCGAAAAATGCTCAAAAAGAAACGCTAAATGCTGTCCACACATCAAGGACTGGTTTCCAGGTTTTCTTTCAAAAACTCATTTGGTGGAAAACAAAAATTTTTGCTCCAAATTGGATTTGGCATTTGTGGAACATCATAGTGAAAGGTCTGAAAAATGGAATGGTAGATGAAGAGAGAGAGAGAGAGAGAGAGAGAGAGAGAGAGAGAGAGAGAGAGAGAGAGAGAGAGAGAGAGAGAGAGAGAGAGAGAGAGAGAGAGAGAGATAGAGAGAGAGATAGAGAGAGAGAGAGAGAGAGAGAGATAGAGAGAGAGAGAGAGAGAGAGAGAGAGATAGAGAGAGAGAGAGAGAGAGAGAGAGAGAGAGAGAGAGAGAGAGAGAGAGAGAGAGAGAGAGAGAGAGAAAAAAAAAAAATGGAAGGGGGGATGTGGAGTGGTGTGTGGCAGGATGAGGAAGGGAGAGGGAGTGGTTTGGGGAAGGGAGCCAAGAGGAGGGGGGGTTTTGGAAGGGATAGGAGGGAGGGAGCAAGGGAAGTCTTTGCAGTGCCATTAAATGGCTTATTTGGCAGATGTATCGACGCCATATAAATACTGTGAAGGAGGTTATGTTTTTTCATATATGTCTCTGTCTCTGTCTCTGTCTCTGTCTCTGTGTGTCTATCTCTCTCTTTGTTTGTTGCAAAATCAAAAATTTTTGCAAGTGTGGTGGTCAGTCGATTTTGTTGCACTGTTTGTCTCTTTGTCTGCCTGTTTGTCGCCTACAGGTCACAATTTTAAACCAATCTTTATGAAACTTCACCACATTGTGGAGTTTGTCATAAGGAAGAAGCCTATTGTTTTTGAGGTAAAAAGGTCAAGAGGTCAACATAGGCCAAAGGTTAACAACTAAGGTGGTATTTCTAAAAATCTTCAATTTTCATCCGATTAAATTGAAATTTGAAGAGGACTTATATTTCAGGTCACTGAATTCAACCAGCCAATTATTTTGGAGGTCAACATTGGACAAAAGGTCAACATAGGATGAATTTCTAAAATTTTCAATAATCATCCAATTCACTTGAAATGTGAAGAGGAGTTGAATGTTTGGTCATTGAATTCAACCGTCAATTATTTTTTAGGTAAAATTTGTTTTATAGCTTTGGAAGTATCATGCTCTGCATGACGTCTTCGTGTTTCTTTGTCTGTTTGTTTGTTTGTGTACAGGTTATCTCAAAAAAGTTGTGGACGGATCCGGAAGACATTTGGTGGACAGGTTGGGCGTGTGACATGGACAAACTGATTAGACTTTGGTGAAGATCTAGATGCGGATCCAACTACAAGAATTTTTTTAATGATTCTTCACCATTGAGAGATAGGGCCAAAAACAATATATAACATGATATCTCAAAAAGTTATGGACGTATTCAAATGAAACTTGGTGAACACATTGGGTGTGTGAGAAGGACGAATTGAGTCGATTTTAGTGAAAATCCGAATCTGGATCTGGATACGAGAAATATTAAATATTTATCGTGATTCTTTGCCATTGAGATAGGGCCAAAAACGATACATTGCATGATATTTCAAAAATGTGTTGGGCCAGATATGTTTTTGTGGATCAGGCATTACGTGGCAGAGTTATGCGCTCAACCAAGTGCCCTTATAGTTACTTATGTGGTTATTAATTCATATTATTCAGGCTTTATCGAATATGCGTAATAAAGAAAAGCCACAATGATTGAGTTACTCCAAAAAATATAGCCTCCTTGACAGAATGGTCCTCCGACCATCCCCAGCAACTCCAGGATGCGAGCATTCTCCCAGTACCCCCTTCCTGGTTAAACTTCCAAAATCCCGACTGACTGCACTCCTCACCTCTTATGTTTGTCGCTTCAGCGATCCATAGAACCACCTTCCAGATGCCGTTCTTTCTAGTTGTTCCATCCAGGGCTTCAAGCAGGCAATGCACCATCACCTCATGTCACCCCCCTCCCCTCCTATGATCTTGAATATCCCCATTAACCCTTCCTAACCCGAACTCGCTTCCTTGCTGGTTTCAGTGTTTCCTTCCTTTCACTTTCTTCCTCTCCTGTTTATTTATCCCCTTGCTAACTGTACCCAATTGTTGTCCTGCTACCTCATTGTCAATTTTAACTTGCTCTTTCATGAGCCTCGCTCTTGTAGATGCAAAGAATGGTCATCAAGAGACCTTTTCGAATTAAGGGTTTTCAAATTTGGGGCTGCAGGAGAGTTGAAGAAGTGAAGGAATTGAGAAGCTTACCGAATGAAGCGATAAGTTGTGGGTTGTTCATTCACTGTTGGTGATGGTGCATTAAGTTGCTTCTTTGTTACTGATTCCCACTTACTGTGTGTGCACATGCGAGGTTGATAAATAATGTAAATGTCACTGAAAATGAAACCTACACTATTTATATAAGGTTCTTTTTCTAAAATAAAAATATTTTCCAAAAACAAAATTCCCCTTTTTGGCCTGACCCTATTTTATCACTGGAAACATTTTTAATGGAGTTTGTTTTGCTTTTTTAAAAATTAATTAAAATTTTATACATATATATATATATATATATGTATATATATATATATATACATATATATATATATATATATATACACACACACACACATACACAATTAGCTCAGGCATTCTGCACTTGACATGACATATGATAACTAATACTATGACTTTATGACCCCAATTATTCCCATCATATTGTGGGGTCAGTCATGGGACGTTTGTGGCCCAAGTCCTTCAAGAACCAGCTGAGCTGGCCTCATGCTCGACTGAATGGAGTAGGTATTTAGGATTTCTTCAGCGTCAGCAATAACTCACCTAGTCTTCGTGAAAGACACCTTGAAATCCTTAACGTCCATCAACTCCACCAAGTGCTAGCACATGCATCCTCTGGCTTAATGTCCTTCCGATGGATGGCGCACACGTTGATGAACACCAGCATGACAGTTTATAGCCAGATCAAAATTCGAACCCAGGCTAGACAGCTTACAGGTGAGTGCTCACCCCTCTCGGTTCACCTGCCAGCAACAATAAAGGAATGAATGAATACAAATGCATACAGACGTAATCAAACTCGATTTGCTGCTCAACAGGATTATCGTGCTTTGTTTCCTCTATTCACCATGAGTCCCAATACAGGAGGGTTGATCAGTAAGTCCGTGACCTAATATCAGGGAACGGGTGGTGGGGGGGGGGATAAATGTGATTGTTCAGTTGAAAGACAAAAATAGTTGCAAAATAAATATGTAGAAAAAAGGAACCAGGATAAATTGTTGTATAAAAATGTTTTGTTGATATCATTGTTTGACTTTTTACTTCGACTACTGACTTACTGATTGTCCTTTGCCTGGTGACACATTGACATGTATGGGGGCATAAATTGCTTTTGGAAGAAATGACCTGTTCTCGTCTTTATATTGATTTAAGGTTTGTGAAGGAGCTTGTATATAAATCAAAAGTAGGACAGCAACATTCGTCTATGTCAGTGTACCTATACATCAATTACAAGGACATTAGTCGACAATGGAGAGACAAATAAGCATAGCGTAAGCCAGATGGGATTTGAATCTGGCAACGTCAGCATCAGGAGCCGAACAAATCCGAAACACGAAGCTTTTTCAATCTTAGTAGTTTGTGATGCAACTTCAGATGCAGTATGTTTTTGGGTCGCATTTCCACGAAAACATCAACTTGTTTTTACCTTTTTTATTTTACTTATTCCTTCATTGAGATGATACAAAAACGTTTATCGGCATTTTTGGGAACCAGGACTTGAGAATCTCACTGGAATCCCAATTTTCACCATGTGTGTATCTTGTTGGTTGTTATCTCCATGTGCAAGTTTCAGAAACCCTATCCATAAGGAACAAAAATTTCTCCACCTTTGACATCATAGGTCACATGGTTTGGCAGCTCTGATTATTTTTGAAGAATAAACATTTTAAAATCCTCTTCTCCAGAACGCCTTGACAAATCGAGAGGAAACTTCACCCACGTTCCCCCCAAGCCTTGGGGATGCCAGGGTGTTCATGAATTAATTAAGAAGTCATATGGTCTGGCAGACATATTGGATTGAACCAAAATCTTTTAAAAATTCTCTCTCTCGAACCGCTTCATAAATCGACGTGAAACATCACAATTATGATCTAATACTGATGGGAAATATATTTTTAAAATTTCAACCTGATCGGACACATGGTCTGACAGCCAGAATTATTTAATATTTTGAATGTGGGTTCAGGGATTTATATCAAACTTGCTGCAAGTATGTATAATGATGTAATAATGTTGGCGGGGGCATATCTGGAGACATAGTGATGGCGAAGAGCGAAATTTTTATTTTTTAATATCTTCCCACTCTTTTGTTGTTCTCCCAGTTGTCGGTGTATATCTGATGATATTTCACTTGATATTTTTCTTTCGTCTCTTTTGCTATCATTGGTGCTATCATTGGGGATGTATTAGTTGCCGTTTCGGTTTCATCCGTGACATCTTCCATTTGTACCTGTCTTTGGAATTTTTTTGTGAGGTGGGTTGGAGATACCTCTCCTGGCTTGCTGGTTCATGTTTGCATACAAATTGGATTCTGTAGTCTGTTGAACTTTTCACGTGTTCAGCCAGTTGGACAAATGTCATTCTATGCACAATAAGAGATTGTGTGAGTGTGTGTGTGTGTGTGTATGTATGTATGTATGTATGTATGTATGTGTGTGTGTGTGTGTGTGTGTGTGTGTGTGTGTGTGTGTGTGTGTGTGTGTGTGTGTGTGTGTGTGTGTGTGTGTGTGTGTGTGTGTTGTCCATAAACTGTAATGTTGGTGTATCGCAGACAGAGCATTGCATCAATGGTGTGCGCCATCCTTCAGTGTACTTGCATTTGCTGGACAACATGAAAGATGCCACGGTATTTTTTGAAAACTGCATGCCATTGTGTGCCGGTATCTTTGCCGCATTCCTTCCTTCATTACTGCTGGGAATAGCAATGGCAAACTACCCAGTGCACCCCCTGCGTTGTTAAGAGTGTTTTGGAAGAGAGGAAGAGAGGAAGAGAGGAAGAGAGAGAATGTTATCCAACAATTCTGTGCATGTTATTGGTTTCCTTAAATCTCCCAAGATTTGTCTGAACATGTCAGTACAAATGTATTGATATCTTATAACGCTCTCTTCTATTTCACATAATACATGTCGAAGACTATAACCTTTATATTACAAAAAAAAAAAATCGATAATTTATGCTTTTTCCAGGAGTGGAGCTGATTGATTACTTTAAATCATTGAAAATGGTTGATCATCTATTTCAACATTCGTGCTGTGGATTCAGCACCCAGGTGACGGCACTTGTCAATTGTATGAAAATCATGCACAAACGCCTCCAGTTGGTTGCGCTGCTGTGTACTTGAATCAAAGTTATTCCAATGACGTTATTCCACAGTTTGCGAGTAAAGAGGTGGATTCATTTCAGCAAATGTAACAACAAGCTTGCAGCACAAATTAATTAACATTGCCTTTGCAATGGACAACTGTGGACACCCAGAAAGAGTGGTTTGAATTATTGCTTGCTTGATAGTGTGGACAATGAATGAACACCCTGCTGCCAAACCATTTGATGTCACACCCACAAGCATCCAAGGAGTGAATGTCCACATCAAAGAAAACCATCTTCACTGGTGTTATGAGTTGAGAGATCTTGCTGAAGAACTATAACCTTGATATGGGGAGAGTCTGAATTCGACACTTCATATTAGCAACTGGGTTCCTGTAAAATGTTTAAGACTTAACTTTCACAAAACAACCTTTCTGCTCAACAGAGTGAAATAATGATGGAAAGTGATGAATACGTGTCTTCTATTCCTCTGATTCTCTTTTAAGGTTATATTCTTCCTTTATTCATCACCTTTCATGGACTCCCCGAGTACAAACATCCACTGTTAAGGACTTGCATGCGCCTATGGGTACCAAGGATCAAGGTTTAATGGCCATGTTCTTTAATCTTTTGAATATTTGCACTACCATTGCTATTTCACATCTGCATTGTTTCGTTGATTTGGGATGGTAAGATCGCCGAGAGGTACCACTCACCTCTCAGCTGTTCATCCTGGGTTTGAATCCTGACCCAGCTATAAACAGCTTCCCTGCTGACAGACCTCTGGAAGCTTGTTCATGTTGCTGTGTTTGAGCCTGGAGAGTAACTGCTGAAATCTATCTGTCTGGGTTCTTCCCAACATCTTTTTTCTTTGTTCCTTTCACATTTCTTTCCAATTATTATTATTATTATTATTATTATTATTATTATTATTATTATTATTATTGTTATTTATAATTCTCTTTATTCATTCTAATTCTTGCTTTTTCTTCTCTTTCATCTCTCCATTCCTCTCTTTCATTTTCTCTCTAAAGGCGCTGTCACACCTTGACGATTTAGCCAGCAATGGCAACGTATAAAAATGTATGTAAAACGTTGGCGTACGCTGAAATTTTGATGTTTTTTTTTTTAGTTTTTGGCGTATTCATAACGAGTTGGTCGTATGCATAACATATTAGTAACGTACACAGAACGTTTCGTTGTCTTATAGATAACTTATATCAACGAATGATTAGCGTGTTGTCGGCGTTCACAACCTATGCCCAACGATAGTTTAACTTAGGCATAGCGCGCTGCACGTATCACCGACGATCACGTGGCATAGCCTATTAAAAAGCTGCCGCTCGCCGATTCAAATCATAACCGCCTGAGAATTGGAAGTGTCAACATCGCTGTTACACCTTGACGATTTAGCCAGCGTAAGCCGACCTCTGAAAAATGTATCTAAAACGCTGGCACAAGTCGAATACGTTATAGGTAAGTTTGGTTTACGTGAAGAGCACGCTAAAAAACGATGAAGTACGCTGTCATACATCGTAGTACGTCGAGTACGTCGTGAAATTTCAAGCATGCTGAAAATTTTACGACGAACTCGCCGTATGGCTCACATGTTCCGCTGCGCTGGGAATAAGTTGTAGGCACGTTATGCGATCGTTGACACACGTCGACACAAGTTCCTTGTAAGTTATTCATAAGTCGAAACACGTCGAGGTAATGATTAGCATACCCGAAACTTATTTTCTCCGTCAAGGCACATTTTCTTTTTTTCTCCTTGGCTCCATGAAGGCACGTGACGAAATATCTGAAGTTGTTGTTGTTGTTTTAATTTATTATTATTATTTTTTTAGTCTATCATGAATTTTAAAATTAATTCGGACATTTGCTTTTAAGTTTCGATGTCGACGTGACAATATCCTCAAACAGAAAATATTCACAGAGGAGGAACTAAGAATAAGACATGAGCAAACTGAAGAGGCAATCGGACGTGACGTAACGGCACATGACGAAATATCAGAAGTTATTGTTGTTGTTTTTTTTTTTAAACACTGCCAATACACCATTATACAGTAGCTGTGAATTAGAAACACGTTCAGTAAGTTCTGTGGTCATCCGGAAGACGTCAATCAAATACGTCTACATACGTCAATATGCGTTGGAGGTACGTTACACATAGGTTCAAAGCACGTTACTCATAGGTTAGAAATAAGTTTTGGGTACGCGAAGCATTACCTCGACGGGTTTCGACTTATGAGTAACTTACAAGTAACGTGCCTCGACGTGTGTCAACGATCGCATAACGTGCCTCGACGTGTGTCAACGATCGTGTAACGTGCCTACAACACGTTACTCATAGGTTATAAATAAGTTTCGGGTATGCTAATCATTACCTCGACGTGTTTCGACTTATGAGTAGCTTACAAGTAACGTGTGTCGACGTGTGTCAACGATCGCATAACGTGCCTACAACTTATGGCCAGCGTAGCGGAACGTGTGAGTCATACGCTGGCATACGTCGTAAAATTTCAAGCATTCTAAAATTTGAGGACAACCGCAAAGTACAACGATGAAAGCCAGCGTACTATGACGTATGGCAGTGTTTTTCAGCGTGCTCTTAACATATACAAACTTACCCATAACGTATTTGACGTGTGCCAGCGTTTGACAAATTTTTCATAAGTCGGCATACGCTGGCTAAATCGTCAAGGTGTGACAGCGCCTTAAGGATAAGTGAATTATTGCAGAAATTTTTCTGTAAGGCTCACTTGGCTGTGTCTGGATGGGTTTGAGGGTTGTGGAGTGGCGGCTGAAACACGAATCCTATCCAGGTTCCTCCTGATGACTCCATCTTTATTCTTTACTTCTTCAGTTTGCTTCTTGGTCTGCTGTTTCATTAAAAAAAAATTATTGTATCCGGATTTGGATCTTCACCAAAATTAAGCGTTTCTGTCCTTTGCCAGTTACCTACACACGCAAAAAATTTCAGCGGACACACAAATTATTGACTGATACTATAAAATGACATTGCTGTTGTTATTAGCTTCCGTTGGATTTAGTTCAAAACGGAGGGTTATGGATTGGGTCTTGTCCATCCGTCTGCAGCTAAATATTGGACATGTATGGACCGATTTTGTTAAATCTTGGCAGAAAGACAATACATGATGGTCTACATATGTTCGTCATTTTGTTTCATGATTCGATCAAAGATGGCCGACTGGCAGCCATTTTAGTTGTAAAAACCCAGTATCGAACACGTCCTCAACCATTTCTCGCACATATATCTACCGATCTTGTTCAAACTTGGCACACAGATAATGAATGATGGCTTACGAATACCCGTTATTTCTGTACGATATTAGATCGAAGATGGCCGACTGGTGGCCATTTTGTTACTCAAACGTGTCCCTCACCATTTCTTGAACGTGCATGGTCAGATTTTGTTCAAACTTGGCACAAGCATTTCAATCGAAAACATCATATATGTCACGTGACCAGCCAGCTCTCTTACACAATATAACTACGTGACCCACATCATTAATGTTCGTGACTGAATAACCCAATTGTATGTGATATTCCATGTCATGTGCAATTAGTCAGTTGCGCATACACACAAATCTTGTAAATATGGGCTAGCCCTTTAACTACGTAACATAAAAATTACTAAAAGTATGGGGGCTATGACATTTTATGTCTTTTTCTCTTTGCTTACTTCAGCAATTTGCATTGATAAAGACTGTTAATTTACAATAATAAACAAATATAACTGTTTTCACTGGTATTAAATTTGATGAATTTACCCAAAAGTATGAATATTGACCCTATGCACTAAGCAAGTGACGTTACAGCGGAAGGTAAGGCTCCGCCATATTGAGTGGCAAAAAAAAATCATGGCTACCACGCACATGTCACACGAACTTCTGGGCTATTTCCATGGATTAGATGATATTTTTAAGAAGAGGTACTGCAAAAAACTGAAGCTGTGTGTGTGGTCTTTGTGAAGATCCTTATATTATTTCAAAGGATAAATGGACAACAGAAAGGAAATTTTGGCCTCAAATCGTTTTCCCTGACATCTATGTTTACCTTGTTGAAACGCCGAGTCCTTACACTCAAGCCAGCCTGAAAGCCTTCAAGAGTATGGACGCTTACTCATATTATGTCGCCGGGTTTGTTAGTGACATAATCTCGACGAAAGCTGACAAGAACTGTATTATCGTGAGGGCAAAGGTAAGCCTGTTTTCTTTCATTTCATTATTATTGTATTCGTTGTTGCTGGTTTTGTTCAGCAATCAGCGTCACTTTTTTTTAACCTGACTGCTGCCACAAGCTAGTTTCAAGTGAAGCTCTTGTCTAAATGCTAAGTTTGTAGAAAATCTTCGTTCGTCAGTTTGCTAACAGATACAATATATTTTTTCCATGACAAACATACGGTATATTGTCACACTGCTGTGGATATTTCCAAGTGCTAGTTTTTTTTATGTATTATACATATCAATGTGACTTTCTGTGGTGAAACAACTCAGAACTGTGCGGGTTAGACAGCTGTTAGAAAGGCGATCTCACCTATCTCATTCTGTCAACAAAACAAGGGATTTAATGCATTTTAATGATACAAATCAGACAATATTTTGTAACCACCAGCTACTTAATAGCAACTACTGAAATAACGTATCAGAAATTAGTTACATACCGGAGACAAAATGAAGGCTACACAACCAGTCATGCTCACCAGGTCGCCATTTTTCTCTTCGCAGAACTGATATCCAAAGATTTCGTCGGTCAACTTTGGTGGGAAAGCGATAAAACTGCACTCCAGAGCCTTTAGTATAATCGCTGAGTACATCCCGGGGCACAACAACTCTGACCCATTTGCAGGAAAAAAAATTGCTTGCTTGGAAATAACGGTGTAGTTGAAGTGGAGAGTATCGGTTGTTATGGATGCGGTATACTTTCTTGCCACTCAATATGGCGGAGCTGCCACCTTCACGTGACCGGTGACGTCATCTGAATAAGGCCTATTAGGAGTGGCAGGGTGGCTCAAAGGTACCCACCTATCTAGCCTGGGTTCAAATCCCAGCAGAGCTAAACTGCCATCCTGGTGTGTCACAGGCAGGGTGATTCATCAGTGTGTGAGCTGTCCCTCGGATGGACGTTAAACTGGGCATGTGTCTGCCGGAATTAGTCGGTGTTGGTGGACGTTAAAGATCCCATGGTGACATTTGCAAACAGGAGGCGAGCTATCGCAGGCACCCTGAACAACTTATAAGTTCCTGCACAAACCTCCTGAATGAAGTGCTAAAGGATCAACCCATCAAGGGCACCCCTTCGCTTAGCATGGGGATTAGTATAGTAGTAGTATCAACATTATTTGAATAACCAAAGCTTTTGTACAGTACTATATATATATATATATATATATATATATATATATATATATATATATATATATATATATATATATATATATATATATATATAAACACACACACACTGTGGGGAGAAGAAGTATTTGATACACTGCCGATTTTGCAGGTTTTACCACTTACAAAGCACGGAGAGGTCTGTAATTTTTATCATAGGTACACTTCAACTGTGAAAGACGGAATAAAAATAAAAAATATCCTGAAA
>NC_140972.1:89666143-89728643 GCF_056783735.1 Eptatretus burgeri | reverse complement strand
ACAACAAGGCAGGAGACAAGATGGACAGGAGAGGGAAGCACAAAACAGTGGGGAATAGACGCATGATCTGTGGAAGGGAAAGGGATGGGGAAGGGTACAAAGTTAAAGAAGATGGACACTACACGGACTTTCAGGAAGGAAAGCAGGGAATATTATGGAGGTGGATTTGGGGTGGATTAACGGTGATAGACATGATCATGGTTTTGGATGGGGGAAGATAAGAGATGGTGGTGAACAGCTATTTTAAAGACCTGGAGGGAAGAGTGGGATTGAAGAGTGTGGAAGTTTGTTCCAAAGGTGGGAAAAGAGGAATGAAAGTGAGCAGTGATTCTTGATTTTGGTAGTTTAACCAGAAGGAGGCTGCTGGCAGACCTTGAGCGCATTGCGGAAATATGGACTGGACATATAACAGACAGAGCGGGGGGGGGCATGAAGAGGAGATGCTTGAAGACAGAAAGACCATGGACATGCCTGTGGTGAGAGAGTGAGAGACCCAAAGGCTCAGACTCATCATGGGAGATACCAATGATCCTCAATGCCTTTACTTGGTTTCCACAGCGTGAAGCCGAGAAAGGTGAGAGGCAGGAGCACCATCCCAGAGGGGAGAGCAGTACTCCATGAAATTGCAGATGAAAGCTTTGTATGTGGTCAGGAGCTCAGGTGTGCCAAGGAAGGACTTTGCATAATGGAGGATACTCAGTCGGCGACTGGCTTTGGAGGCCAGCTTGGAGATGTGGCTTTCCCAGGAAAGATCATGGCAGACAGTGAGGCCCAAAAGTTTGAATGAAAGGACTTCTTGAAGACGATTGTTGAGAAAGTAGATGGGGAGGGGGGGGAGTGTGTTCCAGATGGTCCTTTTGGAGAGACATCGTGAGAATGTGAGATTTGTCAGGGTTGAAAGACATGTTTCACGGGTTGAACCAGTTTGTGATTTTATCCAAATCTGCAGAGAGTGAAGAAGCTGCTGCTTGCCAATCTGAGGGATGACAGATGGTATGGTAGAGGGTGGAGTCATCAGCAAAGAGATAAAGAGGATTTTCCAGAGTCAGAGAGATCATTGATGAAAACCAGAAAAAGCACAGGGCCCAGAACCCTGCCTTGAGGAACTCCAGGAACGCCTGGACAGGAAGAGAGTTGTAGTTTTCTCGGTCCACCCTCACGTTTTCTCTGTGTTTCAACAAAGTACCGAAGTAAATTCCAGCAGTATCGAGCTTCTCCAGTACTTAGTGCTGGTGCAACCAAACAGCTTATTTAAAAACTAACTTTGATCGACTGCACTCCATGCATATACCTCCTTGGATTAGTCACTTTTAACAAGATGAACCCTTACCCCACTGCTGTTCCAGGGATTCTGTAACTTAACAAAAAGGGGTTCATGCATGCCCAGCGTGATGTACTTCACCACATAGCGACTGAAAATCGTGTACTTGTGATTCTGCTACAAGAAATACACCTTTGTGATGAAAGTAAAGCAAATATATCTGGCTTCAAATTGCTAACCTTTGCAGGCAGTCAGCACCATGGTATTGCAACTTACATCAAATCTTCCAGCTACGACTGCACAGTAATTTCAATGTCAGCTACTGACTCTGATCTGCAATGGCACGTCATCAAAATACAGGGTTTCTACACCATCAATATGTTCAAGCCACCATCAGTACTCTTCGGACCTTGTGATCTCCCCACCGCACCACCCCCTGTTCTTTATATAGGTGATTTCAATTACCAACATAGGGATTTGGGCTATAACTAAACCACGGCAAACGGTGATGCACTTTGTAATGGGGCATCCCAGTCTGATCTGACTCTTCTCTTTGATCGTCGTGAATCAGCAACTTTCCACTCAAGCCGCTGGAACCCCACTACAAACCGTGATCTGGCATGGTGTCAGGGTGACAGTGTTGAAACACTGACAAGACTGGATTTATATCGCTTTCCACACTCCCAACACAGACCTGTCCTCATTAAGGGAGCCTCTGTACTGGCCCCAACATCCTCCCGTCCAGCTAAGAGAAGGAATTTCCGCAAGGTGGACTGGAATGGCTGCAGGGAAATTACAGATGACAAGGCGACTACACACTTCTCCAGGCTCCCTTAAAATCGAGGAGGCATATCTTTATTTTCATGATGGGATCAGTGTAGCCTCTAAGCCCTTCTTTCCCCATGGCTGCTGCACAACATACATACCAGGCTGGGATCCCGAGTGCAAAAGGCTATACAATGCCTTTATCCATGCACCTAATGAGGAGGAAGCCTCTCATGCAGCATCCAAATTAAAAATCCCGATTGGATGAGGTTCACAAGTCACGATGGCGAGAAGCTGTTGAAAACATCAATTTTATCCACTCAAGCCGCAAAGCCTGGCTGCTGATCAATCACCTCACTAGGAGAACAGCAAAATGACAACCCTCCCCTATTACTCTGGATTTAATTGCTCATTCATTCGTTAACAACAGCAAATATCCACAGCTGGATAAAGCTTTCTCCCACAATGTCAAGTCCAAACTTCAGGAGATGAGGCACTCACCATCTGTTCATCTTGGTCTCACCAAAGAAGTTTCACTGTCTGAACTTGAGACTGCAATTGATAAACTCAAGTGTGGGCAGGCTCCAAGCCCAGACAACATTCAAGCTGAACATCTCATCCATGCAGGCTCTCATCTTTTAGACTGGTTGAGGACCTTCATGTCACACTGTTTTGCAAGAGCTCGAGTCCCACTGGTTTGGAAGAGAGCTAATGTTGTAGCTATCCCCAAGCCCAACAAACCAAAAACGGCCCAAAGAGCTACTGCCCTCACTTCTGCCAGTTCCCTTCAAATTTTTTGAAAGGGTCATCCTGAACAGAATAGAGCCACTGCTTGAGCATGTTCTCCCAAAAGAAAAAGCAGGTTTCAGGAAACACGGGAGCACAGAAGATCAGGTACTGGCTATCACAGAACATATTGATGATGCTTTGGAGGCCAACGAGAAATGTGGTTCACTCATGATTGATATCTCATCTGCCTATGACACGGTGTAGCACCATGGCCTGCTTCTCAAGCTAAATAATGCTCTTCAAGACAGATGTATGGAACAAGTCATCAATGAGATCATCTCCAACCACTGTTTTCGGGTGCTGATAAACAGACTACCCATCCAAACCAGGACTCTTAAGAATGGTGTACCCCAAGGGTGTTTTCTTGCTCCAGCACTTTTCAACCTCAATACAACCGAAATGCCAGACACTTCTGATAGGAAAATGGCCTGTGCAGATTACTTGGCCATCCTAAAGACCTGTGATACTTTTCAGGGCATGGAGAAAGCCTTGTCATGTGATATTTACATCATGCACAATTATAACCATCAATGGCGAGTCCATCTTAATGTGCAGAAGACCACCTACTCAGCTTTTCACCTGAGCAATAAGGATGCCAAGAGACAACTACAAGTTCGATTGAACGGTACTCAAATTCCTTTTACCAACACACCAACCTACCTTGGTATTAAGTTGGACAGAGCTCTTACTTTCCGCAAGCATGCTGAGGATGTCGCTGGAAAAATGACAGCAAGGGTCAACCTGCGAAGGAAACGAGCAGGTCATGACTGAGAAGCAGATTTCATAACCCAGAGCTCCACGACACTGGCATTGGCACATGCTCCAGCAGAGTACTGTGTTGTTGCTTGGGACAGAAGCATACACACAAGGAAAGTGAATGTCCAGCTCAATTCTGCTCTGAGAGTCATCAATGGCTGTCTCAGACCGACACCCAACACCACCTACCTCTGTTTGCTAGCATCCCGCATCACCACCTTAGGTGAGAAGCAGCAACTAGACATGCTGCATTTAAAGCTTTTGACTCTGAAGTTCATTCCCTCAACACCACGATGCATGAACCACTGCAAACTCAATGACTCAAGAGTCGGAAACCTTTCGGCAGTGCAGCTCAGTCTAAAGTCGAGGCTGACAACTCAGAGAGCAAACAACAGTGGCTCGTCTCAGAGTGGGAATGGAAGCGATCTGAAGGCAGACTGCAGCATCTGCCACCCATTTCCCCATCTCAAGCTGCCTGTTGACTTCCAAGAAAGGAGTGGTGCCACCTGAACAGACTGGATTGGACACTTTAAGTGATTGACAATTGGATTGAACTTCAAGTGAACTGATTGACACAGGCATTGGACACTTTATGGCTTGCATGTATACCTGGAATTGGCTGACACAGCGAGCTGTGATTGCGGAGAGTCACAGACTGCAGAACACTTGGTGGAAGAGTGTCCCATCCACCAGTTGGTAGGATGTTGGAACGCTCTTGCACATCTTGATCAGCAGGCCAGAGAATGGTTGAGATCTGCTGGGTTGACATCTTGAATGACTGATGATCGGACCAGATGAATGAAGAAGAAATAAAACTGCCCTCTCTAGATAGTTTTGAGCAAGGGACATTTACATTTCATTTTCATCATACTCCTCCCGGTTAAAGGTCAAGGTTTTACACCAATAAGAGTATTAAACCAACATTAAGGTTTTCTCCCATTTTCCTGCCAATGGTGGGCAGGTGCATCTCAGAGCCAGCTGGGACTTTTGGAATTAAATTTTGCATCAATAATGAGAATATAAAGTATGTGGGGTTGACGTAACCTTCTTGACCTTGACCTAATTTTTAAGGTCATAATCCAATTAAAGACATTTTAAAATTTATCACCACAACTCGACTAAAGTTTGTCTAATTAGAACTAAATTGGTCTCTCTAGATATCCGAGAGCAAGTCGCAATTATGCTTAATTTACATCATACCCCTCCAGGTTAAAGGTCAAGGTCAAATGGAGCTCTGAAAAAAAAAAAACATGGTTTTTTTGTCATTGTTCAATTTTGCCAGTGAGGATTCTCGAAGACCGCTTGGCCTTCCAAGATGTTCGGCATCATAATAGTATACCTGTGCAGAAGTTGTGCAACTGATATTTGATTTGATTATTCGACCTAATTTGTTTCGGATTGTGACCTAATTAACAAAAAATACATTTTTGATCATAACTTGAAGAATTTTCTGAGTTTTATGGATAGACTGTAAATGTCGACATTTTCTTAATCTACCCTCTATCCCTAAATCTTGAAGGTCAAGGTCATATGGTGGCCTAAACAAAATATGGCGATCACTGGATGGCAGGCCAAGGGTAAGTTGTGGGTGCTCAACAAAGGTAAGCCTCGTGTCCACGGTAGAATGATCCAGGCAGAAGGCATCCTAACAATTGCAGAGCAGGGAATTAGTGACGAGTCTTAAGATCTCCTGCGAGGTTCGATTCCATTACTTTGTTATTGCGACGGTGAAAGGTATATCATTCTACAGTCGAGAGTGCTGCTTTTGACACAATTGTCATTATTATTATTATCATTATTATTTATGCAGCCTGGGGCTGTTGGTTGCATCATTGCTGGGAGCACAACTGCGCTGCTGATGCAGTGCCCCCTGTTTCCAGTAAGCTGGTACTCATTTTGTCGACCTCGGAAGGATGACAGGCCGAAACAACTCACCCTGGTGTTGTTTAACAGAAGGACAGGGGATCGAACTCACGACCCTAAGATCTGAAGCCAGCCAGCCAGTACCTTAACCGTTGAGCCAACACCAGGCTTACAATTCTCATGAACTGGGGTAACATCACCATATTTTTATGAGGTTAACAGCTTGTTATGAAGAAAAAAACAACAAACCCAAAGACCCTTTCACCTAATTTTAAGTTTTACAAAAATGAGGAAATTATTCATTATTCCTCCCAATGTACTGTACTATTCTTCAAAAAATTTAATGCAGAATATTTTCCAAATGAATCCAATTTAGAGACACATCATGAACCACAGTGCAATAATTGGAAGTTGGTAATGAGGAATGAATGAATGAATTTTCGATGCACTTAAATATTTCACTTGTAAGAGCCGAGGACAATATCTATGACTTGCTCAATGTAATGGTTCACGGTAATGCTCTGGGCAAATCTCTTCTATTCCTCCTCCTCCTCCTCCTCCTCCTCCTCCTCCTCCTCCTCCTCACGTCACCCTGTCTTCATGCAACCAACGACAATGAATATTATGAGAAACACTTGAAACTTCTGGATTCCACTGGAATTGAAAGAAAATAAAATGTTGCAGGAACGTTTCAAAGAACGAAATCATATTGTTGGATCAAACATGTCGGCCATTTTCCAGTGGTGCAGTGCAGTGACCTGTAACGATTTTGATTCGATGAGAAAATGGAGGTGACCTATCAACTTCAGGAAATGAAGGTCATCTATCAACTTGAGGAAATTAAAATATCTTTCGAGACGTTTTCTATGACGTCCATATATATTTATTTGAGACATTATAAAATTTGAACAAACCTCCATAGCATCATCAATCAATCATCTACATTCTACAAAAATAAATGTTGGTGTGTGTAGGTGTGTGTGTGTGTGTGTGTGTGTGTGTGTGTGTGTGTGTGTGTGTGTGTGTGTGTGTGTGTGTGTGTGTGTGTGTGTGTGTGTGTGTGTGTGTGTGTGTCAGTCAGTATGTTTCCTCCATAACTCCAAAACCAGGAAACCTATCAGTCTGAAACTTTGCGTGCACACCAAGGGAATCACAAGGTAGTGCATGAGTGAAAATTGGGTGTTTGGGTTAATTAAAACATCACTTTTGAAGATAATTAACAGTCTTATTTAATTATATCCTTTCTCAAGGCTCATCCTTGGTCACCTCGCTGTCCCTTTCTGGGGTCTGAATTCACCATTTTTGGCCTGCTCAACAATGTCTTGACTTGGAACATGCCAAAGCGGTTACTACATGATAAAGTTTTTTTTTCACTTTCCTCACTCATATTATCGAATGCCTGTTCATCATAGCTACGAATCGCCATGCTTATAAACACCCGTAGACACTAGTGTGTGTGTCTATTTTATTTCCGCACATGCCATACCCTCTAGAATCTTTTAAACGAAGCCAACTTACAAAATTTTAATTTCGTTATTTATTTCAGTAGGAGTTCCGATTGCTAAAAAAAATTAAGTGTTCATTTGTCCAATTTGGACATTACCTGACATTCCGGGTGTCACCGGGAGTTGTTTAATATGATGGATCGACATTTCGTTGGAGTGGTTACTTGAGCGCTTAAGCCACTTGGCAAGTGCTTTACAATATTCGCACCGACACTGAATATATTGATTGACTTGAACAAAGTTCAGAGCCCATTCACCTGTGTTTGGCCATGTAGTGCATTGGACAGTAGGACAAGTCGGTGGCTTGCTCACTGAAAATGTGCAATTTTATTTATCACCACGTTTCTACTTCTTGTACGATCTAAGATCATAATGTGACCTGTCACTTCATCATGTGTCAAGCCAACTGACTGTGTCAGGTCAGGTTATATCTGTGACCTGCTACAGGTACCATGTAAACCTGCACTAACCTGTTCCATGGTCGGGTTGTCGGAGACTAAACAGTCTCCCCCACCAGGTTTTCTGGTGAGGAGGATATTTGGATATGGACACCCAGCAGGATTAAAAACAAAACCTGTCAAAGGGCGGAGGAGCTCCTTGTGAGCCAACGGCCATCCATATCTAGTGCCCAACTGTGTCTGCGGACATCCCCCTGCAGTTGGGTTACTTTTTTATCAGGAGGTTGGTGGCAGGATTTGCACTCCGGCCACTGTAAAACCCTTCATTCCGCAAAACACAAAAACGCAAAAAAATCTGAAAACCCACTCCGTGGGAGTACCTCCTGTGCAGCTTCCCTTCGCAGGGCAGCTCACCGGATGACGGGATTGGGGAAAAGCCTTCGGGACCCCCAATCTTTGATGATAGGAGGGAAACCACGGGGGTAACATCCCTGGGTCAGATTCCGGGAGAGTGTGTCGGAGTGGTGCTGAGGTGTCGTCCACCAGACGGCGGTCTCCTTGGGTTAACCTGAGGCGGTCCCTTCGGGTGGGTGCCTGGAATGTCCTATCCCTAAGAGAGGATGATCACTTGTCTCTGTTATCATCTGAGCTAAAGCGTTTGGACATCGGGATTGCAGCTCTCTCTCAGGTTCGGAGACCAGATTGCGGCGAGATAATGGTGGGTGGTTACACCTACTATTGGTCTGGTCGCTCTGATGGTTACCATACCCAAGGAGTTGCTGTAGCTGTGTCCAATAAGCTGACCCCAATGATAATTGAGGAAACACCGGTCAACGAGCGTATTATGAGATTAAGGATTTGTCACTCCTTAGGTGTCATTTCCCTGGTCTCTGTTTATGCTCCGACTGAGGCGAGTGATCTCACCGTGAAGGATGCATTCTATGCCACGCTCAAGTCTGTGGTTGATCAGTGCCCCAGACGAGATACACTTCTCGTCTTGGGGGATTTCAATGCATCGAGTGGAACTGATCGGGATGGTTATGAGACATGTGTTGGTCCCCATGGGTCAGGAACTATGAACCAGAATAGCACTAAGTTCCTTGACTTTGCAAGAAGTCATGAACTTAGGGTGGCTGGTTCATGGTTTCAGCACCCACAAGCTCATCGCTGGACTTGGTATTCCAACGCTGGCGGTGTGGCAAAGGAGATTGACCATGTCCTCATTGATGGTCGTTGGAGGATGATCCAGAACTGCAGGGTCTACCGGAGTGCTCAGTTCCTCAATACTGACCACAGGCTTGTTGTAGCAACTCTAAAGCTGCACCTTAAATCCTGGAGAATGGTACCATCCCAGCCTAGGCTGGATGTTGGCAAGCTCAGGGATGAGAGAGTAGCTGAGGAGTTTGCGAACAGGCTGAGTGGACACTTGGGGGGTCTGGGTGCTTTGAGGGGTCCTGAAGAGTTGTGGAGTGCCTTCAAGACCACCGTCCTTGATGTTGCCGGTGGATGTCTTGGAACTCACCGCAGGGCAAAGAAGAATTTTGTCTCTCAAGGGACACTGGATACCATTGACCAGAGTCGCAGAGCCAGGCTGAATGGCAGAGCTGAGCTGTTCAGGGAGCTGAGGTGTAAAACTGTACGTGCACTGAGGGTGGACAATGAGGCCTATGTGAGAGGAATCTGTGAGGGGGTAGAGCATCACCTGTGGACCCCACTTATTCTCGTCCCACTTACAGGGGAATTCGTGCATTGCGTTCATCCAAGCCCATCCCTCGGAGCACTGCAGTTAGAGCAGAGAGTGGTAGGCTCTTGACAGAGGAGTATGAAGTGAAGGCCCGCTGGGCCGGTTACTTTGAGTGGTTGTACCAGGCTGATCCCTCAGCTATCGAGTTGGACGTCAAGGGTGTTACAATCCCTGTTGCTGACCCTGGAATCGACTGTGGTCCACCTTCGCTTGTGGAAAAACGGGCTGCGGTGAACCGGTTGAAACGGGGCAAAGCTCCAGGGATCTGTGGCATCCATGCTGAACTTTTCAACGCTGGTGGAAATGCTGCACTCGTGTCGTTGCATGCAGTTTTGTGCTCTGCCTGGAACACAGGCATCATCCCAACTGACTGGAAGAGGGGCCTTGTTGTTCCTCTCTGGAAAGGGAAGGGTGATCGCCAAGACTGCAACAACTACCGAGGGGTGACGCTGCTCTCAGTGCCAGGCAAAGTCTTTGCTCGGATAATTCTTGATCGGGTTCGCCACCATCTGCTTGAGCACCAGCGTCCAGAGCAGTCAGGCTTTACACCAAAGAGGTCAACGATTGACTGTATCCTTGCCCTTCGTGTCCTCTCCGAACTCAGACGAGAGTTTTGGCAGGGGCTGCTTGCAGCCAATGTTGATCTCTGTAAAGCGTTCGATTCAGTGAATCGGGATGTCCTCTGGAGGATTCTTGGTCTTCGTGGGGTGCCACCAAAACTGATCGATCTGATGTCTGAACTCTACTCTGGTACTGAGAATGCTGTGAAGTGTGGTGGTACCATCTCTGACTTATTTCCAGTTGTTACTGGAGTTCGTCAGGGGTGTGTACTGGCTGGCCCCCACACTTTTCAGCACTTGTATGGACTGGATTTTAGGGAGGATGTCGGAGAGATCAAGCTGCGGTGCATCGTTTGGGAATGTCAAGATCTCGGACCTTGATTTTGCACATGATGCAGTCATCTTTGCGGAGACTTTAGATATCCTTTTGGGGGGCCTCGAGGTGCTGAATGAGGAGTCGGAGCTGCTGGGTTACGGGTTTCTTCGGTCAAAACTAAGATCCAGGCTTTCGGTGACATCTTGGATGCTGCTTTCCTGTCTGTGTCTGTTTGTGGTGAGGATGTTGAGGTCGTGGAGAGATTCACTTACCTTGGCAGTGATATTCATGTCTCTGCTGGCTGCGAGTCAGAGGTCAATAGACGTCTGGGTCGGGCCTGGGGAGTCATGGATTCATTGGATCATGGGGTGTGGCGCTGCCGGTACCTGTGCGGGAGGACGAAAGTCCGAGTCTTCAGGTCCTTGGTACTTCCAGTCTTGCTCTATGGATGCGAGACTTGGACTCTGACCAGGGATCTGAGACGGAGACTTAATTCCTTTGGTACCAGGTCTCTTCGGAGAATCCTTGGCTATCGCTGGTCGGATTTTGTGTCCAACGAGCGGTTGCTGAGAGAGAATCGGATGAGATTTGTTACCTGCATAGTCCGTGAGCGTCAGTTGCGGCTGTATGGACATGTGGCTCGTTTTCTTGACGCTGATGCTGCTCACCAGATTCTCTCAGCGAGGGAGGGAGGCCAATGGGCCAATCACGTTCCTCACAGTTGCATCAGGTTCATCGGCATCTCAAGTGGATGAGGATGGGCCAGGCATCTGTCTGGGGGATGGCAAGACTGAGGCCTACAAAGTACTGGCAGAAAGTGGATGCATCAACCTGCTGCACAGGTTCATGCTCCCATGTCTGGCCTGGCCTGACCAGAAGGGGGTTGATGGTGGACTGTGTGAGCCCTGCAGAAGCCTTGGGAAGAACAAAGCATGGAAAGAGCAGAGGGTCCAAGATCAGAAAGACCAGAAAGAAGACAGAGAGACCACTGATCTGTCTGTGATGGGAACGTGATAGACCCATGGACTCAGCTTCAACGTAGGTGATTACAATGATCATAAAGGCCTTGGTTTCCATGGTGTCAAGCTGAGCAAGGTGTGAGGAAGGTGTGCCAGCCCATAGGGGAGACCAGTACTCCATCAAGCTGCGAATGAAGGCCTTGTGGGTTGTCAAAAAGTTCACATTGGCTGAGGAAAGACCCTGCACAATGGAGGCTACCCAGTCAGTAGCTGTTTTTTATGACAACTTTGAAATTTGGTTTGCCCAAGAAAGATCATGGAAGTTTGAATAACTGAAGTTCCTGAAGAGGATTGTTAAGAAAGTGGATAGGGGGGTTTGCCAGGTGGTTCTTTCTGTGAGAGAGAGAGAGAGAGAGAGAGAGAGAGAGAGAGAGAGAGAGAGAGAGAGAGAGAGAGAGAGAGAGAGAGAGAGAGATATATATATATATATATATATATATATATATATATATATATATATATATATATGGATTTAAAGACCTTCCAATTGTTTGACCAGCTTGTGGTTTTGACAGGGATCACTTGATGAACAAGCAATTGTTTGCTTTACACTTCCTAGGTTGTGCTGATGATACTCAAGAAAAGCCATTGAGCTAAATTTCTCCACAACTTTCTTGAGAATCATCAATAAAACTGACCTCCATTAGTCACAAAAGGAGTCAATAAATTCCATCAAGCCACCTGACGAAGCTACACAAGATTTTACATGACATAACCTCTTCCATCAGATGCTCTGTGGAGATGGTGTTGAGGGCATCCAATTGTCAACGATAGACTGAATCACTATCAGTGGAGTCTGATAAGAGATGGCTAGGAAGTCAGCAAACATCACTCCTATCTACAACCAGAGAGTTTGTTGTCAAAGCCACCCAATGCTCGCCTGTTTATACATTTATCGTTTTTAAAAGACTAGTCTAATAATATTTTTTTATAAAGCATTGCAGTGAAGTCTGATCCAAATAATTTTAAAGCAATATATGTATTTGTATATTGTAATCAGTAAAAAATAGTATGGTAGATAAAAACATTAGAAAGGAAATAACTTGCACCAAAAACTTTAACATTTTCACGCTCACGCTCACGTTGACGCTTACGCCGGGGATATCGCGATAGCTCTCTGTTCTTCGAACAGGCGAGCTAAAAAGGGTGCCAAAACAGATCCTATCCACTACAGACCAATGAGCTTACTTTCAATGACAAGTAAAGTTTTGAAATCCATCATTGTTGCTGATGTCATCTTTTCTGATCTCTGTCTATCAGTTTGGATTCCGTCCCAGTCACTCAAATCGTAACATGATGCTGCTCCACTATCAGCAATTGTTGGAGGCCCTAAATCTCAATCAAGAGGTCAGGACTGTCTCCTTGGACAGAGATATGGCATTTGACACAGTCTGGCATCCTGCTTTGCTTGCTAAACTTTCTGGCTGTGGCCGACAAAGCCACCTTCATAGCTACATTTCTGATTTCTTCCCCTCACACAGATAATGGGATTCTTTTAATGGAACCCTCTCCACTCCTCTCACAGAGAAGGCTGGAATTCTCCAAGGCTGTTGTGCTCAGACTTGTTCCCTATCTACATAAATGACCATTCTGATGCTCTGGAAAACCCTCTCTTCCTTTTTGCAGATGACAACACATTTTGTCGTACAGTACTCCATCCCACTGCATCTCTCTCTGTTGATATGGAATTGATAAGATGCTGGTGTGATAAATGGAACATGTCCTTCAATTCTGGAAAATAGCACTGTCTTACCCTGTCATTCTGGAATGGTCGTTAAAGTTACTCGGGTATCTATTTTGATGGTCAGCTCCTGGAAGAGGTTCAGTCTCTTGAATTTATCGGTCTCACCATGAGCATTCTCCTCTTCTGGGCCGACCACATAGAATAGATGGCCTCCAAGACCAGCCAAGGACTGGGTGTCCTCTGTTGATCCAAGTTTTTCTTTGGAAAATCAAAGCTACTCACAGTCTAGAAGGCCTTTGTCCACAGCTCAATTGTGTACTGCAATCGGCTGGCACGCCAGCACCACATCCATCACACCTGGATTCTGTGGAACCTAGAGCTCTCAATATTATCAGAATCTTTTGCGATGAGACTGAATCACAAGGTGTGTTGCTTTCACATCACAGGCAGGTTGGCGGCCTTTATTGTGTTTTTTTTTAACCGCTTCTTATTCGATATTACTCCCTCTGCTCTCTCTCTCTCAGTCCTCCAACCCTCCCCAGAAACTCCAGGATGCACGTGTTCCTACAGTAATCCTTTCCTGGAACGTCTTTCAAAATTCAGGCCAACTGCACACCTAAACTCCTTCATTCCTCATTTCTCCAGTTTATGGAACCACATTTGATCCACAGACCGTTCTTTCCCGCTCTTCCCTCCAAGGCTTCAAGCAGACAGTGCACCACCATCTCATGTCATCCCCCATCCTGACCCATGATCTTTATTACCCCATTAATCCTTCCGACCCCAATCCTCTACCTTGCTGGTTTCAGTGCTTCCTTCCCTCCCCGCTCTCCATTTCCTGTTCGGTCTTTCCCTTGCTTATTGTGCCCAATTGTTGCCCTGCTACCACACTGACAGTTAAACATTGCTTTTCCTTGAGCCTCACTCTTGCAGAGAAAAACAAAAAGCATTTGTTTTAATTCCCTCTGATGACATATTGATGCATATAGAGATCTTCCAGGTAGACATTGGTCCAGCCCTTGCCAAGAGACACCACAAATAATGCCAGAAGCAATCGCAACAAATAGGATTTTTGTTTTGAACAATGATACTTGTTCACTTAGTTCCATTGTGAGCGGTAGAAGCACAAATCTTTCCTCAGATTGTCCAGCTAATTCAGAAATTTCTTTTGTTGACATGTTCAGTCGTAAAGCCACTAACTCAAAATGGAATACGTGTGTATGGATGTACGTAGGTTTGAATCTATTGTAATGTACATATATTTACTTATTTATTTATTTATTTTGCACTCACAAGACGGCCAGCTTAACGTCCGCTCACAGGATGGATGGGTTGGCTGTATGATGCAGTGCTGTCCACCAGACATGCTGTAATTCACGCGTTCGGTGCAGTCCAAGTTTACCGTTCGAAGCGATGTTTCACCGCGGCGCTTCGCACGTTCCTCCCCAACATGACGGATTGCACACTCCAGCATAAACGTGAAGACAGATGGAGTTCTAATTAGAGACTGAATGGGTCTCAGCAGATTTTAAAATTGGAATGGCGGGGAGGTATCTCTATTCGGATGGAACGAGACCTTGTCAGAGCGGAAGGTTATAAGAGGCTGGAGAGGGCAGGAGAAGTATTTTAAACAGATGGAAGGGGATGAGTGAATTTACAAATGGAGAGCATTGATATCCTGCCACGGATGGTTCATTTGAACAAACATACCTGTAGATGCCGTCAAGACTTGCATGCAGTATTATGATTCATTAAAATTCAGTTAAAGACATTGGATCTAGGACAGGTGAGGGCGCTGAGTGATGGGACAGCTTGTGGGATAACGACGTCGGTATTTGAATAGATGGGCATTTAACGATGCAGTCGGAGGGGACGGAAGAGGTTAGATATGGCACGGCATACACAGCTAACTACCGCAGATGTGAATGAAAATGAGTGTATTTTTTATTCGAATTGCGTTATCAGTTCTGTGAGGCGATGTGTCGACCCTTCGCAACGTACCACGCCATGATCTTGAAAAATATAAAGCCGAACGCTTTTGCACAAAAGTTTAGCCGGCTATCCGAGGCAAACACTACAGGCATACATTTTTCTCTTCTTTTTCAACAATGACATATGCATTTCAATTCATCACCGCTGTGTAAAACATCATCATTGAACAAAAATTCATTGTTGCGCCAATTTGACGCCATCCGTCTTCTTCACGAACGGGTGCCTTCGTGGGTACGTTTGGTGCATGCTGCGGCACAAAAGGGCCCATTGTAGTCACGTGACGGAATAATTCCACGCTTTCAACTTTGATGGCCTTACAGAGCCCAACATTGTTGTGACTCAATGAGTTTCTAAACACGAGGGTAATTACAAAAAAGGAAAATGGCGGCTTCCTTGAGCAGGCGCTTTGAGCAAGTTCGAACTGAAAGTTGTACAAACGGGAATTACAGACCGAATCGCGGCCTCCTGGATTCAAATCCACCGGCTCTGGCTGCTGATTACTCCGTGGCAAGCTTGCCTTGAGCACGTCGCTTGTTATGGCAGTCCCAAACAGGAAAATGAAAACACTCTCTCGAGGGAATTTACAAATGGCAGCCGTGCACGTGATTAAACTGGCAGGAACGTTTTTTTTTTTTTTTATAAAACCTGGCATCCCATCAAGGGTGGTTCTCTCTGTCGACAAACGCAATGGTGTTGGAGTCCTGGAATCACACAGACTGCCTGCCATTGCGAATACCTGCACAGTTTGTTTTTGGGTTGTGGTTAAAAAAAAAACACAAAAGGAAGATAAACGTTCATCACATCATATGCATTCAATAATATGACTGCAAGACATCAAGTGGCCTGTTCTTGCTCATGCCGCAACAAACTCAACGCACAACAAACGAATGGAACCTCATCACTCAACCTCCTCAATTTCAAAGAGTAGGTGACAGACCCCCCTGGGGGTCTGCTCACCCCACCTCTTGCCTCCCCTGACCCCCAGGCTTGGGAGAGGCAAAGTGAATTGTGAATCAATAAACCGTCTTTATGATTCCTCACCTGAGGATTGTGTTTTTATATTCCTGTTTTATTCATAGCCCTGCTGCTGCAATCTTGTTATTCTTTCGCAGGACTTCCAATGCCACAGTTGTAACTTATTATCTCGCCGGCGGACTTTATTACCTAGCTTTGCGACGGTGAAGCTTGAAAGACGCCTTTTGAAAACAAAGTCAATGAACGGAATATATCATCCTGCGCCAAAACAATGAAAGCACTCCAATGAGTCTGCAGGCCTGAGAGTCCACGACAGGGATGCCTCTGGGTTGCTTCCTTTTTGCTCGTTTGAACTTCAATGTACACTCAATCGTGATGAAATTGTGAACAGGTGAGCAGCACAGAAAGAAGCAATAAACCTTCTTGAAATCAGGATGTTTAAAGGAGGCTCGTTTGTTGTGGCTTGTCTTGTGAGATGTTACAGCAGGAAGAAGGAAAGCATTTTCACTATGAACTTCGACGAGGTATGTGGGTTTATGGGATGTATACAATTATACATGGGAGGTATCGAGGATCAATGTATCACCACCACGTCCACAAATAATTATTACCTCCACCACCGAAGGTGAAGGAGGTTATGTTTTCACCCCTCTCTGTCTGTTTGCTCCTTGGGAATTTTTTTTTTTTGGATAAGAATGTTGATCGCCTCCGTTTGTTTGTTTGTCCGTCCGCTCGCCTCCAGCCCAAACCATTCAACCGATCGTACTGAAATTTTCAGAGATTAATGTCACCGACCCTGCGACGGTCCCGCATTGAAGTTTCTTAAAATTTGGTCGACCGAAAAGGTCTACATAGGCCAATAGGTCAATATGAGCCAAATTTTGTAAAATCCTCAAATTTCATCAGATTAACTTGAAATTTTAACAGGATTCGCAGAGCAGGTCATTGGATTCAACCACCTATTGCATTTGAGGTTATCTTAGGTCAATAGGTCAATATAGGCCATAAGGTCAACCCAAAATAGGCCAAATTTTTCAATTGTTTCAAAAATTGTCAATTTTCATCCGATTGACTTGAAATTTGAAGACCATTTGCTTATGAGATCGCTGAACTCAACCACCTATTAATTTAGAGGTCAATGTAGACCAAAAAGATCAACATAGACCAAAAGGTCAACAGAGGCCGATTTTCTAAAATCCTCAATTTTAATCCAATTAACTTGAAGTTTGAAGAGCATTTGCATATCAGGTCACTGAATTCAAACACATTAACTTTGAGGTAAACAAAGTCCAAAAGGTCAAAAGAGGGCAAAAGACCAATTTGAGCCAAATTTTCTAAATCCTCAATTTTCATCTGATTAAGTTGAAGTTTACAAAGGATTTACATATCAGGTCACTGAATTCAACATATTATTTTTGTGGTCACCATAGGTGAAAAGGTCAACATAGACCAAAAGGTCAACATCGGCCGAATTTCTAAAATCCTCAATTTTAATCCAATTAACTTGAAATTTGAAGAGCGTTTGCATATCAGGTCAGTGAATTCAAACACCTATTAATTTTAAGGCCAACAGGTCAAAACAGGCCAAATTTTCTAAAATCCTCCATTTTCAACCGATTGACTTGAAATTTGAAGAGCATTTTCATGTCAGGTCACTGAATTCAACTACCAATTGATTTTAAGATCAAAAGGTCAACACAGGCCTAATTTCTAAAATTGATGGATAGGGCCAAAAACTAAATACATCACTAGATCTCAAAAACTTGTGGAGGAGTTGTGACAAAACAAGGTGGATGAGTTGGATAGGTGAAAAGAACAAGCAGATTAGATTTTGGCTCGGTTCCAACCCATCAGTGGGATACAAAACATGAACTGTGCCACCTGGCAGAGGTCTGCGCTCTACCGAGTGCCATTCCACTTTGTGCTGTTTTGCCAAGTGGTTACTCTGAGTGATTTTTCACGTTTGTTTGTGTTTGTCTGTCCGCTCACCTCCAGCCCAAACCCTCAGCCGATCATTCTGAAATTTTCAGAGATTAATGTCACCGACCCTGCAACAGTCCCACATTGAAGTTTCGTAAAATTTGGTCGACCAAAAAGGCCTACATTGGCCAATAGGCCAATTTGAGCCAAGTTTTCTAAAATCCTCAAATTTCATCTGATTGACTTGAAGTTTGAACAGGATTTGCATAAAAGGTCAATGAATTCAAGCACCTCTTACTTTTGAGGTTGGCATATAATAGGTCAAAAGGTCAACATAAGCCATAAAGTCAACCCAAAATAAGCCAAAAATTTTAATTGTTTCTAAAATTGTTGCTTTTCATCCAATTGACTTGAAATTTGAAGACCATTTGCATATCAGGTCACTAAATTCAACCACCTATTGATTTTGAGATCGACATCGGCCAAAAGGCCAATTTGAGCCAAATTGGGCCAGATTTTCTAGAATCCTCAATTTTCAAACAATTGACTTGAAATTTGAAGGACCATTGCATATGAGGTCGCTGAACTCAACCACCATTTAATTTTGAGGTCAACATAGATGAAAATGTCAACACCGGCCAAATTTCTAAAATCCTGAATTTGCATCCAATTGACTTGAACTTTGAAGAGCATTTGCATATTGCATATGAGATCGCTGAACTCAACCACCTATTAATTTAGAGGTCAATGTAGACCAGAAAGATCAACATAGACCAAAAGGTCAACAGAGGGGAATTTCTAAAATCCTCAATTTTAATCCAATAAACTTGAAATTTGAAGAGCGTTTGCATATCCGGTCACCAAATTCAACCACCTATTGATTTTGAGGTAAACATAGGCCAAAAGGTAAAAATTGGCCCAAAAGGCCAATTTGGGCAAAATTTTCTAAACTCCTCAATTTTCATCCGATTGACTTGAAATTTGAAGAGTATTTTCATATCAAGTCGCTGAATTAAACTACTAATTAATTTTAAGGTCAACACAGGCCTAATTTCTAAAATTGATAGATAGGGCCAAAAACTATATATCACTATATCTCAAAAACTTGTGGAGAAGTTGTGACAAAACAAGGTGGATGAGTTGGATAGGTGACAAGAACAAGCGGATTGGATTTTGGTTCGGTTGCAACCCATCAGTGGGATACAAAACATGAACTGTTACACCAGGCAGAGGTATGCGCTCTACCGAGTGCCATTCTACTTTGTGCTGTATTGCCAAGTTGTCACTCCCTGAGTGATTTTTCATTTGCTTGTTTGTGTGCAGGATATCTCAAAAAGTTGGTGACGGATCCGGATGAAATATGGTGGACAGGTTGGGTGTTTGACAAGGACGAACAGATTCGATTTTGGTGAAGATCCAAATCCAGATCTAGATATGAAAATTGTTTAATTATTATTTTTAAATTGATTCTTCACCATTGAGAGACGGAGCTCAAAAACAATATATAGCACGATCTTTCAAAAATGCATTGGGCCCGCCCGATATGTTCTCATGGATCAGGCATTACGTGGCAGAGGTGTGCACTCTACTGAGTACCCTTTTTGTTAGTGAGTTGCAAAAGAGGGGATTTTGGGTGCGTGGAAGGGTAGTATGAGGGAGGAGGGGGGAGGTAAGGAGAGTTGTTGAAAGTGTGTGGGGGATTGCAGAGGCCGGATGAGGAGGAGAAAAGGATCGGTGGTGATGGGTTGAGGTGCAGTGGGGAGAAATGAGAGGGGACAGAGGGCAGCTGAAAATTGGAGGAGGTGGAGTGATGAGGTGTAAGAGAGCATGGGGAAAGGAGGCAGCTTTGTGGATGTGACGGATGGCAACTTTGGGAAGGGGGAGTGAGGGGGAAGATTGGAGAGAGAAGGGTGAGAGGGGGGAGTTGAGGGAGAAGGGTGAGAGGATGGAGTTGAGGGAGAAGGGTGAGAGGATGGAGTTGAGGGAGAAGGGTGAGAGGATGGAGTTGAGGGAGAAGGGTGAGAGGATGGAGTTGAGGGAGAAGGGTGAGAGGATGGAGTTGAGGGAGAAGGGTGAGAGGATGGAGTTGAGGGAGAAGGGTGAGGGGGGAGTTTTTTTTAGAAAGGTGAGAGGGAAGCTGCTTGGAGGGGGAAGAGTGTGAAGGTTGCTTTGAGAGCGAGGGGAGACAATGAGAGCAGGCATGGCCAAGGTTCAGGAGGGCGATGGGAGAGGTGGGGAGAAGGGAGCGATGAGGCTTGGTTGAGGAAAAGTGAAGAAGTGAGCGGGCAGGGGGAGGTACAAGATTTGAGGGGTTGGGAAGAGGGGGAGGTGTGCTAACAAGAAGGAAGGAGGAATCCCCAAAAGTTTATTCATCGATTTTTAATTGTTTGATGTTATTAATTGACAATTATTTTCATTGCAGAATCCCCAAAAGTGGAAGTTTTGACCCATAGAGGATCTTTTTCTGCTTAAATGTGGATTATTTGATTGCCCTATTACTTCTGGGGCACTTGGTGCTCTCTCTCTCTCTCACACACACACACACACACACACACACACACACACACACACACACACACACACACACACACACACACACACACACACACACACACACACACACACGTAAATTCAATTCGAAGTTGCTGGTTTGTTGTTAGTTAAATCCGACTTTCTAACATCCATTTCAAACCAGTGTCTGAGTTTTTATCCTTGGAAAATGTTTTTCATTTTTCCCCATCACACATTTCAAAGCTAGCTTTTTCGAATTTCAGAGAAGTAATGTGTGCTTGTAATTAAAAGAGAATTGTGTTCTTGATTTTTAAAAAAGAAATCCTCCAAATCAAAATTTAACCCAAAAAGTGTCAACCTAAGAATTTGGTGTTAATAATTTTGTTCAGAGACAAAATCAAGTCTCAGGGAAGAGTGAGGTCAGTGACAGAGGGTGGGTAACAAGATGATGTACAGTGGGACCAGTGGGGCAGTAAGGCCATAGTTTGAACAAGCAAGGGAATGAACAAACAAGAAAAGAGGAGAGAGAGAGGAGAATGTGGGGAGGGGGGTACAATAGTTCATTAGTATGATGGTTGGTTGAGGTAGGGGTAATCTCTACAATAAAGTAGCTGTTTTTATCCATCCGTCTGTCTGTCACACCATTTCGCTGGCACATCATTATGGCATTAAGTCTGGGACATCATATATATGTCATTCCGTCTAGCTCTCAGCAAAGCCTCTCCAGACGTGCACGCCATCCCAGCTTCTCGCAATCAACCCACCCTGTCGCTTTGCTGACGGCAGTTGAATGTCATAACCCATATATCTGACTCTATCTGACATAGCTCACACACATAGCTCTTCTGCGAAGAGGAAGAAGAGCCCTTCTGTCCCGTGATTCATGACGTCAACAACTCCCTACCACCCGTGGTTGAGTGGGGGATGGATCACGAGGGCATGAGTCACGCCGGTACATGACTACCTGAATGGCAGATGCTAAGCTTTGGGATGACGGATTTATTAAGACTCATACACCTGCTCCCTCTGGGAAAGGCAGGATGTTTCATGTTAATATCCTCTCTGGGATATATGGATTACAGTAGATCTAGGCTCGTGACTCAATAACCTCAGGTTTCCTCCCTTTCAGTTTAGTGTTCAGCAGCAGTAGCGACTGTTTTAAAAGGTAATCATACTTGTTTGTGGTTTATCTATTTTTTGTACTACTGGTAGGGGTGCCTCATGGAATGCCATGATGATATTGTTACGGTGCCTGGCCGTCGGCCGCCAACCGACCGCTCCCACGGAGCCGCAAGTCGAGTCGGCCTGACCGGTCGCCCGGAATATAGATCGCCGCCCGGATAAGTCCAAGTCGACGGGTCCTTGTACAAGAACCGAAATACGCCAATGGGCAGACCACGTGGGGTAGGGTCGATTGCCAATCTTCAATTTACCTAAATACTCACGTGATCCAACTACCGAGGTATTCCACCCTCGACGGAACACGTACGGAACAAACCGCTGAGGCGAGCCTGTCCCGTGCGCGATTCCGAGCGACTTATTCGCCGAGAACCGTTGGTCCAAATGTCCCCCTTTTATGGCAAACCAATGGCTTTCTAACTCCCAACACACAAAATGATCAGTCAATGAAAGAATCGACGCGACGAGCTGAAAACATTTAACAATTGGGGTATTTATTAATAATAATGGGGAACTAGGGAAGCACATAAGAGCAGAACTATACCGACTATACGAAATGCAATGCAAACATTTACAGCACACCACTTAACAATTTCCTACTTATAAGACGGGCCCATGGACACACGTACACACACACACACGTACACACACACACACGTACACACACACACACGTACACACACACACACGTACACACACACACACGTACACACACACACACACACACACACACACACACACACACACACACACACACACACACACACACACACACACACGCCCGCCCAAGAAATGGTGGCTGAGGCCTTTAATAACGGGCTCCAGCTTGGAGGACAGGTGAGCTGAAACCCAGGACCTATCTCGAACATCTCCACCTCATGTGGTCTTCAAGTTGTTCGGACCCGGGCTCCAGTGAGAGCGAGCTGGACCCAATCGCCATGAGCCGCGATCCTTCCCGAGCTCCAGCGAATCCTCCCGCACTTCTCAACACGTGCTGGTGAGACGAGGCGCCAATCCTTCCCGTCGATGCGCCGCTTCCCCGAGGAACCACCTCCAAGATGAGGTCGATGAGTCGCACCAAGCTGGGAACCAAACGGAGAACAAAGAGCTCCATGAACCAAGAAGAAGAAGCCATCACTCGCAGCTCGAGACGAGCGACCAGCTCAACTCTCTTCCAAACAAAGCAGCTCTAAGCAAAAAGCTCTCCCGAGCCAAGCAGAAGCCGAAGCTTACTAAACCACCAAAGCAGAAAGCCTTCAAAAAAGCCTCCTCCCGAGCTAGGCCGCAGCCGAAGCTCTCCCGAGCCAAGCAGGACCCGATGGCCTGCTGAACAACTACTCAGCAGAAGCAAAAAGCTTCCGAAAGCCTCAACGCTAACCCAAGCCAAACAGGACCCGACGGCCTGCTGAACGACCACTCCCCCACCCCGAACACGAACAAAGAAAGGATCTCCTCTTTATCCTTCTCCGCCCCCTCCCCCGCGCCCGGCGTGACTCATGCCCTCGTGATCCATCCCCCACTCAACCACGGGTGGGAGGGAGTTGTTGACGTCATGAATCACGGGACAGAAGGGCTCTTCTTCCTCTTCGCAGAAGAGGGGGAGGGTCCTCTCCATTGTTCGCTCCCTAACTATTAAATCGATCCACAGCGCATCTAATCGATTTCTAAACATTTAAACAATGGAAGGTGAGCTATCTAGGGAACAAGCACTTATCGACATAGCTGACTAAAGGAACCTGTATGTTGTGTGCAATCGAATTCCAAATTTGTAACAATATATTTATAGACGTTAACAGGCGTTTGTCAAAGGAGGAAAAATTCCTTGGAGAGAGCAGATATTAGTATTAATATTGCTTTGTAATGACATTAATATTATGCAATTATGAGTTATTACTTTTGTGATTAGAAGCAGCCTTGGAAAAACGCCATGATTAGCTATGTTAACACAGATATACACCTTAACACGGAGTTCGCCCAAGGCAGAAAACCCCCATGGGGAGGGGGGAATGAAGTCGCTACAACCTCCATCATTTGATTCTTTGTCCTCCTGTCAAGTTTGGTTGAGATTGGATAAGTAATGACCGAATGTATCAGGGTCAAAAAAATAGATGGACAGACACCAAATTGCGTATTTTATTTAAAATGATGGTGGTATAGTAAGATGGCTGGAAGTCTGAGACGTCATAACAGGGTTGCTTTTTTGTATACCTGGTCGAGGCTCGTATGAGAGCTAACACACAACACACAGCAAGGGGGGCATTAGATAAGAGGGGCAGGAGAGGGAGGGACAAAACAGTGGGGAACAGAGACATGAGGAGATCTGTGGAAGGGAGAAGGATGGGGTGGGTAACCTGGGGTATACAAGATGGACATTAAAGGGATTTTCGGGAAGGAAAGCAAGGAATTTGAAGGAGGTGGGTTTGGGGGTGGATTAACGGGGGTAGAAAAGATCGTGGTTTTGGATGGGGGATGATAAGAGGTGGTGGTGAACAGCTGTTTTGAAGGCCTGGAGGGAAGAATGGGATTGAAGAGAGTGTGGGAGTTTATACCAAAGGTGGGGCAAAAGAGGAATGAAATAGTGAAGGTGAGTAGTGATTCGTGATTTTAAAGTTTTACCAGAAGGGGGTTGCTGGCGGACCTTGAACACCCTGCGGAAATATGGTGGGGACAAATCGCAGACACAGCAGGGGGGCGAGACCGGAGAGGAGACGGTAGAACACAGAAAGACCACCAACCTGCTTGCTGTGATAGAGTGAGAGGCCCAAAGTCTCAACTTCATCGTGGGAGATGCCAATGATCCTAAATGTCTTGGTTTCCACAGCGTGAAGCCGAGAAAGGTGGGAGGCAGGAGCACCAGCCCTGAGTGGAGAGCAGTACTCCATCAGGCTGTGGACGAAAGCTTTGTTAGTGGTCAAGAGCTCAGGTGGGCCGAGGAAGGACTTTGCACGACGGATGATTCCCAGTCGGCGACTGGCTTTGGAGGCCAGTGCTGGGCTGTGCCTTTATCAAAGTGTATTATTCATGACTCATTGAGAATAGCATTTTTCAACTTGTAAAAATATAGAAAACGCATCATGTCTCGAACCTGGAAACGTAAAACAAATTGATAATATTGTTTGTAATGTCATGACATTTGTTGGGAAGTAAAGATTTACAATACCATTAATGTTCGTGTTGTAAAGCTTGTACTGCGTTGCGAGGTTCATACCAGCAAAGCTTACATCGTGCTGTGAAGCTTGTACTGTGTTGTGAGGTTCATATCAAGCCACGAGGCCATCATTGTGATCAGGCCCATTCTACGTTTTATCTCCGTTCAAGCGCTGCTCGTTAAGGAGGATTATAGGGGTCAGTGCATCTCTCTATGTAGCTAATTGTAAGACTTCATGTAGTAAGAAAGATTGGAATGTATTTTGTCCATGTTTTCATGTAAATGCACATCACGTCATGAACATTCGCGCCATTTGAGGTCTGTTTCCTGTTCGTTTGATTTATTATTTGTATTTGATTTATAGTGGAACTGTCATGCATTTTCTGAAGTATTGTTGTCACAAAACAACATCATTCCTTTCCGTTTTCACGGAGTTTTCACGGAATTTTCACGGACCTTTCACGGAGCTTTACAAAGCGATTAAAGAACTTTCTCGAAGCTTCTTTGGGAATGAATAAACGGCCGAAGGCTTCCATATGAACACTACTCCTCGTGTCTATAACTGCGTACGACATCCAACAAACCTGTGATACAACGAGCACAAAACCTGTCACGGCAGATAAGCTCTTGCTGTCATTAAATTGTTTTTTGGTGAATAAGTGTGCGTATTACTAAAATTAATGTTGCGTTGTAAGCAAGAAACAAAATGTTTATGGAATAAAAAACAAAAATTGCAAATATTTATTGTCAATAAACTGTATTACTGTACTGCAACATATACAAATGATGTTGTTCAACCATCGTCAGCAAAACGACGGGCTCAATGCTAGTAGGGGTAGAAAACATCACGGGTATGGATGGGGGATGACATGAGATGGTGGTGTCCTGCCAATTTGAAGCCACAGAAGGAAGATTGTGATTGAACCACATTTGGAAGGTTCCACAAATGGCAAAGAGCAGCAACAAAAGAGGGAAGGTGGGCAGCAACCCTGAATTACGGGAGTTTAGCTGGTGAGAGGGGTTATTACCTACACCACTCAAGATGGACAGAGGTTATGTTTTCACCCCTGTCTGTCTGGTTGGCTGTCTGTTTGGCTGTCGATCTGTCTGTCTGTCACTTGCAAAATCAAAGATTCACAAGTATATTGGTTGGTCTGCTCTGTGATTCTGTCTGTTTGTCTGTCTGCCAATGGTCTACAGGTCACAATTTTAAACCAAATCTTCACAACACTTCACCAAATAGTAGAGTTGTTCATAAGGAAGAAGCCTATTGATTTTGAGGTCAAAAGGTCAACATAGGCCAAATGTCAGCAACTTTGGTCCATTTATAAAATGCTCAATTTTCATCCAATTGACTTGAAATTTGAACAGGATTTGCACATCAGGTAACTGACTTAAACCACCTATTATTTTTGAGCTCAACATAGGCCAAAAGGTCAACATGGGCCGAATTTCTAAAATTGACAATTTATATCTAATTGACTTGAAATTTGAAGGATTTGCAGATTTGGTCATTGAAGTCAACCACCAATTATTTCTGAGGTCGATATAGGCCATAAGGTCAAAATAGGCCAAAGGTCAACAACTTTGGAATTTCTAATGACCTCGATTTTCATCAAATTGACTTAATTTGAACAGGATTTGCATATCGTATCACTGAATTCAACCATCAATTATTTTTGAGGTCAAAAGGTCAACATGAGGCCAAATTTCTAAAATTGTCAATTTTCATCCAATTGACTTGAAATTTGAAGAGGAGTTGCATATTTGGTCATTGAATTCAACCACCAATGATTGTTGAGGTCAAATTTGTTTTATGGATTTCACAAGTTCGTGACCTGCACGACGTCTTTCTTGTATATCTCAGAGTGTGACTAGGAAGAATTGACTCGATTTTGGTGAATATCTGGATCCGAGAATTTTTTTTAAAGTGATTCTTCACCATTGAGGGATGGGGCGAAAAACGATATAAAGCACGATATCTCAAAAAGTTGTCGACAGATCAGGACGAAACTTGGTGGATGGGTTGGGTGTGCGAACAGGACAAATTTATTCGAATTTGCTGAAGATCCGAATCTGGATCCCGATACGAGAAGTTTTTAAATTTTTTTAAGCGATTCTTCACCATTGAGCAATGAGGCCAAACACGATATGCTGTATAGCACAATATTTTTAAAACTTGTGGATGAGTTACAACACTTGGTGGGTGAGTTGGTAAGGTGACAAGAATGAGCCGATTGCATTTTGGTTAAGGTCTGGATTCAGATCCAGCCTATCAGTGGGATACAAAACATAAACTCTTAAGTCTGGTGGAGGAATGTTCTCTATAGAGTGCTGTTCTAGTTGGAAGAATGCATGCTTATTGGAGAAACTGTGGAGTGTCGGAAGGCTGAGAGATCAGAGGAAGAAATGCTGGAGGAGAAGCAGTTAACAAAATAAAAATAAAAATAGTGCCGCCAAATTGGCTGCGACGACAGAGCACTAGGCCTTGTGCTCCCGCCTCATCACAGGAGTTGCCAATAATGTTGAGAGTTTTCGATTCCACAGATTTCAAGAGAGAGAGAGAGAGAGAGAGAGAGAGAGAGAGAGAGAGAGAGAGAGAGAGAGAGAGAGAGAGAGAGAGAGAGAGAGAGAGAGAGAGAGAGAGAGAGAGAGAGTGCGAGAGAGATGCTGTGACACCAGCCCATATGTGAGAGCACTACTAAATTGTGCGATGTACTAAGGCTTTGTAGGCTGTGAGTAGTTCTGATTTTACAAGGAATGACTGAAAACAATGGAGGATGCAAAATCTGTAGTTGTTTTCTGGCCAGCCCAGGAGAGCTCAAGGCTTATTATTGCTTATCATTGAGTTTGCTTTCAAAACGAAATCTTTTATTCATGCTCAAAATTTGTGTGGATGTGAATCACAATGAAGCCAATACACCGAGCTAGATATTCTGTTTCTGCTTAGGTAAGACAGTGCACTTGTCGTTTAATCACGACAGAGTTTACTACTCGGTAAAAGGGATGGGAAGGAGTGATGGGTGTGAGGTGGATACACACATGTATCCCAGCATGTGTCTGGGAAGGCAATGGCAAAGCACCCAGCATAACCATTGCCAAACAGCTGCTTCGGCAGTACTGGACCTGCTTTCGGGCAGAACACCACAGTATACAAATAGGAATCCCAGCACGTGTACGTGGAGGCCAGGTGTGTGCACAGACTGAGCGGCTATTTGCATCACCTGAGCCCCACGAGAACGGTACACAAAGTGATCCACTTTGCTCCGGGGGGGATCCGGAAGTTCAGAGTGAGGAGTCGGGAATGGGAGCCAAGGAACCTGTGACCTTCTCGGGGACCACGAGCGGAAGCACTTGAGACATCGTCCGCAGACCGGGCCCAGGGTCTGCGAAGAGAGGCCAGGACCCCGGACAGCTTCTCCCCATGCATTTGCTGCTCAGCACATGCTGAGCTCACAAACTCGGCTCGTAAACATGCACTTGCCACCCAATACAGATACCTGCACATTCGTACCTGCCAACTCGGCCCCAGCCATAAGGCTAGACTAGCATAATTGGCTGTGGTCATCCCTGTGCCACTGATGCAGTACCCCCTGTAGGTTAGAGCAGGAATTTGGAATTTGGTCATGGTGCCAGCAATAGCTCGCCTACTCTTCATGAAGGACATCATGGCATCTTTAATGTCCACCAGCTAATGCCGGCAGATGGGACGCCAAAACAACGTCCATCAGAGGGACGGCCCACACATTGATGAATCATCCTACCTGTGCAACACTGGAATGGCAGTTTGTTGCTGTGTCAGGATTCAAACCCAGAATAGACCGCTTAGAAAGCCAGTGTGCATACCTCTAAGCCCTAAGACATCCTGCCATCTTGTTTTGTCTTTAATCTTTCATCAACAGCTCATCCGTGTTTTTTCTTCATTCTTCCATCAGCAGTTTACTTTCTTTAATATTCAATCTGCAACCTCAACATCACGAAACAATCTACTTTGTTAATTATCTTGAATGCCTAAACAACTTCAATGGTACCCTCATAATGTCATGTTAGTAGCTGTGGTTTTTCTAATATTTTCTCATCACCAAGAACCGATTTCCTAGCAGGAAGATAAGTGTGGCTCTTTCTTCACACGCAACTTAACCATAAAGATTGTATTTGTTGATGGTGATGTCATCGGTGGCTAAATCTGAAAGAGGAAATGAACAGTAAGTTGGGACCATCATGGTGTTTTTGGTGTCGTTTAAAAACAACATAGCAGAGCAAGTTTCCAGGCTGAATTATTCATGGATTTTACCTTTTATTGGCAATCCTGACACTGCAAATAGCAACATGGCTCAGTAGTTATTCCTCATATTTGGTGTGTAGGCAATTGATTGATACTAAGGCAATGTTATTTAAAATGAAGAAATGTCAAATCGATTTATCCATAACATAATATTCTCTCCAAAATAGCTTCTCCTGCTCTCATCAAATGCTAGGGATAAGTACAATTAGATCATCATCATCATCATCATCATCATCATGGTGTTGGCTTAATGGGTTGAGTGGTGGGCTTGAGATCTTAGGGTCCTGAGTTCAAATTCTGCTTGGCTGTTGAATTAATACCAGGTGGAGATGACTCAACCTATCATCTTTCCGAGGTCGGCAAAATGAGTATCCTGTGTTTGAGTGACGACCCATCCAGGATTCTGTCCAATAGCTCAGGAGACTGCTTAGGCAGCACCAATGCTCTACACAAAGTATGGTCCTGATGGATGGATCATCAACAAAAACAACAGAAATTGTTTTGGTGTTTACAATGGAGAAAAATAGCAATTATGTCCATTACTTCAATGTTGTCAGACACATAATAGCTGGCATATTGCTGTTGGGAAGAAAGGCATGTCAATGATATTTCAGTTGGCGATGATGTCATGGGAAGATGTTTCCATGTAGTCGTTGGAATTTTCAGCTTTGTTTGACAGAGGTTTCCTATTTAGCGTGACCTGTGCCACGCCATACTCGATGAACACAACTGTGGCTTTGGAAGTTTCGTTTTTCCATCAGGGACCTCATCTAAAATTGCATCATTCATGATTATCCTGCTCAGAACAAAACACATCCTCCCATGACGATCTTATCCATAAATTAGTGGAAGCCATCGCAAGGGATCTACGTCATGGATATGTGGAGCCTGGATGAACTGTACATTCCAAAGAGAGGTGTTTGAAATGTTCTGGGAATGGATAATTCATTGGCACTGTAGTCACAGTTGTTTTACTCACAATGAATGTAGATGTACGCTTGATGTAGGCAATAACGTTCATTCATCTCACATTGTTTGTTGTTTCAGAGTATAGTCCGGAAGTTTGCTCCGTCATGCACTTAGCGATATTCCTAAAATTGAGTGTCAAGGTGTCATGAAATTGGTTTTTTTATGCAGAACGTGCCAATTTCTAATAAATCCACAAATGCATGGTGGTCATGTATAATGAAGGTGCATCCTCATATTCTACAGAAAGCAAACGGGCAACTGGTATGACGAAGGTGCTCCTCATATTGCACAGTAACCAAACAGGCAGCTGGTATGATGAAGGTGCATCCTCACATTCGACAGTAACCAACGGGCAGCTGGTATGATGAAGGTGCATCCTCTTATTCTGCAGTAACCAAATTAGCAGCTGGTATGACGAAGTTGCATCTTCATATTCCACAGTAATCAAATGGCAACTGGTATGACAAAGGTGCATCTTCACATTCTTCAGTCACCAAATGGGCATCAAGTATGACGAAAGTGCATCGTTATATTCTGCGGTAACCAAGAGGGCAGCTGGTATGATGAAAGGGCATCCTCATATTCTACAGTAACCAAATGGGCAACTGGTATGACAAAGGGGCATCTGCATATTCTACAGTAACCAAATGGGCAGCTGGTATGACGAAGGGGCATCCACTTATTCTGCAGTAACCAAATTAGCAGCTGGTATGATGAAGGGCCATCCTCATATTCTGCAGTAACCAAATGGGCAACTGGTATGATGAAGGTGCATCCTCTTATTCTACAGTAAGGCCTAGGTCACATTTGCCACGGCGGCAGTGGGGTCTCCAAAATCTGCGGCCACTCGCAATTCTCCGGCGGCCGCAGTATTTCCATGGTCACACAATGAAGCAGTCACATATGTTTTTATTTTTCGGGAAGCCGCACGGCGTGTTTATAAATTGTGGAGTCCGAAAATGTGGGGGTGCCGCACGGTCTTTGATTTTATGTCGCACGGTGACCTTAGGGCGTCCCTGCGGCGGCAATATAATTTCCAAGGCAGACGCAAGGAGACCTCAAGGTGCCCACAAGGCGACCGCAGGGGGGCCTAAGGCGAACGTGCAGCCAGACGGACGGTAACGAGTGGGTATATATTCCAGTCCTTTTTTTTACTGAAATAAAAATATACCAGTATATATATAACTGAATATACTATAACTATAATATACCGTGGTGCCCCCAGAATCCGAACGGCCAAGCTGTTTGAACAAATTGGAATCCGAACAATTTTTTCGAGAAAGTTTTGCCCTAAAAACCCAATACATTTAAAAAACCGAACAAAACGTAGCGCTCGTGTTTGTTCACACGTCTCCCCCACCTGTTCGACCCGCATCTTCACGCTTTGTTCATTCAGTTCATCGGTGGAAGTACTCAGTCACATTTGCTCTACGGCGAGGATACGGCGGCCGTACACCCTCTGAATTGACAGAAACGTGCGGCGGCCGCAGAGAAACTGAGGGGGCCTCAGGGTGGCCCTACACCGTTTGGCTATATTTTACAGGCCGTAGGGGCGCCGTGGAATTATAGCCGCGGAGTTGTAACTCTTTTCATTTCTACGCTTGCCGTAGCAATTCGCCAAAGCCAAGCTATGACGTAGATGTGTTCCACGTCGACCGTACGTAGGGCGTACGGTGGGCTTGCGGTCTGTGTGACTACCTGTGGGGAACGCAGGGTCGACGCACGGTTCCCTTACGCCCGCTGTGCGTCCTACGTACAGCTTCCGTGCAGTCTGCGTCGACCGTGCGTCCACCGTGTGCTACCGCTAGAGATCGGAGTATAGGTGTTTTCCACCTGCGTTGGGCACAAAAGTGATAACCCAATAACAGATAATTATCAGTTTACTATTTTTAATCAGATTATTATCGGAAGTTAACTACCATTTTTCGTTACAAAGGAACCAGTCAAGTTTCGATAACTAGACTTTTTTGTCCGATAATGTCAGTTAATTTTTTTTCCAAATGTGACTTTGGCCTTACCTCGTGTTTTCACCTTCATTTTTTTTTAATCATCTTGTGTTTTAATTAATAACAAAAAAGCAATCCGATCACGTGGTGTGACGGACTGTCGGGCAAGGATTGAAGTTCACAGCAAAACCAGTTGTAATTTGGAATGTCCATGATTACGTCAGCCCGATGCGTTTGATGAAAGTGATTGTGGTTCTGGGGGCATCATGTTGATGAGCTGCCCTGGGGGCAGCGCTCTCGTAGAGTGTGCGTGCGAGCGATCGGAACCCAGGCCGGAGCTCGAGCCTGTGTGGACCTTTGGATGTGGTTATTGTACCAGTTTACATACAATACATGGCCACCGAAGGTCATTTACTCATCTTATTTTACCTTAAACATGGGGAATTTCAATTTAAAGTGTCTCGAAAGTGGGTTTTCTTTCGGTCCACGAACGGATTAATTCACTTTACATTATTTCTTATTGGGAAAATATTTTTTGAATCCGAACTTTTTGCAATCCGAACAGCCTCCTGGAACGAATTAAATTCGGATTCTGGGGGGCACCACTGTGTATAGGCAAACAACTATACTCTGATCTCTAGCGGTAGCGCACGGTGGACGCACAGTCGACGCAGACTGCCACGGAGGCCGTACGTAGGTGCACGGCGGGCGTAGGGGAACCGTGCGTCAACCCTGCGTTGCCCGCAGGTAGTCACAGAGACCGCAAGGCCACCGTACAGCGTTCGTGGAAATAGTGTAAATAGTGTAGCCGCCGTAATTTTTTTGGGGGTTGGGAAAATGCATTTTTCATCGAGAAGAGCTTACGGCAGCCGCACGGAAAAACGCAAGCCCACCGTACGCCCTATGTACGGTCGACGTGGAACACATCTACATCATAGCTTGGCTTGTCGAAATGCTACGGCGAGCGTAGAAATGAAAAAAGTTATAACTCCGCGATTTCATTCCACGGCGACCCTACGGCCAGTAAAATATAGCCAAACGGCGCAGGGCCACCGAGGCCACCTCAGTTTCTCTGCGGCCGCCGCACGTTTCTGTCAATGCAGAGGGTGTACGGCAGCCGTATCCTCGCCGTAGAGCAAATGTGACTGAGGCCTAACCAAATGGGCATCAAGTATGACGAAGGTGCATCGTCATATTCTGCAGTAACCAAATGGGCAGCTGGTATGATGAAGGTGCATCCTCATATTCTACAGTAACCAAATGGCCAACTGGTATGACAAAGGTGCATCCTCATATTGCGCAGTAACCAAACAGACAGCTGACTAAGCATGGATGCAATTCCCTTGAAGATAGCCACAGGTCAGGACACAGACATGACTGATGCTCAAACTGTTCTCTCGGTCGAGGCATCAATCGGAAGAGGATTTCTATATTAAAGTTGCTGAAATATCAATAGAACTTGTAGTCTATTATGGTAACGTTTTCACCAACACATGGGGAAATGTCCGAAGTCTCGGCAAGACGAGTCCGCCAAATCAACAGCAACGCCGGCATGATGTTGTGAGATTCATGAGATCTTCAACACAGATCCAGTCGAGTGTATTGCTCATCTCGTAATGGAGGATAAAATGTGCCTTCATCATTGGGATCCTGAATGCAAAGGAGACACAAGGGATGATATGTAATACATTTCACATCACACCCAACCCTGAACCAACAAGATCACAGCCTCGATTTTCCTGATTGCAATGGAGTCCTACTGATTGGTTTATATGCTTCACATAATTACAATCAAGGGGAAATACTATACTGGCCTTGTGCAAAAATTAAGATCAGCGAACAAGGGCAAACACTAAGCGTTGTTGACAAAAAGTATTCCCGAGAATCTGCCTGCACTCATGATCCGTGGTGCACAGTCCGGGTTTCGTGATTTTGGCCGGATCACCTGCATACAACTGAAATCTGCTACCCAGTATATATTTTCTGTTTCAACATTTGAAGTGCCACTTGCCTGGCCGCCAACTTGCTGATGATGATATGACTGAAGTACCCGAGATGTGGTTGAAAAGCTTCATTTTATTGGCATAGGCAGTTTAAGTGAGAAATGAGGTGCATTGTACCATAGACACTATGTACTGATAAATAAATAAATAAATAAATTTGCATTTATTGGACTATGGTGAGTATCTCATTCCGAGAACATGCTGAACATCCCTGATGCCACTGTATTTTTCTTCGAAAAGCTCTGCCATTGGTAATTAGAATGTCAGGAAAAACACCTGCCCAAGACATGACCATGGTCCTCTATGGAAAATGAGGTGTGCAAAATGTTCATATTGATTCTCATGAATTCATATTAACACCAATTCTGGGTAGTGCTGTTTCTCAATTGAGAAATTTTTTTGTGCAACAACAGAGGGTTCAAGGCTGGGCAATGGAGCACCCAGTCATGAGCGGTACCCAGGGCAACGAGCGGTTTATGAAGAGCTGCCGCAGGAAAGTAATGGTGTCACCAGCTATATGTGGGGGTGCACCATCCTGCATAAACCAGGTCATGCTGAGCTGGTTTGGTGTGACCTTTTGGGTAAGATCATTATGGAACTTCTGGAGCACAGCCAGGTAGCACTCACTGTTGATTGTCACCATCCTGCTGTTGTCATTCTCAAATGAGTAAGGCCCCTAAAGTTCCCCATCTGGCATTGAAGGTGCAGAAGCATGTGACCTTAGGCCCTTTCTGGTACCTCTCAGTGATCTCCTCAGGTGGTTCTGCTCCCCAGAAAATGTTGTTGTGGTTGATGATGATGATACCATTCAAGTGGAAATGGCTTCATCACTGAACCAGATCAGGTTGATCCAGTTTGGGTTCCGTTCCATCCTGTCACTGAGCCAACTGCACATATCAAGTCTCCATCTCATGTCATCTTGACTCAGTTTATGCCTAATAGAGATGTATGGGAAAAGATTCAGCTTCTTCATGAGGATATGTCAGACTGATGTTGGTTTGATGCCTAGCTCCCGGGAGCACCAGCGGTGGGATTTCTTGGGACTGTCCATTGCAGAATCCTGCGTGGCATCGATATTGGCTTGGCTCTTGGTTAATGATGCTAACCTGCCAATGTTGCCTTTGCTCTGGTTGTGCATTGTACCCTCATGCTCAAAATGTTCCACAATACGTTGAATGGCACAATTTGTGAGTCCATCACGTGTTCTGAGGTTGTACTCCCGGCATAACCTCCGGCGGGTGTCTACATGTGATTTAGTTTTATATACCACAGAGCCACCACTTTTGTCTTCTGCTTCACTGTCAATGGCATAGTTGAGCTATGGAGCTATAAATCCCAGGGAACAAATACCACGATAACAACATCAAACCCTGGAAAGGAAAACGGTATAGGTCAAAGAACAAAGAAATGGCAGGAAGTCAAAGTTGCATCAATCTTTTTTGAAACACCCTGCACATGGTCATACAATGCAATTGTCAAACCAGTACACCTGCAGCCCTCCATTAAAGCCAAAATACATGGTTATTCAATTGAATGCATGCACCCTGGTCCTAAGGTGGCATCGATGTATGCACACTTGCCTTTGAGCTGCCTAGCCTGGGTTTGAATCTTGATCCAGGTACAAACTCGTTCTCTGGTGTTTCGCATGCAGGGTGATACATCAAAGTGTGTGCCATCCATCGGAAGGACATTAACCTGGAGGACGCGTGTGTCCAACATCGGTCGTTTATGAACGTTAAATATCACATGCTATCTTTCATGTAAAGTAGAGGAGTTATCGCCGGAATCCCGAACAAATTCCAAATTCCTGCCACTTTCAATCAAGTGTCAGGCCTGGCCAGCCGGTTCCCAAAAAAATGGGCCAAAATGTTTTAATCGACGATCCAACACCACAAGAAAGTGGGAATAAATTGGTTGTTAAACAAGTATATCCTGGCCTTGTAGCCAAAATGGATGATTCCACGAGAAAAGTTTACTTCTTCTGTCTTAATGACTTCATCGGCAAAACAGAATCGTCAATATGAAACGTGTAGGGAAAAAATCCCGACTTAAATCCAATGTATACGATGAACACAAAGACGCTGAAAACATCAAAAGCTTGACAGGTAAAGACAGATAAAACAAAGACAGAAACACAAAGCATGAGAAGCACCCTTTACCTGCAATTCCCTTCCCTGTGCAGCTGTTTGTCCTTGTCCCGCTGTTTTCCCTTTGCCCCATTCTGTTTGTTGATTCATTGCCCCCTGTTGTTCTGCCATTCCTCGAGCCTCAATACCTGCATAAGAAAATACAAAGAAGAAGTTTGGAAACAAGTAGAGACAGAGGTAAAAGGAAACGCACAAACAATAACGGCTAAAAAAAAGGTGTGTTTTTACAGGCCCTACATCATGTTGATGAATTCATAATGCTCGGGAGCATTCCTTCTGCGAGGATCTTCACAATATAACCGATGGTGTCAGCATTTCATGATAAATACGCAAATATTATTCCTTCTCTTCTGCACCATTTTGACAGCGGCTGTGGAGCGAGGCACACTCTGTGCACACCCAGCTCACTGAAAACTTGCTCATTTCCATGCCACATGCCAATGGACACTGTAAACGTTTTCATTCCAGAAAATCCAAGAGTACAGGTGGGTTGATGAAACCTCATCTATTTTTCAAGGTATTCCCTTGCTAGATGTACACATTTGTCCCAATGATATAGTAGCACCTGTGGAATTGCACGAAATGTTTCATCTTTTTTATTACCTCTGTCACCGAAGGATTTCACCCCTGTTTGTATGTCTGTCTGTGAGCAAGATATCTCAAAACGTTGTGGATGGGTTATGCGAAAAAGAGCTCGATGAGTTGGTTTGGTGACCAGAACAAGCCGATTCGATTTTGGTTCAGGTCCGGACCCAGATCCGGCCCATCAGTGGGATGCAAAATGTAAGCTATTCAATGTGGTGGAGGTATGTGCTCTACCGAGTGCCATTCTAGATTTACAGATCAAAATGATAAGAACAGATCACAAAAAGAAAAGAAGACTGATGAGGAATTTGAAGAGTGACAATCAGGATACTGTACTACCAATCAATAACACACATGCAGAATGTGCAAGTGTCTTCTTATTCGGTTTACGTCAGCTGCGCTAGCAGGGTGAAAGGTGGAGATTCCTCCAGAATAATTCATTGCAGTTGGTTTCAAAATAGGTCTCCCTATCAATTTCTATAAACAGAAAAACAATTCGAAAATCTTGCCACATGATGCCAGGACTCTTTAAAAATGAAGGACACCATGAATGTTAGAATGCCAAAATCACAAGAAACCTTTATTGGCAAGGATACAATGAAGCAAAAGCAGTAATAAAGGTAGGTCTAAGAAGATAAAGTTAGAAAACCAGCAAAATATAGAAGAGGGAATTAAAAACAAAGTGGGAAGAAATGAGATTAAGTTATAAGAAAGGTTTAGATTAAAAAAAAAAAGAGAGGACAAAACAGTGGAAATAAACGTGAAACTTGTGCTTTGGAAAATATACAAAGAAGGGGTAAATGGAAGAATATATGCATCCTCATAAGCATGTGTGTGTTGTTACGGGAATGCATTCTCGGGGGGAACTTTGCATAGTATAACGATAGTTATTTCCCTTGGTTTATGTATTAACATAAGGGTGAGATAAAAATCCCGTATGACAGAAAATGTGTCATTGTTAATATAGCAAGATGCTGTCAGCCTTACCTTACCCACATGTGCGTGTCTAAAACTCCTCTCCCTTGAAACCTTTTGAATGTTCTATCCCTCTGTAAGATGTCCTATAGGTTCCTTATGAGGATAAACCAAGCTACAGTTGCGAGTTTTGGTGGGAAACATCGTGACCACCTCCCTGACCAGCACTATCTGTCAGGGTGAGAGGTCATTGCAGGATGCCCCACCCATGAACTGGGCTCGCGGCCAATAACAGCTGTGTGGCGTGGGGCCAATGATGTCATGGGCTGAGGTGCGGCACGAAAGAATAAAGGGGGGTTCCCAACCGCATGGTGGCAAAGTGGCTGAAAATGAAGAAATCCTTTGGGGCCTACCCCAGGCCACCGACCCCTATCATGCAGTGATTGGACCCTAGACCTGCAAATGAAAATACTAAATCCATCACAATGCACACCTGTAATCTTTAAATTCTAGGAGTTAATTAACAAGGATGCATGTGCTCATCGAGGACACAGCCCCCAATCACACCTTAAAAATGGGACGTGTAGTTTTTACATTTAAATAAATAAATGTTTTAAAAGGCAGACAAATAATTCAACGCGGTATGTCGATAGCGGTGATGGCAATGTGTATATAAATAAATTATGGTTCCAGAAAACATGCAATCCTGCACTATTCCTTCCCTCCAGTAAACAAAATTAAATTGACAAAAAAAAAAATCCGAAATAAAATCGTGGCCCATTACGTTTGGCTTCATTCCCAAAATCATGACACGTGCCTGATGCCCAGACATTATTGCATACACTGCTGTTACAATGAGGAGTTACAATAAATGGATGTTTGGAGTATCGCCAATTTAATTAAAGCCTCCACTTGTGTTTTCTCCTATTATAACAACATTGGCTGTTATTAATACAACTTAGTTTGGGTGAGAAGAAGCAAACTTTTCATTTTGTAATCTTTAATTCAAATTCATCAGAATCTACAAAAATCCGCAATCACAACAACTCAAATTAAACTAAACATGAACAGCTAAAACGAAGTGTTGTAGCTAATCCATCACATTTACCAAACAAATTTAATTGATGACTCATTGTCAGACTTTCCTCTCCGCACACACATAAAGCTGAAAGCCCACGTTTCTTACTGCAGAATACAGATCGATCAGGATTAACTGTTAGCTTCAAACAAAATGGTTAAAAATTTCATTGCAAGATCACCATAGTATTGTGTTTCTGTGCAAAAAAAGAAAAATACTTCGTAAAATAACTCGCATCACTCAATTTTCAAGGTGTGGTGTCCAAAGCACAATCAACAAGTACAGAGAAACCTCGTGTGTAATTGATAAACCCAGGTCAGGAAACCCCAAAAGCTGTCTAACAAGGATGAGCAGTGCATGAAGATAATATCCTCAAGGAATAGAAAGGAGACAAGTGTCGAATTGCCAATACACCTGACAAAAGGCTCGTGTTGTTGTTCATCCCTCAACAGTATGAAGGTCCCTTTTGATATCAGGACTTAAGGGCTATGTCGTCGTAAGAAAATCTCTGTTAAGAAAGAGGAACAAGACCAAAAAGGTAAAATATGTACAAGTACACAGAAATTTGCTTGGAAATCAGCAAACATTACCGCTCTGCATAACAAAGGTGCAAAAACAGAATACTGCAACTAAAGACAAATCAGCCTTCTCCCAATCATTAGCAATGTTATGGAATCCATCATCGCTTCAGACATTAAATCCTTCCTCTTCTTGAATGGTTTGATTTCCAATAATCAACTTGGTTTCAGACCAGGTCACTCTACCCTGGAATTGCTGCTGCTGCTTTCCCAAAATGGATGGAGCTCGTCAATGTCAGACATGAGATCACAGCCATCTCCCTAGACATATCGCATGCTTTCAATACAGTCTGGTACCCTGCCCCGCTCAGCAAATTCTCTTCCTATGGTATCCAAGGAAATTTCCACTCATGGCTCACAGACTTCCTCTCCTGTCACAGTCAACGTGTCACCCTTAATGGAATTCTGTCATCCCTCTCTTCCTGTCCAGGCTGGAGTTCCTCAAGGCAGCGTTCCGAGCCCTGTTCTTTTTCTCGTTTTCATCAACGATCTCTTCGACTCTGGAAAATTCTCTTTATCTCTTTGCTGATGACTCCACCCTCTGCCGTACCATCTGTCATCCCTCAGATCAGCAGGCAGCAGCCTCTTCACTCTCGGCAGATCTGGATAAAATCACAAGCTGGTCCAACATGTGGAACATGTCTTTCAATCCTGACATCTCACACTCTCACTATGTCTCTCCAAAAGGACCATCAGGACCCCCCCCTCCCCAATCTACTTTCTCAACAATCCTCTTGAAGAAGTCAAAGTCCTTTCATTCAGACTTTTTGTCCTCACTATCTGCCATGATATTTCCTGGGAAAGCTACATCTCCAAGCTGGCCTCCAAAGCCAGTTGCCGATTGCACATCCTCCATCATGCAAAGTCCTTCCTTGGCACACCTGAGCTCCTGACCACGTACATAGCTTTGATCTGCAACATGATGGATAACTGCTCTCCCCTCTGGGCTGATGCTCCCGCCTCGTGCCTTTCTTGGCTTCACGCTGTGGAAGCCAAAGCATTTAAGATCATTGGTATCTCCCGTGATGAGGATGAGTCTTTGGGTCTCTCACACCTCTCACCGTAGGCAGGTCGGTGGTCTTTCTGTCTTCCACCATCTCCTCTCCAGGCTTGCCCCCCCCTCCTTGCTCTGTCTGCTGTCTGTCCCGCTCATATTTCCGCAGAGCGCTTCAGGTCCACCAGCAACCCCCTTCTGGTAAAACTACCAAAATCATAAATCACTGCTCACCTTCATTCCTCTTTTTCCCCGCCTTTGGAACAAACTCCCACAGTCTCTTCAATCCCACTCTTCTCTCCAGGTCTTCAAAACAACTCTTCACCACCATCTCTTATCTTCCCCCATCCAAAACCATGATGTTTTCTACCCCCATTCATCCACCTCAAACCCACCTTTCAAATTCCCTGCTTTCCTTCCTGAAAGTCCCTGTGGTGTCCCTCTTCTTTACCCGTGTACTCCGCCTCATCCCTCTCCCTTCCACAGATCTCCTCATGTGTCGATTCCCCACTGTTTTCTGCTTCCCTCTCCCATCCCTCGTGTCTCCTGCTCCTCTTGTTGTACATTATGTGTGTTAGCTCTTATACGAGCCTTGACATTGTGTATAAAAAAAAATATTTCAAAATGGAATATGGAGCAATGGTCAAAGATACTTTGGACAGACTAGTCAAAGATTCACTTATTTGGATTTACTTGAAAACAATAAGTGAGACATGAAAACTGAATCATAGAAAGAGCCTGACTGGAAAACAATAATTAAGCATGGAGAATGTTAAATTCAAGTTTGGGGTGCATATCCTGAAATTGTGTTGGCAAATTGTTGGACTATTCACTGCAGCAAGGTACAAACAATATTTAATCTGCGATGCGAACTACAGCAGAACAAGACAACTTCATATAAAATAAATATAATAATCTAAAACACAAAGATGGAATAATTAAAACTAATTTACATAGGAAACAGGAAGCTGCAGTACTTCAAAGCAAGGAATGGCCCCCTCCGAGCCCAGATATCAGTATCAATGAAGCTGTATGGGACTATTTGGACAAGTAAAAAGTAAAAAAGAATGCCTTGAGAGAAACGTGGAACAACATTCCACAAGAGTTTATTTAAACCAATAAATGTCAGTGTGTCAGTGTGTCTCCTCCATAACTCCAAAACCTTAAAACCTCGCAGGCTGAAACTTTGCAGGCATAATAAGGGAACTCCAAGGGAGTGCATGAGCGAAAATTGGATGTTTGGGTTAATTTAAACACCCCTTTTGAAGATATAATCAATTGCCTTATTTAATGATATCCTTTATCAGGCGCATTCTTGGTCACCACTCCTCATGGGGATCTTAAAGCATATCCCAGGTAGCCTCGCTGGGGTCTGAAGCGGCCATGTTTTTTTGGCCTGCTCAACCATGCCTTGACTTAGAACATGCCAGAACGATTTCTTCACGATAAAGTTAATTTTTTTCCACTTCCTCACTCATATCGAATGCCCGTTCATCATAGCTACGAATTGCTGTTTACATCGCTTTTGTCAGTACGATAGTTTTCAAATTCGGCGCTTGGAGCAATTTCATGCATTATATGACAAGATTTTCCACAATCTACTCTTACGGACTAATTAAAGTATATATTCAAAATATTTTTTCGGTCTTGAGGATTGGATATCGTCCGGACTAAACAAGTGTTAAAATCTGTTGTGAAATCTGATAATTTAAAGAAATAACGAGTCTTGTAACGAAGCCGATATACCTATTTACTTTAAGCAAGCAAGGCTTTGTTCCCTCCTCCATACTTACACAAGAAAATGTGGACTTTCGATAGCATTAAACTTATCTTTTTTCTGCTGTTTGGAGAATTTTATTCAGTGAACAAAAAATTTAGGAATGTGCCAAAATTAATCAGCTTCATTGAGCAATGTGATGTAATGCATTCACTGCTTGACCTCACGTCCCGTCCCACAGAGGGACTGGCTAACCAGAGCATCTGCCAGATCTGTGTTTGCATTTTAAGGTTTCGCAAAGTGCTCTACAGGGAATCACAGACAAAATCTGGTGAAAAACGGACGTTTTAAAAAACAAAACGTTGTAACGTTTGCATGGACACCAAAACAATGTACCATGTGAGACATGCACAGACAAGCAGGCAACAGCTTAAGCCATTTGCCAAGCACCCATTGTCGATCGTGGTACCGCACTATGTCATTCTGAGCAAATTGTTCACTCACTGCGGACGCTTTTGCCGCACCATGTGATTCAGCACAAGTGGTTCGTGTTCAGTCACCCTGAACAAGTGGTTCATCCTGTGTCACCCTGAGTGAGTGATTTGTGCTCCGTCACCCTGAGTAAGCACTGCAGTAAGACTCCAACCTGTCGATTCCCCAAAAATTGCCGATATCGGCCAAGCACGTGTGTGTGTGTGTGTGTGTGTGTGTGTGTGTGTGTGTGTGTGTGTGTGTGTGTGTGTGTGTGTGTGTGTGTGTGTGTGTGTGTGTGTGTGTGTGTGTGTGTGTGTGTGTGTGTGTGTGTGTGTTGTTCATGAAGCATAACATATTCTCTCTGCTAGCTCCCCTTCCCTCATCTCTCTCACTCAGATCTATCTCTATCTCTCTCTTTCTCTTTCTCTTTGTTCCATCCTTGGTCTACTCCATCCCAATACAGTGCAGCACCCTCCTCCCGCACGTTTCTCGCTCTCCCCTTCCCTCTCTGTTTGTCTATATCCGTCTGTCTCTGGACTTATCCAGATGGTGGCTATGTCTGGACGGTGTTTGTCTCCGGACGTGTGAGGGCAGGGTTTGTCTCCGGACACATCTGGGTGGTGTTTGTCTCCAGATAGGTGTTTGTGCCTGGACGGAAGTTTGGCACCAGACACATCCGGACGGAAGTTTGGCACCAGACACATCTGGACGGGAGTTTGGCACCAGACACATCCGGACGGAAGTTTGGCACCAGATGCATCCGGACGGGAGTTTGGCACCAGACGCATCCGGACGGAAGTTTGGCACCAGACGCATCCAGACGAAAGTTTGGCACCAGACGCATCCGGACGAAAGTTTGGCACCAGACGCATCCGGACGGAAGTTTGGCACCAGACGCATCCGGACGAAAGTTTGGCACCAGACGCATCCGGACGAAAGTTTGGCACCAGACGCATCCGGACGGAAGTTTGTTTTCGGAAGTGTCTGAGCAATAAGTTTGTGTCCAGATGGCTCGGCTCCAGACGCCTCTGGCGGGTTTTGTCTCTGGACAGTGTTTGTGTCTGGACAGCTTGATGCGTCTGGGCAGTGTTTTCTCTGGGCGGTATTTATAGTATGATCGGTAGAAAATGGATTTCAGACATTATTTTGTTTACATCTTCACTGTTATTCTTCTATGCAGAAGCATTTTCATGAATCATTATGAATTGTAATTAATGCACCACCACATATCTGCCACCGCTTCCTCTCACCTCACTATCTTCCCTTCCCCCACTCCTCGCCCCCACCGCTTCTCGACTCCCAGCCCTCCTCGCTCCCTCTCCCTCCTCTCCCCTCCACCTCTTTACTCTCCCCGCTCTCTCTGCCCCACCCCTCTCTCCCTCTTCCCCCGTCTTTTTCTCCCCCCCCCCCCATGACTATTCGCAACAGTGAATGAGGAGGAGGAGAGAAGATTGGGACCATACTCTATGCAGAGCATTGGTGCTGCTTAATCAGTCTCCTTGGCTATTGGGCACAATCAATCTTGGACGGGTCGCAACTCCGACACAGGATACCAGCATGCTGCCACTCATTTTGCCGACCTCGGAAGGATGACAGGCCGAGTTAACCCCACCCGGTATTAATTCAACAGCTGAGTGGAACAGTGAAGTGACGGGTGGTATTTGCTCGAAACAAAATAATTTGAAAGTGTCCCGAGAAAATTTCAATGGTTTTGAAAAAAAAAGGGTGGACATACTCACGATTAATTTATATAAAAGGTGTATTGTATATAAATGCTGGTAGACTGTCCCTGTAATGTCCATCTTGTATACCCCATGTTCCCTGCTCCATCCCTCTCCCTTGCACAGATCTAATGTCTCTGTTCCCCACTGTTTTGTCCTTCCCACTCCCACCGCTCTTGTCTCATGCCGCCCCCCCCCCCTTGCTGTGGATTCTGTGTTCGCTCTCATACGATCCTCGACAAGGTATACAAAAAAAAACCAATAAAAAAGTGGTTATTTCAGCAAGATGTTATTTTTCATGAAAGTGTAATTGCATCATACACAAAGTTTTAGTTTCCCTGTGCATCAGAGTAGAAAAATGCAAAATGTTTGAGACTTTCACACGAGAGTGTACATGTGCCGAATACGAAAGAAGTGCATCCAGTTCTTTTCGAGTGGAGGCCCTGGACGGACGCAAGAGTGCACAGATGGATGGACAGCACCCAAAATTCCAGCCCCAAGCCAGGCTGACGCACGCAAGACTCACAACAGTGTTGTGGGAAATTGTGACCCAGGTGTAAATTCAGGCATTGACAAATCCCTACTGTTCTGAGTAACTACAGACAGAGCAATTGTCTTTTTGTGAATAATAATTTTAATTGCATTTCAGAATACAGAAAATTGTTCAGTTCAGCTATATTTATACTGTCATTGTCACACTGCTCAATACATGACTAGGTCTTTATTTTTAATTTATATACAATAACAGCAATTTAACACTTGTGAAAGTGGCTTTGGTAATGTGTTGCTTTCAGTAAGATGTTGTTCTGTTATTTTTAAATGAAAAACTGTGGCGAATTTGTCATTTAGATTAGCGATGTCTCCTGTGGACATTGTTTGAGCGTCGGAAAAAGCGAGCAGCTTGCCTTTTCTCTCTAAGGTTTCCTTTCAACTTAAAAATATCACGAGTTGCTCTCATACGAGCCTCGACATTGAAAACAAAAAATAAAATAAAAACAAATAAAAAAAGTAATTATTTCTTCCACAGTAAGCAATGCCTGTGGAGAAGCCTGAACAAAATTTCGAATAAGAAGAATAAGAAGTGTAAGACGCATATTGACAAAAGTAAGACACGAGTCTAACATTTATCCCAGATGCTGTGAAGAACATCACTGCTATATTCTGAACATTTACTTGAACACTAATGACTCATTTCTCCAATTTACTCGTTAAACAGGACACCAGAATATAAACTAGAAGGGCACTCGGTAGAACGCATACCTCCACCACGTAATGCCTGATCCACAAGAACATTTCGGGCCAAATAAATTTTTGAAATATCGTGCTGTGCAGTACTATATCATTTTTGGCCTTATCTCTCAAAGATGAAGAATGACTTAAAAAATTAAATAATCCTCCTTTCCAGAGCCGGATTTGGATCTTCACCACAATCGATTCAATTCAACCTTGCGACACACCCAACCTGTCCACCAGTTTCATCCGAAATCCGTCCACAACTTTTTGAGATATCATGCTATATGTTGTTTTTGGCCATATTGATATCGTGCAATCTCTCAATTGTAAAGAATCACTTAAAAAAGTTCAAGTAGACGGATCAGAATCCGGATCTTCACCAAAATCTAACCAGTTCGTCCTTGTCACACATCAAACCTGTCCACCAAATTTCATCCGGATCCGTCAACAACTTTTTTAAGATATCCTGCACCCAAACAAACGAACAGCAATGGGTGAAAACATAACCTCCTTCACCTTCGGTGGCCGAGGTAACAAGTATTAGTAAACTCAGAAGGATATCGACTTTGTTGCATCAGATCCAACTAAAAACAGGATGGTCAATGATCATGTGTTCTGTTCAACCATGCATCCACAGAACTGACCATTCATGGCGGTATGGCTAAGTCGCTGCTGCAGTGACCCCTGCAAGTCCATTGGGACCATACTCTGTACAGAGCGTCGGTGCTGCCGAAGCAGTCTCCTTGGCTATTGGGCACAATCCTGGACAGGTCACCACTCTGATGCAGGATACTTGAATGACTCGGTCATCCCAGCAAGCTGGTACTCATTTTGCCGACCTCAGAAGGATGGCAGGCTGAGTCAACCCCCTGGTGAATTAATTCAGCAGGCAACGAGGCTTGAACTCAGGACCCTCGGATCCCAAGCCACCACCCAAACCACTGAGCCAACACCAGGCTTACCCCTGTGAATAAGGGTAGAAATCTAGAATTTCATCATACTCCTGGCACACAGTGGCCAACTCTTTTTGAAATGTACCACGGGATCTTTAACGCCTACCAGAGAACGGTTGTACATGGAACAGCTGGCTTAACATCCCTCGGAAATACGACGCACGAAATCAGATAACACCCTTTATGGAGTTTATGGGGAGCACCACAACAAGGCACTTCATAGTCGAACTGAGAATCAAAACCAGACGAGACTGCTCAAAAGGGAGAGTACACCACCTCTGAGCTATCCTGTGAACCCACGCAAGTTGTTGAATCCAGGGAATGTTAAGCGGGATTCTTCAAATGCAATTCAGTCGATAAAAAAGCTCCTTTGGTATCTTTCACAAAGATCATGCCTCTGAGTTTCTACCCTGGTGGTAGCTCTTAGTGTGCATATATGGCTGACCACCTTAACTCATAACAACCCTTCTTCGTCCCAAACTGAGTGCTCACCCATTAGGCTTCACCTGTGAATGTCCATTTATTAATGAGATCTTACGGTTAAGTTATTCAACTGCATAAAAGTGACACTATCATTGAAAACATTTTTATAACAAGCCCGCACTGGAGTCTTAACACCGAAAACTTTAACCAAAGCACATTCTCTTTAACTTATTCACAGAAGCTTTCCAATTAAATTCCCAATATTTTAACCCGGCTTTGTGCCACAGGATTTCACTTGAAAGTTCCATCTCAGACGTGGCTTTTATGCTCAGAGTTCTAGAAACCTTATTTAAAAGTTTCAGCAAATATAAAGCAGTCGCTTCCACTGCTTGACCTCAAACTCAAAACACTATTACCAATGATAGCTGTTAAATTAAAACATCGATCGACTGTGGACTGCCATAAACAGGTCACTGCAGAAAGCCTGGATTTTTTTTCTTCGAATTTCCATTGCTTACTCTCCATTGTGGGTGTAGTCGTAATCCTCTACTGATACTCTTCGTACAGGTAACAGATGCTCGAGGAAGAATGTCATTTTGAGGTTTAAAAGACAAGCAAGCGGTTGAACACAAAATACAACAGCACCAATTAAATTAGCATGCACAATAATCTTTACAGAAACTGCTGCAGCTATAGCAACAACAAGATAAACCACAACAGTGCAAAATAGGAGCAAATAAATCATCTAATACGTACAGTACTACTACTAGCAGGAGTTCCCGACGATTCCTGGGATTGCCCGTTCTATTATTTTGTGGGGGCCAAAAATATTTCCCTACACAAACGAATGAATGTGGTCTGCGATCATTTACTATTACCTTTCACATCACCACAAGGGCTCCGTCCGGCACAAGAGAGCGATAAAAATAAATAAAACGAACTTTATTTTTTTTCAAAATTTTCAAAAAAAAATTTGCCTGAAAACACTTCTCGGAGCTCAAACGTGAACCTCTGAAAGTTTTATAAAGATATGTTCAGCTATCTCTGATTAAAAAAAAATGGTGAGGTTAACACAAACACACACACACACACACACACACACACACACACACACACACACACACACACACACACACACACACACACACACACACACGGTGTTTTTGTAATTTTTGGATTATTTTTTTTAAATCAAGTCGAGGCTCATGTAAGAGCTATTACACAGAAACATATAACGAGGCAGGAGACGATGGGCGGGAGAGGGAAGCACAAAATAGTGGGGAGCAAAGACAAAAGGAGGTCTATGGAAGGGGTACATGGGGTAAACAAGATGGACACTACAGGGAGTTTCAGGAAAGAAAACAAGGAATTTGAAAGAGGTGGGTTTGGGGTGGATTAACAGGGGTAGTAAAGATCAAGATTTTGGATGGGGGAAGGAAAATAAGAGATGGTGGTGAACAGCTGTTTTAAAGACCTGGAGGGAGGAGTGGGATTGAAGAGAGTGTGGGAGTTTGTTCCAGAGGCAGGAAAAAAAAAGAGGAATGAAAGAGTGAAGATGAACAGTGATTCTTGATTTTGGTAGTTTTACCAAAAGAGGGTTTTTGGTGGACCTGGAGTGCCCTGAGGAAATATCGGAGGGACTGATCACAGACAGAGCAGAGAGGAGCAAGGCCAACAAGGAGACAGTGGAAGACAGAAAGACCAACGACCTGCTTGTGGTGAGAGAGTGAAAGACTCAAAAACTCTGCTTCATTGCAGGAGATACCAATGATCTTAAATGCCTTCGTTTCCAGAGTGTGAGGTCGAGCTAGTTGTGAGGCAGGAGCACAACCCCAGAGGGGAGGGGGGGAGCAGTACTCCATCAGACTGCGGATGAAAGCTTTGTACGTGGTCAGGAACTCAGGTGTGCCAAGGAGGGAATTTGCACGATGGAGGATGTGCCCAGTCAGCGACTGGCTTTCAAGGTCAGCTTGGAAATGTGGCTTTCCCAGGAAAGATCATGGCAGATAGTGAGACCCAGAAGCTTGAATGAAAGGACTTCTTCAAGAGGATTGTTGAGAAAGTAGATGGGGGAGGGGGTTCCATATGGTCCTTCGAGAGACATAGTGAGTGTGAGATTTGTCCGGGTTGAAAGACATGTTACACGTGTTGGACCAGCTTGTAATTTTATCCAGATTTGCAGAGAGTGAAGAAGCTGCTGTTTGCTCATCTGAGGGATGACAGATGGTACGGCAGAGGGTGGAGTCATCAGTAAAGAGATATAGAGGATTTTCCAGAGAGTCGGAGAGATCATTGATGAAAACCAGAAAAAAGAACAGGGCCAGAAAAAGAACGCTGCCTTGAGAAACTCCAGCCTGGACAGGAAGAGGGGATGAAAGAACTCCATTTAGTGCCACACATTGACTGTGACAGGAGAGGAAGTCTGGGAGCCATGAGTGGAGATTGCCTTGGATACCATAGGAAGATAATTTTGTGAGGGTAATGTGCCAGACCATATTGAAGGCATGTGATATATCTTGGGATATGGCTCTGATTTAATGTCCGGCATTTAGGATTTCCATCCATTGTTGGGAGAGCAGACGCAGCATATCCGGGGTAGGGTGACCAGGTCTGAATCCAAATTGACAGCAAAGACGGCAAATGACGTTAAGCAAATGAGAGGGTGAATAGAACAGAGAGAGGGTAAGCAAGAGCAAAGGAGCAGGTTTTTAGGACACGTGGGCTGATGCCGTCTGGACCGGTTACAGAATGAGAGTCGAGGTTTGACAGCAAGCTCTTCACCTTGTCAAGAGAAAAGGACACAGAATCCAGGAACAGCTGAGTGTGACTGGGTAAGATGGGTACAGAAAGCGATGGGTTTCCGACACAAGATTTAGAAACAAACATGGAGTTTCGGCATTCAGCCTTTTCATGTGCAGCGTCAGTAGAGCAGCCATTTGAGGTAAGGCAAGGGGTGGAGGGGGGACATACACAAGAAACAAACTGAATGAGAAATCACCAGGATTTGGAGGAGGTTTGAGAGTTCAGACTTGAGATGAGAAAGATGTTGCTTTCTGGCTCTCCTGAGTGTAGATAGACACTTGTTATAAGCTTTATGGAAGGAACTGTGATTGCATTCAGTTGGATTAGCCTTCCATCAGGCGAAGGCAAGTTCTTTCATGACAACTGCCTCACCACAAGCTTCAGTGTACAATGGGTGGGAGGAAGGGTAGGACAAATGAAAATGAGATGGAATAAATCTGTGCATGAGAGAAAGAGCAATTTTCCATGAATGAATTCCCAGGATGAGTTGATATCGGAGGAAGTAGAGATGGGAGACCAGTCTGGAAGTTTGATAGCTGCTTGAAGTCCCTGCCAGTCAGCTTGAGTGAAATGCCAGACTCAACGGCACTGGGGTAGTTCTCTAATAACAGCCTGAGAGATGTCTACTTTGACAAGCATGTGGTCAGATTAACCAATTGGAGTGAAGGAAGAACAGCAGATATTTTCAGGGAAATTGGTCAAAATCAGATCCAGAAGAGATGGAGTACCGTTGGTTGAGATCCGGGTCAGGAACTTGACAGATTGTGTCAGTCCCAATGAGGTGCAGGAGTCTTTTGCTAAAGTGCCATGACAGGTGAGAGAGGTACTCACACTCAGCCAACTGGCATGATGACAATTGAAGTCACCATATATGAGGAAGAGAGAGTTGGGATGAGAAGATAGAAGTTGGTCCATGTTTTCAGATAGTGGGTGTAGATGGAGTCGTCACTGTTTGGTGAATGGTACAACGAACATACATGTATATATATATATATATATATATATATATATATATATATATATATATATATATATATATATATATATATATATATATATATATATATATATATATATATATATATATATATACATATATATACACATACATGAAGTGGGAGTGGAGGGGAAGCCATAGCCATTGGTATTCCTGGGGGTGTGGGGGAGTCGAGGCAGTGCACGGAGGTGTCAATAGTGTGGCCATTTGAGGTGAGAGAGGGGATGGAGGGGGAACACACCAGAAACAGACTTAACTAGATCCCATTAGGATTTGGAGGAGCGAGAGAGGTTTGAGAGTTCAGACTTGAGATTTGACAGATGTTGTTTTCTGGCTCTTTTGAGGGTAGATATTATTTTTTTTTGATAAAGATTGCAGAACATTAGGTAAAGGAAAGGTTGAAGAAAAAAATTGTGAGGTAAATGGTGAATTTGGATAAGTAAATGCAGAGTGAAGCTGACGGATCGACACCCGATCAACTGGAATGATGACAATTGAAGTCACCACATATGAGGAAGAGAGTTCGGGATAGAAGTTGGTCCATGTTTTCGGATAGTGAGGTGTAAATGGAGTCATCACTGTTTGGTGGATGGTACAACACACATATAAACATGAGGTGGGAGTGGAGGGAAGCCATAGCCAGAGGCATTCCTGGGGGTGTGTGCGAGTCAGCGCAGTGCATGAAGAGTTAACAATAGAGTCATTGATGAAGAGAGCAACTCCTCCACCAGGACGAGGCTCAGGTCTGTCATACCAGAGGAGGGAGTAACAAGGCAGAGATACTTTGGAGTCAGAGACGTCTTGGGGGAGGAAAGTTGCTGTTAGGCAGATTACGTCTGGTTTGTCAGTAGCAACCTGTATGGAAAGCTCTGTCAGGTTCAAGCAAAGGCCCTGGATATTTGACATCCACACTGTTAAGGAAGGGGGGGAGGAGGTTTTGGGTGCAGGGAAGGGGAGGGGAGGATAGGACGAGGGAGGAGTGGGGGAGAGTTATTGAAAGAGTGTGGGGGATTGCAGAAGAGCGAGGAGAGCGGGCCGGATGAGAAAGAGAAAAGGGTCAGTGGTGATGGGTTGAGGTACTGTGGGGAGTAAAAAAAATAGGGGTCAGAGGGAAATTGAAGATTAGAGGTGGAACAGAGAGGGTGGGGGGAGGAGGCTCCTTTGTGGATGTGAGGGGGGTGCAACTTTGAGAAGGGGGAGTGAGTTGGAGATTGGAGGGAGAAGGGTGAGGGGAGAGTTGAGGGAGAAGGGTGAGGGGGAGAGTTAAGGGAGAAGGGTGAGGGGGAGAGTTAAGGGAGAAGGGTGAGGGGGAGAGTTAAGGGAGAAGGGTGAGGGGAGAGTTAAGGGAGAAGGGTGAGGGGAGAGTTAAGGGAGAAGGGTGAGGGGGAGAGTTAAGGGAGAAGGGTGAGGAGGGAGAGTTAAGGGAGAAGGGTGAGGGGGAGAGTTAAGGGAGAAGGGTGAGGGGGGAGTTAAGGGAGAAGGGTGAGGGGGAGAGTTAAGGGAGAAGGGTGAGGGGGAGAGTTAAGGGAGAAGGGTGAGGGGAGAGTTAAGGGAGAAGGGTGAGGGGGAGAGTTAAGGGAGAAGGGTGAGGGGGAGAGTTAAGGGAGAAGGGTGAAGGGGAGAGTTAAGGGAGAAGGGTGAGGGGAGAGTGGAGGGAGAAGGGTGAGGGGAGTTGTTTTTGAGAAAGGTGAGAGGAAAGCTTGGAGGGGGAGGAGCGATAATGAAAGCAGGCACTGCCACGGTGTGGGAGGGTGATGGGAGGTGGGGGAAGGAGAAGGATGAGACTTGGAAGAAGTATGGTGAAGAAGGGAGTGGGCGGGGAGAGGTACAATATTTGAGGGGTTGGGAAGAGGGGGAGGTGTGCTGAGAGGAAGGAAGGAGCATGTTTGTGGTGATGAGGAGTGTACTGATTGAGAGAGTGAGATATATGTTTGATTATAATGGAGATTATAATGGAGGATTATAATGGATATATGTATAATAATATTATGTCAGGTCAGGTTCGATCTGTGACCTGCTACAGGTACCATGTAAACCTGTACTAACCTGTTCCATGGTCGGGTTGTCGGCGACTAAACCGTCTCCCCCACCAGGTTTTCTGGTGAGGAGGTTGTTTGGATATGGACATCCAGCAGGATTAAAAACAAAACCTGCCAAAGGGCGGAGGAGCTCCTTGTGAGCCAACGGCCATCCATATCTAGTGCCCAACTGTGTCTGCGGACGTCCTCCTGCAGTTGGGTCACTTCTTTTTAGGAGGTTGGTGGCAGGATTTGCACTCCAGCCACCGTAAAACCATTCATTCCGCAAAACGCAAAAACGCAAAAAAATCTGAAAACCCACTCCATGGGAGTACCTCCTGTGCAGCTTCCCTTCGCAGGGAAGCTCACCGGATGACGGGATTGGGGCAAAGCCTTCGGGACCCCCAATCTTTTATGATAGGAGGGAAACCACGGGGTAACATCCCTGGGTCAGATTGCGGGAGAGTGTGTCGGAGTGGTGCTGAGGTGTCGTCCACCAGACGGCGGTCTCCTTGGGTTAACCTGAGACGGTCCCTTCGGGTGGGTGCCTGGAAAGTCCTATCCCTAAGAGAGGATGATCACCTGTCTCTGTTATCATCTGAGCTCAAGCGTTTGGACATCGGGATTGCAGCTCTCTCTGAGGTTCGGAGACCGGATTGCGGCGAGATAATGGTGGGTGGTTACACCTACTATTGGTCTGGTCGCTCTGATGGTTACCATACCCAAGGAGTTGCTGTAGCTGTGTCCAATAAGCTGACCCCAATGATAATTGAGGTAACACCGGTCAATGAGCGTATTATGAGATTAAGGATTCGTCACTCCTTAGGTGTCATTTCCCTGGTCTCTGTTTATGCTCCGACTGAGGCGAGTGATCTCACCGTGAAGGACACATTCTACGCCACACTCGAGTCTGTGGTTGATCAGTGCCCCAGACGAGATACACTTCTAGTCTTGGGGGATTTCAATGCATCGACTGGAACTGATAGGGATGGTTATGAGGTGTGTGTTGGTCCCCATGGGTCAGGAACTATGAACCAGAATAGCACTAAGTTCCTTGACTTTGCAAGAAGTCATGGACTTAGGGTAGCTGGTTCATGGTTTCAGCGCCCACAAGCTCATTGCTGGACTTGGTATTCCAATGCTGGCAGTGTGGCAAAGGAGAATGACCATGTCCTCATTGACGGTCGTTGGAGGATGATCCAGAACTGCAGGGTCTACCGGAGTGCTCAGTTCCTCAATACTGACCACAGGCTTGTTGTAGCAACTCTAAAGCTGCACCTTAAGTCCTGGAGAATGGTACCACCCCAGCCTAGGCTGGATGTTGCCAAGCTCAGGGATGAGAGAGTAGCTGAGGAGTTTGCGAACAGGCTGAGTGGACACTTGGGGGGTCTGGGTGCTTTGGGGGGTCCTGAAGAGTTGTGGAACGCCTTCAAGACCACCGTCCTTGATGTTGCCGGTGGATGCCTTGGAGCTCACCGCAGGGCAAAGAAGAATTTTGTCTCTCAAGGGACACTGGATACCATTGACCAGAGTCGCAGGGCCAGGCTGAATGGCAGAGCTGAGCTGTTCAGGGAGCTGAGGCGTAAAACTGTATGTGCACTGAGGGTGGACAAGGAGGCCGACGTGCGAGGAATCTGTGAGCGGGTAGAGCATCACCTGTGGAGAGGTGATTCTCGTCCCGCTTACAGGGGAATTCGCGCATTACGTTCATCCAAGCCTATCCCTCGGAGCACTGCAGTTCGAGCAGAGAGTGGTAGGCTCTTGACAGAGGAGTCTGAAGTGAAGGCCCGCTGGGCTGGTTACTTTGAGCGGTTGTACCGGGCTGATCCCCCAGCTGTCGAGTTGGACGTCAAGGGTGTTACAATCCCTGTTGCTGACCCTCGAATCAACTGTCGTCCACCTTCGCTTGTGGAAACACGGGCTGCGGTGAACCAGTTGAAACGGGGCAAAGCTCCAGGGATCTGTGGCATCCATGCCGAACTTCTCAAGGCTGGTGGAAATGCTGCACTCGTGTCGTTGCATGCAGTTTTGCGCTCTGCCTGGAACACAGGCATCATCCCAACTGACTGGAAGAGGGGCCTTGTTGTCCCTCTCTGGAAAGGGAAGGGTGATCGCCAAGACTGCAACAACTACCGAGGGGTGACGCTGCTCTCAGTGCCGGGCAAGGTCTTTGCTCGGATAATTCTTGATAGGGTTTGCCACCATCTGCTTGAGCACCAGCGTCCAGAGCAGTCAGGCTTTACACCAAAGAGGTCAACGATTGACCGTATCCTTGCACTTCGTGTCCTCACCGAACGCAGACGAGAGTTTCGGCAGGGGCTGCTTGCAGCCTATGTTGATCTCTGTAAAGCGTTCGATTCAGTGAATCGGGATGTCCTCTGGAGGATTCTTGGTCTTCGTGGGGTGCCACCAAAACTGATCAATCTGATGTCTGAACTCTACTCTGGTACTGAGAGTGCTGTGAAGTGTGGTGGTACCATCTCTGACTTATTTCCAGTTGTTACTGGAGTTCGTCAGGGATGTGTACTTGCCCCCACACTTTTCAGCACTTGTATGGACTGGATTTTAGGGAGGATGTCGGAGAGATCAAGTTGCGGTGCATCGTTTGGGAATGTCAAGATCTCGGACCTTGATTTTGCAGATGATGCAGTCATTTTTGCGGAGACTTTAGACATCCTCTTGGGGGCCCTAGAGGTGCTGAATGAGGAGTCGGAGCCGTTGGGATTATGGGTTTCTTGGGTCAAAACTAAGATCCAGGCTTTCGGTGACATCTTGGATGCTGCTGTCCTGTCTGTATCTGTTTGTGGTGAGGATGTTGAGGTCATGAAGAGATTCACTTACCTTGGCAGTGATATGCATGTCTTTGCTGGCTGCGAGTCAGAGGTCAATAGACGTCTGGGTCGGGCCTGGGGAGTCATGGATTCACTGGATCATGGGGTGTGGCGCTGCCGGTACCTGTGCGGGAGGATGAAAGTCTGAGTCTTCAGGTCATTGGTACTTCCAGTCTTGCACTATGGGTGTGAGACTTGGACTCTGACAAAGGATCTGAGATGGAGACTTAATTCCTTTGGTACCAGGTCTCTTCGGAGAATCCTTGGCTATCGCTGGTTGGATTTTGTGTCCAACGAGCGGTTGCTGAGAGAGACTCGGATGAGATTTGTTACCTGCATAGTCCGTGAGCGTCAGTTGCGGCTGTATGGACATGTGGCTCGTTTTCCTGACGCTGATCCTGCTCACCAGATTCTCTCAGCGAGGGAGTCTCATGAGTGGAGGAGGCCAGTGGGCCGACCACGTGCCTCATGGTTGCAACAGGTTGACCATCATCTCAAGGAGATGGGGATGGGCCTGGCATCTGCCTGGGGGATGGCCAGACGGAGGCCCCTGGAGTACCGGCGGAAAGTGGACGCAGCGACGCGCTGTTCTGGCACATGCTCCCATACCTGACCTATAATGGAGCCCACAGATGTTACAACATCACACACTTTGGGACAACAGAGGAGGAGCTGATACTAAAGCAGAAGACGGTGAAGAGATGCAAAGAGCAGAGGAAGGATGAGGGGCAAGATGGGAGGGGTAAGGAGGGGGTATAACAGGTGAGGGGTTAAGAGGGGTATAACAGGTGAGGGGTTAAGAGGAGGTAAATTTAAGGAGGTGGGGGTGAATTGGCACTGAAGTTGTAGAAAAAAAAAAGGATGATTGATGCAACAAGAACATACATCACAAATTGGGAAATTTAAAAATTTTTAAGTCAGAGATGCGATTAAAGACATTACGTGAGGGATGCAATAAAGGTGAAGATAATGGAGAAAAGAAACGTTCTGAGTTGAACTTTTTAGACACAGGATGAAGGAAAGGAGGAGTAGTAGGAGGAGGAGGAGAAGGTCTTGTGAATTATGATACAATACTGAGAACCACACGTGTGAAAGAGGAAGTTGTAACATTTTAAGAGACCCTTTTTTAAATGTTTTGATAAAGATTATGTTACATTAGGAAAAGGAAAGGTTGAAGAAAAATCTTGTAGGAGTTTGGTGAATTTGGATCAGCAAAGGCAGAAGGAAACTGGTAGTTCATCAAAAGTTAAAGGAAGAAGAAGAGGGGGCTGAGAAACACGTGGTTACTGAAATGAGTGAGAGAGAGAAAAGCCTTCGGTTTGATTTAGGCTTTAATTCGCTTGATTGAAGCTCTCAACAAACACAAACAAAAAGGTTCATCAACAATCGATTACAGCGAATTATAATGATAATTAACCAGCAAAAACACAGAGCTAGGAGGTACACTCTCAACTCTCACCGTTTAACCCTCAGTGGACTCCTCCAGTCAACGACAAGGCCCGAGGGACCGTCCTTTCGTCAGAGCAGTTTGCCAGTCATTGCTTCACAAGCCAGTCACACGTCACGTGGTGCGGCTGTCTTCTTCTTTAATTTAACCACACTTATGGGAGGTGTAATGTGAGAGGTTAAAAGAATGAACATTTTTTTTTTTTTTAAGATTAGGGAAAGGAAAAGTTGAAGAAAAAAAATGGTGAATGTGGGTTGGCAAAAGCTGTAGACGGAAGATCATCGAAGGAAGAAGAAGAGTCGGTACAGGAAGTCACGTGGTCACGTGGGGCTATAATGTGAGGGAAAAGGTTCTTGTATTTTTTTATATTTTAAGACATGAAACAGAGGGTATAGTTGAGAAGATAGAAGGAGGGAGGGAAAAGCTTGGAGGGAAAAGTGGAGAAAATAAAAATTGATGGTGATAAGGAAAAAATACAACAAACACAGTCATGCACGAACGGGAAGAAGGGTAGGCCTCAAGGATACCCAATATGAAAAGACGTCGAAAACTCAACAACTTAGCACGGGTGTTAACACAAGACCAAACTAGAAACACACAGCAAACAGAGTTAACGAAATGACAGTAAAAACGCGACAAAAATGACCGGAAAACATCTTTGAGAAAGTCGGCAGAGGCCCTGAAGCAGAACCACCACCGTCACTCAAGAACCGGAACCGGAAGTTTATTTGCTGTTTTTTTGTAATTTGTGCACCAGCAATGACGACACACCCTCTAACGTAGGCGTTGACCACATATACTTGTGCAAATCATCTGGTAAGCCTTTGTCTTGCTAATGGAAATGAGCTTTGTTCTGGCTCAGCCTGGTTCCAACTTGGAGAAGTTCCAAACTTGCTGGTGGAGACAAAGCACAAGTTTAAGCACCCTGAACTAGGCCTACGCCCAATAATATCCAAAGCATTGCTCATAACTTGTGTACAGTGGTGTTTTAGTGGTGAGGGAGTGACAAGCCATATATATATATATATATATATATATATCTCTCTCTCTCTCTCTCTCTCTCTCTCTCTCTCTCTCTCTCTCTCTCTCTCCCTCTCTCCCTCTATCTCTCTCTCTCTCTCTCTCTCTCTCTCTCTCTCTCTCTCTCTCTCTCTCTCTCTCTCTCTCTCTCTCTCTCTCTCTCTCTCTCTCTCTCTCTCTCTCTCTCTCTCTCTCTCTCTCTCTCTCTCTCTCTCTCCCTCTCTCCCTCTCTCCCTCTCTCCCTCTCTCCCTCTCTCCCTCTCTCCCTCTCTCCCTCTCTCCCTCTCTCCCTCTCTCCCTCTCTCCCTCTCTCCCTCTCTCCCTCTCTCCCTCTCTCCCTCTCTCCCTCTCGCCCTCTCTCTCGCCCTCTCTCTCGCCCCGTGAGTCGTGCATGGGTGTGGCGTCATGGCGGCTCTGTGTGTGCAGCTGTGAGTACTGTGCTGTGTTAGTGTTGTTTTTGTCCCTATTTCGTTTCCCTCTGTGTCCCCGTACGTGTTTGTGGAGTTTTTTCCCTGTTTCCCTTCCTGCTGAGACGAGAGAGAGAGAAGGAGAGCGCGCACGGTAGGTGCTTTGTGGGTTTTCCTTGAAACCTTCGGGTTTCTGGGCCTACTTTTTCATCTGCCTTGTTTTCATAGGCCTGCCGTTTATCGGTGGTTTAGCTTCTTCCTTATACTCTTCCTTTCCCTTATACTTCATTTGACCCCACTTGCTGGTTGCTTGTGACGGTTTTCCTTTGTTAAACTTAAACTTCTCTTCTTTTGCTTTAAGCTATGGCAAACGGACGTTTGCACAGTAGTGTGTACGAGTCACTCACTCGGAAAAATGGAGTGACAATTACTCCACCTGATGGAGTTAGTGTTGAGAACGTGGTGATGGCTCTGGGAGAGCTCGTAGGAATCGAGAATGTTCTCGCCGCTTCGAAAATGAGCCAACGTGTCGTGGTTTTCTTGTCGGAGGAGCGACACGTGGCTCAGGCGGTCGAAACCGGTCTGTCCGTACCGCCAGACGTCTTCGTTAACGTTAGTTATCTCGATACGATGGCGGTAAAATTAACACTGTCTAACATCCCGCCCTTCTTCTCGAGTGAGGAGATTGTCGCTGCATTAAGCGTTTTTGGCACAGTTGTATCACGAATCTCCATGATTCCACTTCGTCTGCGCTCTGACGCTTCGGTTCGCCACATCATGTCGTTCCGACGTCATTGCTATATCATTCTAAAAAACAACGCTCAATCGCTCAATGCAGTTATGACTTTAAAAAATAAAAACCGCAATTACCAGATTTATATCGCAACGGAGACCATAACTTGTTTTATCTGTGGTGAATCGGGACATTTAAAAAGCGATTGCCCCAAGAATATATTAAGTGGCATATCTAGTGTAGTCGAACCCATTGAGACGAATAGTGGTATATCTAGAGTTGGGAACGTTGGTGACGCTTCAAACTCGAACAATCTGCCTGGGCCGTCGAGACTGGAGGTAAATCCCCCCCTGACAGATGACGAAAGCTTCACCGTTGTTCCTTCAAAAAGGAAACATAAATTGAAGCATTTAAATGATAACAATAGTCAAGATGTGACGGCGAGCTGTGCAAAAAAGATGGCGCCGGCTGCCGAGAATAATGACTCGTGTTTGGAAGCAACAATAGATGCTCTTTTTAAAACGAAAAATCGATTTGATGTAATTGCTCCAGAGGATGATGACTTTTTTGTCGGTGGGGTTAGTGAACATGAGGAGGAGATTGGTTTTGTGCAGCAGGGAGCACACGTGACCACTCCCATAGTCACAGGCACCTTGGATATTAACACCGAATCCACTGTAACCCCCCTCCCTGAAAAGACCAACAGTGAAATGTGTACCGTTTCTAAGTCACCAATTACTCCAAACCTGGTTGAATCAGGGTGTAAAGCTTCAACTAGTGAAACACCAGGTTCATCTCAAGCGGAATATAACATTCCTTCCATTAGTATTCTTCCTCCTCCCCGTTTTCTTAACCCTCCCACTCCTCCTCCTCCTCCCCCTCCCACTTCTAATCTTCTTCCTCTTCCCACCCCTCCACCTCCCCTATTCCACCCCCCCCACTCCACCTCCCCCTACTCCACCTCCCCCCACTCCTCCTCCCCCCACTCCTCCTCCCTCCACTCTTCCTTCCCCGACTCCTCCGACTCCTTCTCCCCCTTTGGAAGCGGAATGTGAGGCTTCCCTTATTAAACCATCAGCTCCATCTTTGGAGCATAACGATAATGTAATGGACACCAATCAGTACTCGGATTATGATTCGGACGGGGACTCATCACTTGCTTCTTGTGGCAGTGCTGAAGCATGGAATGATCCAGTTTCCCAAGATTCGGAGAGTGTTACCAGTGTTCCACCTGCCGATATCATAAAGTTTCTTCATGACACCTTTCGCAAGAAACATGTTAAAATTAAAAACTTTTTCCCTGACTTATCCGGCTTTATAATCTCTGCGAAGCTTTTGCTCCTCAAAGCCGGACAGCTTGGTGTGACGGAATCACAAGTGTATCGACTCCGGAAATGCATCCTCAAAGCAAAGAATGAGCTGCAGACACTGAGAGACTAAGTTTTTGACACACCCTAACTCTATGTTAGCCTATGGCCTTCTCTATAGCGAGTTTAAATATTAATGGGGGACGCTCCTCCATCCGTAAAGCAGAAGTTAAACAGTTTGTTGAGACAAATCACATTGATGTTTTGCTTTTGCAAGAAACAAGATGCAGCTCCTCTTGTGCAAGTGAATGGCAAAGGACAATGAGGGGAAAATGGTTTTTTAGTAGTCTGGAACACCCAAGGGCTGGGGTGGCTGTTTATTTACAACCTTCCTTTTGCAGTCCCAGTGTTGTTTTTAATGAGATTATCAAAGGGTATTTGATTTCACTCACCTTCACGCATAATGGCTTTAAACACACCGTACTGAATGTCTACGCACCTAGCGATAGCACGGAGAGACTCACCTTTTACACACACTTAGAAACGTCTCTTTTACACATTGATTTTGATGGACTTGTCTGCTTGGGTGGAGATTTTAACTGCACGATGGACCCCACCATTGATCGTAATGGAGAGGAGCTGCACCCAGCAAGCGCAGCGCCTTTGTTGAGAGCCTTGTCCAAGTTTTCCCTGGTTGATGTGTGGAGAATCCGCAATCTTTCTCTCCGCCAATACACGTGGAGTCGGTGTTCAAAAGGCCACCTATCACTTGCAAGATTGGACCGTTTCTACATCAACAGTACCTTTTTAAATGTTGTGAGCAATATGGACATTATTCCGAGCGGCTTCTCAGACCATCACATGGTCGCACTTCGGATTCACCAACCAGTTCGGAATCGTGGTGCTGCCTACTGGACCTTCAACGCAAGCCTCTTGGATGACCAACTGTTTGTCGATGCCTTTGGTGTGTTCTGGAGAGCCTTGCTCCAACGTAAAACTTCCTTCCCCTGCCTTGGAAAATGGTGGGACAACGTCAAAGTGCAAATAAGATCCTTTTGCCAACAATATGGAGCCTACCACACCAAATATGACTCTGCCCTTCAATCCTTGCTTGCCAAAGAAATATTATATTTGCAGACCAACCTCTTGGCCTCAAATCATGAAAGAACCAACCTCTTGCTGGCGAAGAAAAAGCTCTTCTTGCTGGACTTTGTGCAAAGCAAGCCAGAGGAGCGCTGATTCGTCTCCGACTGGAGAATTTGTGCTACCTGGACACCTCCTCTAAGTTCTTTTTTGGACTGGAAGATCAAACAAAGAGAAGTCAGCAGATAACTTCAGTAAGGACAAAGGAAGGAAGGATAACACACAATCAAAAAGATGTCAGAGCCTCACTCAGACACTACTTTACTGAACTTTATCGTGCTCCGAAAATCGACAACAAAATGGTAACAGTGCTGACTTCTTCCTTACCTACCTTGTCAAAATCTGCAGTTCTACAAATGGACAAGGAAGTAACTTTGGAGGAACTCCAAGCTGCTCTTCAAACTCTACCCTCAGGTAAGGCCTCCGGCCTGGATGGAATTCCTGCGGAATTTTATAAAACCTTTTGGGACCTCCTCGGACCAGAACTACTTGAGGTTATAATCGACGGTCGACGATCAGGCTCACTGCCATTAAGCTGCCGGAGGGCTGTCCTCGCCCTTATCCCCAAAAAAGGAGACCTTCAGCAACCACACAACTGGCGTCCCATCTCATTACTCTGTGCAGACTACAAAATATTTTCCAAGGCCCTTGCCAACCGCCTTAAAGCCATAATCGAGGAGATCGTACACCCAGATCAGTCTTACTGTGTCCCGAAGAGGACAATTCATGACAGTATCTTTATTGTGCGTGATATAATTGACATCTGTTCTCTTGAGCAAAGAAATGTCAGGTTGGTGTTCTTCGATCAAGAAAAGGCCTTTGATACCATTGATCATTTTTATCTTTTCTCTGTTTTACGGGGGTTTGGTTTTGGGGAAAATTTTATCTCTCATGTGCAGTTACTGTATAACAACACTTTTAGTCTCTTAAAGGTTAACAACATTTTATGTCCCCCTTTCCCGGTTAATAGAGGCATTCGTCAAGGGTGCCCTCTTTCTGGCCTCCTGTACTCTCTTGCGATTGAGCCTTTACTCGTTCGGTTGCGTGCACGTCTTCTTGGTTTCCTTCCTCAACCAATGGCGAACCCGTTTAAAGTGATTGCTTATGCAGATGATCTTTGTGCAATCGTTCGCTCGATTGAGGACGTCTCAGCCTTGGTCCGTTGCATTCATGAATTTGGTTTGGCAAGTTCCACAAAAGTGAACTGGGGAAAAAGCAGAGCTCTCCATCTTGGTCCACAAAATGGCGCCATTCCTCCGACTCTTCCCGAGAAACTTAAATGGGAAAGGGATGGAATTCTTTACCTAGGCGTCTTTCTTGGAACTGAGAACTTCATTTTAAAAAACTGGGAATCTCTAATAATTAAAACTGAGAGACGTTTACGAAAGT
>NC_140972.1:89506143-89661143 GCF_056783735.1 Eptatretus burgeri | reverse complement strand
TACCCCCTGTTAGTAAATAACATTCTGTATTATATTGTTGCAGGTGAGTAGACTGTGGAACAGCATGTGGAAGTGAATACATGGTGGTTGTGTATTAGGGTTTGCAGGATGGCTTAGACCCTGGAGGTATGCACACCCACCTCTCAGTTATCCAGCCTGGGTACAAATCCTGACCAAGCTATAAACTGTCATCCTGGTGTTTTGCAGGCAGGACGGTTCATCAATGTGTGTGCCATCCTTCGGATGGACATAAAGCTGGCATCTCGAATACCAGAATTCGTTGGTAGATGTTAAAGATCCCACGGTGTCCTTTGCAAAGAGTGGGTGAGCTATCACCGGCATCATGAACAAATTCCAAATTCTTGCCATAACCTCACATTCCCCTTTGTCCCAAAGTAACGAAGTGCGAAAGGGTCAACTCTCAAGGGGGTCGCTGCACCCCTTACCCGGTCATGCGGATTAGTGGTGGCAATAGCTGGTCGGCCAAGTGTTGTTGGAATACATGTTTTGGAAATGCTGTTTAATTGAGAAATTCACATCAAAACATCTATTTCTTGATAAATGATGTCACACATTTAGTAGAAAAGGGTTAATACCTGAAATTATAAGCAGCAGCATTTGTCAACACCCTCAGTCAATGATCGGCATCAACACCTGACAAGCAACATCATCTTGCGAGCGAATATTCACACGATTTGTTTCGAGATTATTGGTGTCTAACAGTTGTGGTGGTTATTATTTTTATTTTTTTTGGAAGGCTTGTGGTGACGTCAAATTGTTCTGTTGAGGACACACCAGCCATGCTCATGAGATGGCATGACATCTGGAGATGTTTTCAAGCCACGTCCACATTTAAATACCATTTGTTTGGATATTAAATATCCTTATTTGTTCAGCTCAATATGACTGCACAGAGACTGCAGACAAATGGAACGAAAAACAATCGCTTGAACAATGTCCCTGTAGAACAGCACAGCAGGAGTATGTTATCTGATTATGAATGCATCATCAGTTCTGCAACATCAGTCCAGATTTAAATGCAACATTTTAAAAAACAATATATTGGCCAAAAATAGGCCCTACCCATCAACGAAGACCTTTAAATGGCATGACCTCCGCTTGCCCGGGTCTTGAAGCCGACATTGGCAAGGCACGAATGGAGGATTGATTGATTGAATTGATTTTGTGAATTGCTTGTTTTTAATTAATTAATTAATCAATTTACTTGTTTACGAACAGCCTGAGGATGCTTGGCTGCATCATTTCCTGAGGGTACAACTATGCCACTGAAGCAGTGCCCCTGTTACCAGCAAGCTGGTACTCATTTTGCCTACCTAGGAAGGAGAACAAGCTGAGTCAACTGACCTGGTGTTAATTCAATGAGAAAAAGGGGCTCAAACTCAAGACCCTAAGATCTTCATGATTTGGAAAACCGTTAAACCAACCGTTAAACCGTGAAGATTGGTGACATAAAGTCCATTATGGCTCGTCTGAGTGAGATGTCGGTGAGACTCACAAACCTGTCTCTCTGAATCTTATGGATGAAAGGGATCTGTCATGAAAAAGTTCACTTTCCCTTTGTCATTCTGATCAGGCTCTGCGTTGGGTGGGGCCATCACTCGGCGCTGCCACCCATTGAGTTTCTTGACAATTGATTGAGTGACTCGAATGTTTCTTGCTATGATAGTTTCACGAGTGCATTCAATTTGGGAGATAAAGCATGCTGCTGTTCATCTCGAACATGTCAATAAACCCATAGCATGGTGCCCTGAAAGCAGACTCATGGGATAGCTCAGAGGTACAAAACTCACCTTTAAGCTGTCTCGTGTGGGTTCGATTCTCCACCCGATTTATAACCCTGCAGCTTTGAAGCTATGGCTATCACCACAACGAGAATGCAGTAAATTCAGAGGGGGGGGGGCATTAAGCCAGCTGTTCCACCAGTCAGCACTTGCTGGTTGACGTTAAGGATCCCACAGTAACTCTCAAAAATAATGGTAGGCTAAAATTGTGTGCATGTATGATCGCCAAATTCTAAAATTCCTTCCCTGATCTCCGGTTGGCATTGCAGGAATATTCTTCTTTGTTCGTATGCAGTGCAAGGCCGCGGGGTAGCATCATTGACTGAAGGTGTGGCTATGCCACTGATGCAATGCCCTTTGCAGTTTGGGGCAGGAATTTGTTCTTTCCTTCATGGTCTACTCTTCACGAAGGACACCGTAGGATCCTTAATATCCACCAACTGATGCTGGCAGATGGGATGTCCGTTAAACGTCCCTCCAAGGCACAGCACACACACTGATGAATCACCGTACCAGTTGGTGTTGATTCGTATGCATCATTTTCTGGAAGTGCACCTGTGTCGCTGATGCAGTGCCCCTGTTACCTGTTCCCCACCTGGGTGTTATGAGAAGATTTGTAACCCCGCTCATAACGCTCATTTTGCCGACCTCGGAATAATGACAGACTGAGTCAACCCACCTGGTGTTATTTCAATGGAATATCAATTGTCACCATTTCCGTCTAAGAAATGGTTCTGCCATTTCCATCTACCGGACGGCCGTCATTGGCTGTCTTGAGGCACGTGGGGGGGGGGGGGACACCGGAGACGTGGTAGACACCGGGGACATTTCAAACTCGGTGCAATTGTATACATCGCACGAGTTGTAAAAACAGGGGCTCACACTCAAGATGCTCAGATCTTAGGCCAGCCACCTTAACCGCTAAGCCAACACCAGGTTTATCCAATCTGTGAAACACCAGTTTGAGAGTTTATAGCTGGGTCGGGATTCAAACCCAGGCTCGACAGCTTAGAGGCGGGTATGCATACCTCGAATCCATCCTGCCAGCCCCACGTCATGATGAAACGGATTCAAAATGACACCTCAGGTGATCTATTCTGTCACAGCAGATTCTTAATCAACAAATGTGATTGTTTAGTAAACTTCACTCTTCGTACTTCGTCTTGCGAAGGAATTGCGATGTCAAATTTGTGTCGCTCGACCTATTTAACCCCCCCCCCGCACGACCATTTATATAACTGTTCGTCACAGCAAAGTCTTGGCCCATGGATTTGCTGATTCCAGTAAGGCGAAGCAGACGTCTCGGATTTGAACAAATGTGCCATTTGAAATGTTTATTCACATTCGTTCCGCGTACCAATGCGCTCTGTGTCCCCTCCTGGGACTTTTTAACCAGAATTAGTGCAAATTAGCATGTGTCGCAGAACAGCAGTCGGTCCTATTAATGCCTGTTACTTACTCTAAACACGGGTGTCCTCATTTTCCTTTTATCACATATGCTATTTAGTTTAAAGCAGGATTTAATTTTCTCCCCTTGGAATGTTGTTGTTTGTTTTTTTCTGAAGATTTACACATTATCTACAGTTTCCATGCTCTGCTGGATTCCTCTCTTTTTGTGACTTTTCTCCATTGAATGGCACACTTCTCTTTCACTCTGAAACACACACACACACACACACACACACACACACACACACACACACACACACACACACACACACACACGGATGTAAAATGCTCACACACTGTCAGCTGACGTCATCCACGAGGGAGCAAAGACATGAAGGAGAATGAGTGAGGGAATGAGGGTGATGCTGATGCAGTGCCCCCTGTTTATGAATAAGTTGGTACTCATTTTGCGGACCCCGGAAGGACGACAGGTTGAGTCGACGTGCCTGGTGTTATTTAACGGAGTGACAAGGGATCAAACTCAAGACCCTAAGATCTTCAGCAAGCCCCCTTAACCGTTAAGCTAACACTAGGCTTAGAGTGAGTGTGATGAGAGATCGGAATTGTGGGGGGACTTCTCAGAGCTGTCAAAACAAGGTGGAAAGTCATGAATCGTTTCCGAGCGAACCATCTGCAGAATGAGTGAATATTTCATGTTATAAAGTAAAAGTAAATCGTTCACGAGCGAAATCGGCCTTTGATGTACAGTAACTGAGTCACACAGTGAGCACCAAGGGTTAATATGTGCAGTTCCCTTCACGATTGGCATTGATTGTACGAATCAGAGATGGACCTCACCTGCTTGATGGATTTATTTGAATAATTAAATTCTCTTCATTTGGAATTATTTAGTTCTCATCATGATATTTTGAACAAGGAAGTGACAGATTGACAAACATGGACACAAAAAGGATCCAGGTGATGAAATAAGTCCATCAAGTGTTTACCATACCTTAGTTCTGGAGACTGTTCATTTGAAAAATCTTGAATCGGCCATCTGCATGAGCCTGGTGTTTCTTTTTGCATTTCTGGAGAGCTTGTATGATGTAGTGATGAGAGAGTTACCACCAAACATGGCATTTTCCTCTCCAGCAGCCATAAATATGACTTCTTCCTCTGCAAACACATCAACAAAAGGAAGTCAAAACTACTTAAGAGCATTGTCATCATAATCTCCATCATTGTCCTGCCTTCCAACACAACCTTGGAATGAATATCTATCTCTCTCCATCTCTCTGTGTTTCTCCCTTTCCCTCATTTTCTACATTTCAGTTCATGTTTTATTTCACTTTTCCCTCCACCTTCACTTCTTGATTTTCTCCATCACCAACTCCCACTGGACTTGCATGAACGTTTAATTTCTGTCACCTTACAAGGGAATTTCTGCAATTTGGTCCATCATTCCTGTGCTTCAGACAGAACCCACAAATCCCCACTTACTGTCTGAATTAAAATAACAAAACCTCATCTGATGACGTTGAAGTGAACCATGATGGAGTGCTTCATGGAAGGCAGCTCAAGTCATCCATCGCTGATTGAAAGTGAGATTGTAAAAATTTTATTTTTCAAACAATTAATTTTAATGAACATCCAGGTGTTCACAATGAATTCTGTGTGGAAACATTAACACTCATTCCAGACTTTCACCAATTGTAAGATTTGTTTCGTGCTTGTCTGGCTTCTAGTGAAGCAAAATATTAATTTCTTCTCAACACTTTTGAAGCACAGACTAAATGGGACACGATGGAGGTGAAGAACATCTAATTTAGACAAAGTTTGGAATAATTTGTTATGTAATGTAAGATTCTTGGTAACTTACGTTCCATCCGGTACTATCCGGTAATTGGGTGTTGGAGAAGGGAACGAGCGCCTCTTCTGAGGGATCTTTGGAAAAACAATAAAAATAAGAAAGATTAAATACATTGATATGTTCATCCGTTTGATAACTTGTTCAGGATGTGGCACAGAATGAAAAGCACTGATAGAACAGGTAATCAGTGAAAAGGTGAATTAGTTGATCTAATCCAATCAAGAGGAGTTAACATTCTTGAGATTTATCCTGCTTGGGGATGACCGTGCCAATAAGTTACCTTTCCCACCAAATTTATAATTACAATTATCTCCACAATGAAGGATATTCTTCTTCATCAAAGGAAATATTTACAGCAATGTCGAAAAAAGACAAAATACCAAAATTAATTTAAACTTCAAGTGTTCATCTTGGGGTTGGCTGTATTTGTACCCAGTTTGTTCACCCCCAACTTCTCCAAAGTACTGAAGAATGCTTACCTGTTGGAGGTCCTGAATATGGCATGACCCCTCAACACCATGCTACTTATGCAGCTGCTGTAGCCCTTGATTGAAGCCTGCTGTTGGCTTATGTTTCAGTCACATTTGGCTCAGCGGCCATAGGGTCTAAAAAATCTATGGCCACTAGCAATTATAGGGCGGCCGCAGTATTTCCACGGTCACACAATGTAGCAGTCACATATGTTTTTATTTTTCGGGTAGCCGCACGGGGTATTTAGAAATTGTGGAGACCGAAAACGTGGGGGTGCCGTACGGTCTTTGATTTGATGTCGCACGGTGACCTTAGGGCGTCCCTGCGGCGGCCATATAATTTTCAAGGCAGACGCAAGGTAGCCTCAAGGTGCCCGCAAGGCGACCGCAGGGGGACCCTAAGAAAAACGTGCAGTCAGACGGACGGTAACGAGTGGGTATATACATATATATATATATATATATATATATATATATATATATATATATATATATATATATATATATATATATATATATATACCAGTTCTTTTTCATATGTATATCATATCTCATATCTGTCATATAGATTGTGGACCAGGTTATATACAGATGGCTTGGTTGTTCCTCAACGGCAGAGGCTGGGTTTGTCTTTTTCTTGGCACCTTTCCCCTTGTCCTTGGTTGATCGCTTCTTTGGAGGCATGGTGATGTGTCTGGTCTGAGCTGCTGGTGAAATGTGATGATGTGTGTGGCAAACACCTCTACTCCGATCTCTAGCGGTAGCGCACGGTGGATGCATGGTTGACGCAAACTGCCACGGAGGCCGTACGTAGGATGCACAGCGGGCGTAGGGGAACCGTGCGTCGACCCTGCGTTGCCTGCAGGTAGTCACACAGACCGCAAGGCCACCATACGTTGAACACAGGGACACCTTAGGACTACCATACAGCGACCATGAAAATAATGCGGCCGCCGTAATTTTTTGGGGGTTGGCAAAATTCATTTTTCATTGATAAGAGCCTATGGCAGCCGCACGAATAACGCAAGCCCACGGTACGCCCTACGTACGGTTGACGTGGAACACATCTACGTCAAGGCTACGGCTTGTCTAATTGCTACGGCCAACCTCGAAATGAAAAAAAGTTATAACTCCGCGCTTTAATTCCACGGGGAACCTTACGGCCTGTAAAAGATAGCCATACGGCGTAGGGCCACCCTGAGGCCACCTCAGAAACTCTGCAGCCGCCGCACGTTTCTGTCGATTCAGGGGGGGGGGGGTACGGCCACCGTATCTTAGCCATAGAACAAATGTGACTCATGCTTTAGTGGTTAGGGTGGCGGCTTGGGATCCTAGAGTCCTGATTTCAAGCCCCGTTGGCTGCTGAATTAAATACACCAGGAGGTTGACTCAGCCTGTCATCCTTTTGAGGTTGGCAAAATGAGCACCAGTGTACTGGTAAGGGGGACACTGCATCAGCGGCATAGCCGTGTCCCAACCAATGATGCAACCAGCAGCCACAGGCTGCACTCGATAGAGAAAAAGAGAAAAAGAGAAAAAGAGAAAAAGAGAGAAAGAGAGAAAGAGAGAAAGAGAGAAAGAGAGAAAGAGAGAAAGAGAGAAAGAGAGAAAGAGAGAAAGAGAGAAAGAGAGAAAGAGAGAAAGAGAGAAAGAGAGAAAGAGAGAAAGAGAGAAAGAGAGAAAGAGAGAGAGAGAGAGAGAGAGAGAGAGAGAGAGAGAGAGAGAGACCTTGATTACAGTGAGGCCCCTGTTGCTGCTGGAATGCCTCAACATGTTTCTGTTGTTCATGTTGTTGCTGTTGTTACAGCCCTTGATCATGGTGAGGCCTCTGTTGCTGCTGGAACCTCTTAACAATGTGCTGTATCTGCTGCTGCTGTTCTTCACAGCTCGGCTTCTGTTGTTGCTGTGTCCTGCCAACACCATGGGGTTTCAGTTCAATTCCCTACTTTTCTTTGCTGCCTGATTCAGCTTCTTCATTTGTTTTTTGAGGAAGATTTTTTTTTCCTTTTCTTTGAGCAACTGCTCTTCTTCCTGCTTCAGTCACTGCTTCACTTTTCAATTCTGAGACCACTCATGGGCAGTCTCATTCCGTTTTTTTGTTGATACAGTTTCCAATCAGCAATCTTTTGTGCACATGCTTCCTCCTCCTCTACACCAACACACGCTTTCTCCTCCTCTACACCAAGACATGCTTCCTCCTCCTCTACACCAACACACACTTCCTCCTCCTCTACACCAACACACACTTCCTCCTCCTCTACACCAACACACGCTTTCTCCTCCTCTACACCAAGACATGCTTCCTCCTCCTCTACACCAAAACCTGCTTCCTCCTCCTCTACACCAACACACGCTTCCTCCTTCTCTACAGCAACACATGCTTCCTCCTCCCCTACACCAACACACACTTCCTCCTCCTCTACACCAACACACACTTCCTCCTCCTCAACACCAAAACATGCTTCCTCCTCCTCTACACCAACACACGCTTCCTCCTCCTCTACACCTATACACACTTCCTCCTCCTCTACACCTACACACACTTCCTCCTCCTCTACACAAACACATGCTTCTGACTCCTCTTTGATCTCATGTTTTTCTTTTATTTGACTCATCACAACAATCTCTTTCTGTCTTTGATCATCTTCCTTTTGTCTCTGCTCTTCCCTTCCTCTCTGCTTTCCTGTTTTTCCCTTTGTCTCCGCTTTTCCTGTCCTTCCTTTTGTCTCCACTTTTCCTATTCTTCCCTTTGGCTCGCCACTTAGGTCAGGCCAATAAGTCCTTGCTCATCACAGATTTACATTTCGCAGTTTCGATTTATCGCAATGCCATTCCAAGGGAAAACTTTCAAACCATGTGCCTGAAACACCAACCACCCAGGATGTGCATAAACACATTTTTACTCGACTGCACATGCACTGTACACTGTATTTCCTCCACACTCACAGGGTGGAGGATGCTCAGTGGAAGAGAAGTTTACATTCCTTTTGAAACAGCCCAAACTCTCTGAAATGGGTTCCAAAAGACCCGCCAGTCCTTCGCCAATCACACCTCATCTCAAGAAACAACGAAAGGCTGCTACATTAGAGGTGAAATTGAATATCATGAAAATACATGGGTGTGGTGAAGGAATAACACAAATTGGCCACATATGCGCGGTCGCTGCATCCACTAGGTTGAAGTGGATGAAATCCACATCCACGCTGCATCCACATCCATCCACCACTGAAGCAGGTTGGTTTTGATGAGCTTGACGAAGAGGATGTGGAGGACTTACTGGAGTCTTGTATAGAACCCTAAAATAAGGATGCAGAATAAAAAAAAGTAAAAATGAGTTGGGACTTTAAAGCTGATGTTCACCAGGCACACAGGAGTTAATGAAATAAAATGAATTTATCCAGAAAAGAGTTGCTGCTTAATGCAGAACAACCCAGGAGACATCACAATGAAATAAACATTGCAGAAAATCTGCCATTTTGCCTGCTCGTCTGTGCACGTGTTACGTGGTACATCAGTTTGGGGTCCGCACAAACGTTTTCACTTTTTTTTTTTAAACGTCCGTTTCTTTTAACCAGATTTGCTTTGACTCCCTGAAGAGCACCTCACGAAACCTCCGAAAATAGAGACAAATATTTGGCAGATGCTATGGATAGGTAGTCCCTCTGGGGGACAGAGTGCAAAGTCTCACAGTGAATGCATTAAATCATACAGTTCAATGAAGCTGGTGAATTTTGTTACGTTCCTTAATTTTTTTTGTTCACTCAATATAATTCTCCAAACAGCAGAAAAAGAAAAGTTTAATGCTTTGGAAATTTCACATTTTCTTGTGTATGTATGGAGGAAAGAACATAGCCTTGACTGCTTAAAGTAAATAGATATATCAGCTTATAAAGTAGATAGATATATCAGTAAATAGATATATCAGTTATAAGACTCGTTATTTCTTTAAATTATCAGATTTCACAATAGATTTTGACACTTCTTTAGGCCGGACGATATCCTATCCTCAAAACCAAAATAATATTTCCATGATATACCTTAATTAGTCCGTGAGAGTAGATCGTGGAAAATCATATCATATAATGCATGAAATCGCTCCGAGCTCCTAATTTGAAAATTGTAGAACTTACAAAAACGATGTATACAGCAATTCGTTGCTATGATGAACAGGCATACAACATAAGTGAGGAAAATGAAAAAAAAATACTTTATCGTTAAGAAGTCGTTGCAGCCTGTTCCAAGTCAAGGCATGGTTGAGCAGGCCAAAAAACATGGCGGTTTCAGACCCCAGTGAGGTGACCAAGGAAACGCCTTAAGACCCCAGAAAGTGAGGTGGCTGAGGATTGCCTGATGAAGGATATCATTAAATAAGGCCATTAATTATCTTCAAAAGGGGTGTTTTAATTACCTCAAACACCCAATTTTCACTCTTGCACTTCCCTTCGTTTGCATACAAAGTTTCAGGCTGCTACGTTTTATGGTTTTGGAGTTATGGAGGAGACACACACACACACACACACACACAGACATTTATTAGTATCAGGTGGACCAGCGGGGGCACCCGTGGGAATCCCACGGGAATGGATCTGTGTGACATTTGGGCATCTTCATTAAGAAACTGCAGCTGCACCTGCACATTCAGTTTTACAAAAGAGTTACTGGCAATTCACCAGATCCACAAAATGATGTCATCTACACAATAAATTTACTTTACATAATAATATAAATAATAATGAATACACATTCATTATTATTTATATAATTATGTAAAGTGGCAAAGGAGATTGACCATGTCCTCATTGACGGTCGTTGGAGGATGATCCAGAACTGCAGGGTCTACCGGAGTGCTCAGTTCCTCAATACTGACCACAGGCTTGTTGAAGCAACTCTAAAGCTGCACCTTAAATCCTGGAGAATGGTACCATCCCAGCCGAGGCTGGATGTTGCCAAGCTCAGGGATGAGAGAGTAGCTGAGGAGTTTGCGAACAGGCTGAGTGGACACTTGGGGGGTCTGGGTGCTTTGGGGGGTCCTGAAGAGTTGTGGAGCGCCTTCAAGACCACCGTCCTTGATGTTGCCGGTGGATGCCTTGGAGCTCACCGCAGGGCAAAGAAGAATTTTGTCTCTCAAGGGACACTGGATACCATTGACCAGAGTCGCAGGGCCAGGCTGAATGGCAGAGCTGAGTTGTTCAGGGAGCTGAGGCATAAAACTGTACGTGCACTGAGGGTGGACAAGGAGGCCTATGTGCGAGGAATCTGTGAGGGGGTAGAGCATCACCTGTGGACAGGTGATTCTCGTCCCGCTTACAGAGGAATTCGCGCATTACGTTCATCCAAGCCCATCCCTCGGAGCACTGCAGTTAGAGCAGAGAGTGGTAGGCTCTTGACAGAGGAGTCTGAAGTGAAGGCCTGCTGGGCCAGTTACTTTGAGCGGTTGTACCAGGCTGATCCCCCAGCTGTCGAGTTGGACGTCAAGGGTGTTACAATCCCTGTTGCTGACCCTCGAATCAACTGTGGTCCACCTACGCTTGTGGAAACACGGGCTGCGGTGAACCAGTTGAAACGGGGCAAAGCTCCAGGGATCTGGGGCATCCATGCCGAACTTCTCAAGGCTGGTGGAAATGCTGCACTCGTGTCGTTGCATGCAGTTTTGTGCTCTGCCTGGAACACAGGCATCATCCCAACTGACTGGAAGAGGGGCCTTGTTGTCCCTCTCTGGAAAGGGAAGGGTGATCGCCAAGACTGCAACAACTACCGAGGGGTGACGCTGCTCTCAGTGCTGGGCAAGGTCTTTGCTCGGATAATTCTCGATAGGGTTCGCCACCATCTGCTTGAGCACCAGCGTCCAGAGCAGTCAGGCTTTACACCAAAGAGGTCAACGATTGACCGTATCCTTGCACTTCGTGTCCTCACCGAACGCAGACGAGAGTTTCGGCAGGGGCTGCTTGCAGCCTATGTTGATCTCTATAAAGCGTTCGATTCAGTGAATTGGGATGTCCTCTGGAGGATTCTTGGTCTTCATGGGGTGCCACCAAAACTGATCGATCTGATGTCTGAACTCTACTCTGGTACTGAGAGTGCTGTGAAGTGTGGTGGTGCCATCTCTGACTTATTTCCAGTTGTTACTGGAGTTCGTCAGGGATGTGTACTTGCCCCCACACTTTTCAGCACTTGTATGGACTGGATTCTAGGGAGGATGTCGGAGAGATCAAGTTGCGGTGCGTCATTTGGGAATGTCAAGATCTCGGACCTTGACTTTGCAGATGATGCAGTCATCTTTGCGGAGACTTTAGACATCCTCTTGGGGGCCCTCGAGGTGCTGAATGAGAAGTCGGAGCCATTGGGATTATGGGTTTCTTGGGTCAAAACTAAGATCCAGGCTTTCGGTGACATCTTGGATGCTGCTGTCCTGTCTGTGTCTGTTTGTGGTGAGGATGTTGAGGTCGTGGAGAGATTCACTTACCTTGGCAGTGATATTCATGTCTCTGCTGGCTGCGAGTCAGAGGTCAATAGACGTCTGGGTCGGGCCTGGGGAGTCATGGATTCACTGGATCATGGGGTGTGGCGCTGCCGGTACCTGTGCGGGAGGACGAAAGTCTGAGTCTTCAGGTCCTTGTTACTTCCAGTCTTGCTCTATGGGTGCGAGACTTGGACTCTGACCAAGGATCTGAGACGGAGACTTAATTCCTTTGGTACCAGGTCTCTTCGGAGAATCCTTGGCTATCGCTGGTCGGATTTTGTGTCCAACGAGCGGTTGCTGAGAGAGACTCGGATGAGATTTGTTACCTGCATAGTCCGTGAGCGTCAGTTGCGGCTGTATGGACATGTGGCTCGTTTTCCTGACTCTGATCCTGCTCACCAGATTCTCTCAGCGAGGGAGTCTCATGAGTGGAGGAGGCCAGTGGGTCGACCACGTGCCTCATGGTTGCAACAGGTTGACCATCATCTCAAGGAGATGGGGATGGGCCTGGCATCTGCCTGGGGGATGGCCAGACGGAGGCCCCTTGAGTACCGGCGGAAAGTGGACGCAGCGACGTGCTGTTCTGGCACATGCTCCCATACCTGACCTGACCTGAATACACATCCGTGCACATGGGAAATATAGTTGGTTTATAAAAATACCAAATATTAGATGAAAGTTTTTTTTTAACTTAGAATTATTTTCACGATAGAGTTCAAAATCACCATAATATTATGGGGTTGTTTAAACGTTTTTGGTGAATTATATGTCATTGTTGTGAGATTTTTTTTGAAATGTTTCTATTTCTATAAACTTTTGATTTCTATAATTTTTGTGAGATTTTGATTTCTATAAACAAAAGAGCAATGAAAAAGCAGTGAAAAAGCATCAAAAGAGCAGTGAAAAAGCATTAAAAGAGCAGTGACAAAGCATTATTTTTAACCAGTTAAAAATAATCAAACCAATTAAAAATAAAAATAAAAAAAATAAAAAAATAAATAAAATAATAATAATAAATAATTAAAAATTTATTTAATTTTTTTTCGATTTTCAGGAATTTTTCCTGACCTTGACCTTTGACCTTGATATGCCAAAAGTTATAGGGTTCTATTCTGGTGGCCAATAAGTCCATTGGTGAAGTTCCATGTCATTCTGACTCAAAATGCGACCTGTAGAGCGAGACGTACACACAAACAAACAAACAAAATCATAGATGTCGTCAAGTAACAAAAAATCTAATCAGCGCTAGCCATCACCCTCCTGAATCACATGGTGTAATTTGACATTGGTAGATTCTTTCGTTCTCGAGTTATAACTTTTTTTTGGATGTTTGACCTCACTGTGACCTTGACCTTTGACCGATTTTGACCAAAATGTAATCAGCGATAGCCATCAGCCTCCTGAATCACGTGGTGTAATTTGACATTCGTAGCTCCTTCCGTTCTCGAGTTATAGCTTTTTTTGGATGTTTGACCTCACTGTGACCTTGACCTTTGACCTTGACATGCCAAAAGTTATAGGGTTCTATTCTGGTGGCCAATAAGTCCATTGGTGAAGTTCCATGACATTCTGACTCGAAATGCGACCTGTAGAGCGAGACGTAGACACAAACAAACTCACAAACTGAACAGACCAACATACTTGACAAAATCGTAGATTTCGTCAAGTAACAAACGGACAGGGGTAAAAACAGTAACCTCCGTCCATCTTCGATGGCGGACGTTAACCAGAAGTGGAAACGCATCAAACCAGCAGTGAAAAAGCATCAAACCAGCAGTGAAAAAGCATCAAAACAGCAGTGAAAAAGTATCAAAACAGCAGTGAAAAAGTATCAAAACAGCAGTGAAAAAGCATCAAACCAGCAGTGGAAAAGCATCAAACCAGCAGTGAAAAAGCCTCAAACCAGCAGTGAAAAAGCCTCAAACCAGCAGTGAAAAAGAATAAAAAGAGCAGTAAAAAAGCCTCAAACCAGCAGTGAAAAAGCATCAAAAGAGCAGTTAAAAAACCCTCAAAACAGCAGTGAAAAAGCCTCAAACCAGCAGTGAAAAGCCTCAAAACCAGCAGTGAAAAAGCCTCAAACCAGCAGTGAAAAAGCATCAAACCAGCAGTGAAAAAGCATTAAACCAGCATTGAAAAAGCCTCCTACCAGCAGTGAAAAAGCAGCAAACCAGTCGTGAAAAAGCATCAAGCCAGCAGTGAAAAAGCATCAAAAGAGCAGTAAAAAAAAGCCTCAAAACAGCAGTGAAAAATCCTCAAACCAGCAGTGAAAAAGCCTCAAACCAGCAGTGAAAAAAGCATAAAAAGAGCAGTAAAAAAGCCTCAAACCAGCAGTGAAAAAGCATCAAAAGAGCAGTTAAAAAACCCTCAAAACCAGCAGTGAAAAATCCTCAAACCAGCAGTGAAAAAGCATTAAACCAGCATTGAAAAAGCCTCCTACCAGCAGTGAAAAAGCAGCAAACCAGTCGTGAAAAAGCATCAAGCCAGCAGTGAAAAAGCATCAAAAGAGCAGTAAAAAAAAGCCTCAAAACAGCAGTGAAAAATCCTCAAACCAGCAGTGAAAAATCCTCAAACCAGCAGTGAAAAAGCCTCAAACCAGCAGTGAAAAAAGCATAAAAAGAGCAGTAAAAAAGCCTCAAACCAGCAGTGAAAAAGCATCAAAAGAGCAGTTAAAAAACCCTCAAAACCAGCAGTGAAAAATCCTCAAACTAGCAGTCTAGTAAAAAGCCTCAAACGAGTAGTGAAAAAGCATCAAAACAGTAGTGAAAAAGCTTCAAACCAGCAGTGAAAAGCATCAAAAGAGCAGTAAAAAAGCCTCAAAACCAGCAGTGAAAAATCCTTAAACCAGCAGTGAAAAAGCCTCAAACCAGCAGTGAAAAAGCATCAAACCAGCAGTGAAAAAGCCTCAAACCAGCAGTGAAAAGGCATCAAAAGAGCAGTAAAAAAACCCTCAAAACAGCAGTGAAAAAGCCTCAAACCAGCAGTAAAAAAGCCTCAAACCAGCAGTAAAAAAGCCTCAAACCACCACTGAAAAACCATCAAACCAGCAGTGAAAAACCATCAAACCAGCAGTGAAAAACCATCAAACCAGCAGTGAAAAACCATCAAACCAGCATGAAAAACTATCAAACCACCACTGAAAAACCATCAAACCAGCAGTGAAAAACCATCAAACCAGCACTGAAAAACCATCAAACCAGCATGAAAAACCATCAAACCACCACTGAAAAACCATCAAACCAGCAGTGAAAAAGCCTCAAACTAGCAGTGAAAAAGCATCAAAAGAGCAGTAAAAAAAGCCTCAAACCAGCAGTGAAAAAGCATCAAAAGAGCAGTTAAAAAACCCCTCAAAACAGCAGTAAAAAATCCTCAAACCAGCAGTAAAAAAGCCTCAAACCAGCAGTAAAAAAGCCTCAAACCAGCAGTAAAAAAGCCTCAAACCAGCAGTGAAAAACCATCAAACCAGCAGTGAAAAGCATCAAACCAGCAGTGAAAAACCATCAAACCAGCAGTGAAAAACCATCAAACCAGCAGTGAAAAACCATCAAACCAGCACTGAAAAACCATCAAACCAGCAGTGAAAAGCATCAAACCAGCAGTGAAAAAGCCTCAAACCAGCAGTCAAAAAGCATCAAACCAGCAGTGAAAAATCCTCAAAACCAGCAGTGAAAAGCATCAAACCAGAAGTGAAAACCCATCAAACCAGCAGTAAAAAAAGCCTCAAACCAGAAGTGAAAAAGCATTAAAAGAGCAGTAAAAAAGCCTCAAACCAGCAGTGAAAAAACATCAAAAGAGCAGTGAAAAATAAGGAGGCGTCAAAACGATATATGGCACGATATCCCCAAAAGTTATATGGACTGACTTTGACCAGTGACGTCATGCTAAATGTTTAGATACCAGATCGTGCAAAATGTTGGCCGTGACGTCATCAACAGATTTATCGTCACACCAAGTTTTAACATGACATTTACCATTTGAGTCCGAAATTGAGTAATAAATGAAATAAGCACATTTTAACATGATAAACAAAACCATAAATAACACACATGTCACATTCACTCACTCTCACAATGAAGAATCCCCTTCCAGGATCAGTTATATTGTCAAACCACCGTTTTTAGAGAAAACTGTATTTTAACAAAGATTGTGGCATGGTGAACGAATTATATTAACTTCCTTGATGTGTTATAATGGAAATACACAATGTATAGAAATACGTCACAGGATGTGACGTTGCATGTGGGCGGAGTCTGTCGGGCAGTGCTGGAGCGATGGAGGTGGAGTCGTGATCTCTCAGGCACAGCCTTCCACCCAAGTTATGACCTGGTTGTTTTATCCTGCAAGAAACAGTGAACGTTTTGCTGTTGTTGATTCCTTGAAAAGGCCCATCGCGATTTGTTAGTGAATGAATGCCCATGAATGTGATGACCTTTGGTTGAACCGGATGTTATTGTAGGTCATGACTTGTCACGTGATGTGACAGGATTAATTTTGTTATTGTTCAATTCAGATTTTCACTGTATTCCATCAAACTCTGATCACACGGTCGGCTTGACTGAGATGGGGCGTCATCTTAAAGGTTCGTAAATTGCTGGTGCGAGCTCTTGTCCGTTTGAGATCTTGAAGAAGACAAACTGCATGAAGGAACTCTGGTGGCCATGTTGTGGTGTTGTGCATAGACTGGATGCTAGACACGGTGAGAGGTCAGGAGGTGTGCAGTGCAAAAGGTTGTTACGTTCCGATGTTCGGTTGAACAACACCGTTGGAGAATGTTGGATTCCTCAATCTTAGAGTATTTTACGAGACAACAAACTGGCGACGAGGATGGGATCGAACTTGAATCCACCGACACCCTTTCTGCAAAACCTGGATGAGCCTTCGATGCCTTTTACAGCCTGGACTCGTGGCTTTGAAAACTACGTGCTGGTGATACAGGATAATGCGCTTGCTGATGCCCGAAAGTGTGCGCTTTTGATACATTGCTTAGGCACAGAAGAAGGTCAGAGACTCTTCAATACACCAACGGCAACTGATTGTAGCTACGAGACTGCACTTACTGCCTTGAGGAACTTTTTTGTCCCAAGAGTTAATGTCGTGACAGAACGATATAAATTTCGTCGATGTGGTCAGGAAAATGGCGAGTCTACGGGACAATATATTGCTTCATTAAGGGAGATGGTCGTCACATGCGAGTTGGGAGAGCTGGCAGACAAAATGATCCGGGACCAGCTCGTCGGGAAGACAAACTCACCTCGCATCAGAGAACATTTACTGCTAGAAACGGAACTGACGTTACAGAAAGCTATAACCATGGCGAGACAGATTGAGTTGGCAATGGCGGAGGCTCAGATCATCGGCCGAGGCTGAAATGCGCATGGCCAGATGGTCCATACGGCTTCTGTCATTTAATTATAACATTCAGTACAAGCCTGGCTCTGAAAACGTTACAGCTAATTGCTTGTCTTGCCTTCCACTCCCTATAACAGAGCCCAGTTTGGAAGCTAATGTTGAGGTTGTCACGCTCACGTCGACCGTCACTATGGTGACAGCTGAAGAATTCAAAACTGCCTGTATTTCCTGCCCCATTCAAACAAAATTGCATGAATGGCTTACAAAGCACTAGCTGAAAACGTCAAAAGGCCTGGATCCTGATCTTCCTTACTTAAGATTGCAAACTTAATTGTCACGACAAGAGGATTGCGTGATGAGATGTACTCACCGCTTTCTTGTCCCGGGGACGTTACAGCTGTGTTTCATCAAATTAGCACATGATATGCACCAGGGCATAGTGAGGATAAAGCAGTGGTTAAGAGATCTGTATTGGTGGCCGGGAATAGGCATGCACGTCCTTACTTGCCAGCAGCGCGACAAGACGGCTGTGACACACGCATCACCATGACAGCCAGTTCCTTATCCTGATGCGACTTGAGAGAAATTGGCAATCGACATAGTGGGGCCCTTCGACTCCGTGCCACTGGATTGTCGTTTCGTTATCACTCTCATTGATTACTTTAACAAATGGCCAGAAATTGCTTTCAGCTCCCAGGTCACTTCCACTACAGTGATTTTTTTTTGTATACCTTGGCGAGGCTTGTGTGAGAGCTAACACACAATGCACAGCAAGGGGGGCATGAGACAAGAGGGTCGGGAGTGGGAAGGACAAAACAGTGGGGAGCAGAGACATTAGGAGATCTGTGGAAGGGAGAGGGATGGAATGGGGAACATGGGGAGTACAAGATCAACATTACAAGGACTTTCAGGAAGGAAAGCAGGGAATTTGAAGGAGGTGGGCTTGGGGGGATTATCGGGCGAAGAAAAGATCGAGGATTTGGATAGGGGATGATAAGAGGTGGTGGGGAACAGCTGTTTTGAAGGCCTGGAGGGAAGAATGGGAAAGAATAGTGTGAGGGATTTTATTCCAAAGGTGGGGAAAAAGGAGTAATGAAAGAGTGAAGGTGAGCAGTGATTCGTGATTTTGGTAGTTTTACCAGAAGGGTGTTGTTGGCGGACCTTGAGCGCCCTGTGGAAATGTGGTGGGGACAAATCGCAGAGAGAGAACGGGGGAGGGCAAGGCTGGAGAGGAGACAATAGAAAACAGTAAGACCACCGACCTGCCTGCGGTGAGAGAGTGAGAGGCCCAAAGACTCAGCCCCATTGCGGGAGATGCCAATGATCCGAAATGCCTGGGTATCCACAGCGTGAAGCCGAGAAAGGTGGGAGGCAGGAGCACCAGCCCAGAGGGGAGAACAGTACTCCATCAGGTTGCGGACAAAAGTTTTTAAGTGGTCAGGAGCTCAGGTGGGCCGAGGAAGGACTTTGTACGATGGAGGATTCCCAGTTGGCGACTGGCTTTGGAGGCGAGGTTTGAAATGTGGCTTTCCCAGGAAAGGTCATGGCAGATAGTGAGACCCAGAAGCTTGAAAGAAAGGAATTCTTCCAGAGGATTGTTGAGAAAGTGGATTGGGGGGGGGGGGGTTCTAAACGGTCCTGTTGAAGAGACATCATGAGAGTGTGAGATTTGTTCGGATTGAAAGACATGTTCCATGTGTTGGACCAGTTTGTGATTTTATCCAGATCTGCAGTGAGTGAAGAAGCTGCTGCTTGCCGTTCTGAGGGATGACCGATGGTACGGCAGATGGTGGAGTCATCAGCAAAGAGATATAGAGGATTTTCCAGAGAGTCGGAGAGATCATTGATGAAAACCAGAAAAAGAACAGGGCCCAGAACGCTACCTTGAGGAACTCCAGCCTGGACAGGAAGAAGAAGATGAAAGAACTCCATTTAGTGCCACACGTTGACTGTGACAGGAGAGGAAGTCTGGGAGCCATGAGTGGAGATTGCCTTGGATACCATAGGAAGAGAATTTGCTGAGCAGGGCAGGGTACCAGACTGTATCGAAAGCATGCGATATGTCTAGGGAGATGGCTGTGATCTCATGTCTGACATTGATGAGCTCCATCCATTTTTGGGAGAGCAGAAGCAGAATATCCAGGGTAGAGTGACCTGGTCTGAAACCAAATTGATGATTGGAAATCAGGCCATTGGAGAAGAGCAAGGATTTACTGTCTGACGCGATGATGGATTCCATAACCTTGCTGATGATTGGGAGAAGGCTGATTGGTCTGTAGTTGGAGGGATCTGTTTTTGCACCTTTTTATGCAGGGCAGTAATGTTTGCTGATTTCCAAGCAGATGGCAGATGACCTTGAGCAAATGAGAGGGTGAATAGAACAGAGAGAGGGTGAGCAAGAGCAGAAGAGCAGGTTTTTAGGACACGTGGACTGATGCCGTCTGAACCGGTTGCAGAATCTGAGTCGAGGTTTGACAGCAAGCTCTCCACCTTGTCGGGAGAAAAGCCACAGAGTCCAGAGACAGCTGGCATCACTGGGTAAGGTGGGTAGAGAAAGTGATGGGTTTAGGACACAAGATTTAGCTGCAAACACCGAGTTTAGGCATTCAGCCTTTTCACGTGCAGTGTCAGCAGTGCGGCCATTTGAGGTAAGGGAGGGGATGGAGGGGGAACATACACCAGAAACAGATTTGATTAGACGCCACCAGGATTTTGAAGAGGTAGAGAGGTTTGAGAGTTCAGACTTGAGATTAGAAAAATGTTGTTTTCTGGCTCTTCTGAGGGTAGATACACACTTGTTCCAAGCTTTATGGAAGGAACTGAGATTACCCTTAGTTGGGTTTGCTTTCCATGAGGCAAAGGCAAGTTGTTTCAGCAGAACTGCCTCGCCACAAGCTTCAGTGAACCAAGGGTGGGAGGAAGGATAGGACAACTGAAGACGAGAGGGGATAAATCTGTGCATGAGGGAGAGCAAGTTTCTTTGAAATAATTCCCAGAATGAGTTGATGTGGAGAAAGTAGCGATAGGAGACCAGTCTATAAGTTTGATGGCTGCTCGGAGACCCTGCCAGTCGGCTTGAGTGAAATGCCAGACTCGACGGCGGTGAGGTTGTTCTCTGATAATAGCCAGAGAGATGTCCACATTGACAAGGACGTGGTCAGAAGAACCAATTGGAGCAGAAAAAAAAGCAGATATTGTCAGGGAAATTTGTCAAAATCAGATCCAGAAGAGATGGAGTACCATAGGTTGAGATCCGGGTCGGGAAGTTGACGAATTGAGTCAGTCCCAATGAGTCGCCAAAAGCTTTTGCTGAAGTGCCATGACAGGTGAGAGAAGTACCCACACCGAGCCAACTAAACTGGCATGATGACAATTGAAGTCGCCACATATGAGGAAGAGAGAGTTTGGTTGATAAGATATAAGTTGGTCCATGTTTTCGGATAGTGAGGTGTTGATGGAGTCATCACTGTTTGGTGGACGGTACAGTACACATATAAACACGTGGTGGGAGTGGAGGGGAAGCCGTAGCCAGAGGTATTCCTGGGGATGTTGGGGGGTGAGGGCAGTGCATGGAGAGTGAGGAATAGAGTCTTTGATGAAGAGAGCAACTCCTCCACCAGGACGAGGCTCAGGTCTGTCATACTGGAGGAGGGAGTAACCAGGGAGAGATACTTGGGAGTCAGACATGTCTTGGGGGAGGAAAGTTTCTGTTAGGCAGATTATGTCTGTTTTGTCAGTGGCAACCTGTATGGAAAGATCTGAAAGGTTTGAGTGAAGGCCCCGGATATTTGAGGTCCACACTTTTAATGAAGAGGGAGGGGAGGCGGCTTTGGGTGTAGGGTGTGGGGGAGAAGGGGGGAGGACGAGGGGGGAAGGTAAGGAAGGTTGTTGAAAGCTTATGGGGGATTGCAGAATAGCTAGGGTAGGGGGCCGGATGAGGAGGCGAAAAGGCTCTGTGGTGCTGGGGGAGAGGGGGGACAAGAGAGGGGGAAGAAGGCAGTTGAGGATTTGAGGAGGTGGAGTGAAGAGATGGAGGTGAGAAGGCAGTGGAAGGAGGAAGCTTTGTGGATGAGACGGGGGACAACTTTGAGAAGGATGAGTGAGGGGATGAATGGTGGGAGAAAGGTGAGTGGGAAGTTTGTGAGAGAGGTGAGAGGGAGGCTTGGAGGGAGAAGAGTGTGATGGTTGCTTTGAGAGGGAGGGGTGAGAGGGGTGAGTTGGCATTGAAGTTGGAAAAAAGAATGGTTGATGGAAAGCGAACATTCATCACAAACTGGGGTTTTTTAAGTTTTAGGTCAGAGATGCGATTTAACACATTTCTTTATGGATGCAATGAAAGCGAATCCAGAGAATGGAGAGAAGAAACACTGTAACAGTTGGATTTTTTAGGCAAGGAATGAAGGAGAGGTCGAATTGCGAGCAGTCTGTTTAAATAGTAGAAGAGTAGTGCATTATGATGCAGTAAAGAGTACCACATTTGTGAAAGAGGAAGATGAAGCATTATAAGAGATCGTTTTTGTTATTATTATTATTATTATTGTTTGAGAGAGTTTTCAACAGATTAATTCGGTCATGGAAGTGTTGCAGAAAAAATCGTGAGGCGAATGGTGAAGTTGGATCGGTAAATGTAGGGGGTGTAAATGGATCACATGGTTATGATTACAGATAAGACACAACATTATTATTTTTTGATGTATTTTTGAAGAACAGGTAAGATTCGGGAATGGAAGGTTGTAGATCGGAAGAAATCGTGAAGGTAATGGCGAGAGAGGGTCAGCTCAATAGAACAAAGATGGCGTGCCGGCAGGAGAAAGAAGAAGAGGAGGCTGAGGAAGAAGAAGAAGAAGGAGAAGAATCCAGACTCGTGAGTGTGCAAGGAGAAAGGTAGTGTTTTTTATTTGTTTTTTTTTATTTAAGACAAGAAATAGAGTGTTTAGTTGGGAGGGATGGGGGACGTTGGGAAAGTGGGGAATGTAGAAATTGAAGGTAATGGTGAGAAAAAACAAATAAACACAATCGTACACCGAGGGGAACAAAGGGTAGGCCTCAAGCACCCGGTCAGACAAGGTCGACGAAATCTCACAAAATAGCATGATTTTTGAAACAAAACTGAACTAGGGACACACACACAGTAACATGTAGGTGAGAAAATAAACAGTTAAAACGGGACAGATAACGACCGGAAACTTAATTTTGAGATCGACAGCAGACAGTCCTGAAGGAGACCTGCCGGCGCTCCAAACCCACAACCGGAAGGGATCAACGTTCCTGTCTACTGTCTTCAGCAGAGAAGGTAACCCAAAAGAGTTGATATCTGACAATGATTCACAATTCACATCTCAGGAATTTGAAACCTTTCTGAAAGACAGAGATATTACCCACAGAAAGTCAGCAGTGTACTTCCAGCAAGCGAATGGGGAAATTGAGCGATTCAATAGAAGCTTAAAGGAAATCTTGCTCAGTGCTAACATTGAACGGAAAGACTGGAAAACATTTACAACAGACTTTCTTCAAACATAGCGGGCAACTTGACATGCCACAACACAGCGATCACTTGCTGAACAGCTTCATGGAAGAGAGATGCACACCAAGCTACATGTGTCTGGTTTGCAAATTCCAAAGCCCAACACACCATCACACAAACACGGCACTCAGAGTACAAGAGAAGCAGAACAAGCAAAAGGTGTACACCGACAAACGCCGTGGAGCAAAGGCTGTGAACTTTGAATGTGGTTCCTTCGTCCAAGTGAGGAAACCTGGCATCCTCCGAAAAGGACAATCCAAATTATCAGCCCCTCTCCAAGTTATGGAGCAAATAGCATCTCACACTTACAAACTGTCCGATGTACAGGTCTGGAATGCATCTCATTTAGCATCTGCCTGTCAAAGGAATGTAAGAGATGATGCCGAGCTAACATTCCTTCCTGACATCACCGCACCACCAGCGCAAGACACATCAGAATCTGTGGCGGTCGGCCGGGATGCCAGAATTCACAGACCTCCAGTCTGGACTCAAGATTATGTGACGATGTCATGTAAAGTACTTTGAGAATAAGAAAAGGAAGCTAATTTAAACTGTTGCCATGTTTATTACTACTTGATCAGACTGAGGCCTGTGGCTTGATGAGGTAGGATTTTGTGAATTGGACATTGTGGTGGCAGTTACTAGTTTACTTTTCCTCAAAGGACATTATGGAATCTTCATCGTCCATCATCAACCAGCAACGATTGCTAGCAGATGGGGGCCCAGCTTAACGTCCAACAGAGGGACGATACTTCGTGATGAAACACATTCCTGCAAAACACCAATCAGCAGTTTTATAGTCAGGTCAAGAATAAAACCCAGAATACACAGCTCAAAAGGCAAGAGTGCTACCTCTACACCAACCTGTCAGACTGCACTGTTGGATAATAAAAACGAAATTTAGATTTTCATACAACCAGTATATCTCTGGTTTTCCTTGGCTGCTGCTCTCATACATGAAAGGGCTGACCAACCAGTTGATAATAAAATCCCGTTGAGCACACTTCCCAGCAGACACAATTTTGAAAAGTTCCAAAAAAAAAAATCATCAAAAACTTAACAAACATGTCACGTGGGTGGAGGTTGAGCGCCTGCCGGATTGGCGCTCGGTCGCAAGAAAACCAATCTGCTCAGCTGTTCTTGCAGCTCGTCCACGACGAGCTTCAGGTGCAGCAGTTAGTCCAAGCTCGTGACAACATAAGCATCAGGATTCCTTTTGGCCACATACAAGTAATCCTTCGTCAGAGACACAGAGGCTGCTTTATTGGCGATAGTGCATGGTTCACACTAACAGGTGCTGCTGTGAGCTGTGAGCTCACCGCTCTCACCAAATGCTCAGCCTTCCATAATGTAAACCACGCTCTAAGGGCATTGCTGTGGCAATGGATCGCTTTTGATCTTGATTCAATCTCTTGGCTCCGTACAAAGATGGCATTCTCAGCACACTTCAGCACATTGCTCGGCTTTGATAGGCAGGTGTAATAATGTGTGGACCGAGATATTTTAATGTAAGCTAGAATGGAGGTGGTCGTCCAGGATTTGAGAAAAGATAAATGATATTCAAATAGTGTAATGAAAGCGAATGCATGCAACAGGAATCAGAATATGACCTCTCTTAAAGAATATATACAGTACAGTATGTATATTTTAAAATGACCATTGCCTTTTTTCAAGCTGTCACCCTTCACTTTTGTTATTATTATTTTTATTTTGCTTGTTGTCACTATTATACAGAACATCGAGATACAGAATGAGGCTATTTAGCCCAACACACTCCTATGTGAATGTCTGACGAAATTCCCATGCGTGCCTTATCATGCTTATGGGTGCCAGATAGACTGGTCAAAAGACAAACCCTGTTAAAAGAATGCAAGTTGGTGTTGTGTCTAGTATGGAGCCTCAGTGGCCCAGAGATCGAACCCGCCCTCACCCATAAGGGATGTCATTCTGTGCAACTGACATGGGAAGTATTTTCCCAATCCCCAATCAAATCCTCCTGGCAAATTTGTGGGGGCATTTATGTTAAGATACAGTATTACCCAAATGGTCTCTTCCTGCCCCTGGTTTCTCAAGGCTCGGATAAGCGCTATCCTGTGATTAAATTACTTATCCGGTGGATAAAATTTATTCACTGGATAATTTCCGTTGCTCAAACCCTGGATAACTGCATCCACTGGATAAAGTTGTGATTTTCTGGATAACCGTATCCGACTGTCCTCTGGCCCGGATAACGCCTTATCCATGGTAATGAAGGCGTACATAGGTTTGTCAAATTCAAAAGGTATGGTTCAAAAGATGTGCAAAGCGTGGATGCCTGGTTGCGGTGTTGGAAAATTTACTCCTGATCACCTTTACATACTCTTGTCACCCGACAGCATATCGCTTGGTTAGCATAAAGATTGCATCTCTTTCTAGTTTGACTGTCTTCTGCCGCCATGATTGTTTTGCAACAGACGACAGTGTGATAACATGTACCTATCAAAAGTTTATCTGACAACCGTAATTTATCCATCAGTTAGTTAACCGTCGGATAAGAATTTTAACTGCAGGATAGCTCTTATTTAGTAGTTAAATTATCCCAGTTTTAAGCAACGGGCCTTGTCTAATTTTCCTGTTTAATGGTGACAAGGAAATAGATCACAGTTTACATCGGATGTAGGTTATGGCATTGTCAGCCTTCCACAACTGTCCTATGAAAGAGGACAGCTCTTGGAAGAAGACTCATACCTCAAATGTCACTTCACCTTTCTTCCCATGGCGATGAGCAAATCTTTCAACATTTGGTTGAGAAAATTATATGTGGGTTTGATAAAAGAGTGAATCTCTGTCGTTAAGAGCAAAACGTTTTATCGGTCCTTGCTATAAATGCTAAAACAGATTTATAAAGGATAGCGTCGTTGGACAAAACTATGCTTGCGCACACAAGGGAGAGAAAGTTCGACAGCCAGGAACAAATTGAAGTTGGAATGCAAAAGGAGAGGAGGGCAAGTGGAGGCAGAAGTGAATAATCAATGCGAAGCGTATAAATCAAGGTTTATGCTAAGTGTTGGTCGAAGCATGAGCCATTTTTACCATTCCTATACAGGTGGCAAAAAGAACATTTGCAAGTAAAAGGCACAGAGATTCACACATCGTGGTGTGAGTTTACAGCAATCACTCAGTGCCAAACATGGTACGTCAACAATGAATATGCTCAAGCAAATTGTCCAAGAATAAGGAAAAACTCTCACCAGACCTGTAAGCATTTAAACTTAAAGAATGCTTCTCCTTTTGCGTGGAGTTTAGGTGTTTCTCAACTTGGTGACATGCTCGTGCCAAGGAGGTTGTGCAACTTTTAATCTCCAATTCAGAGGACTTAACATCTGTGAAACGAGATCATGTAAAGCATTGAGAGCTGCAATGTCAGACAAATAGATGGTTTGATGGTGCTACCATGAAAGCCAATTTTATGGAGGAGAAGGCATTTTGCTGATGTCCATTTCTCTGGGAAGAAAATCCAGAATGGTTTTGAGAAATGCCTTCCCTCCCTCCAACCCTGTGCATATACATCATACTCAGTCCCTGAACGATTTTCATCAGAAAATTTGCAGTTGTGGTGTCAGGCTCTAGTGCAGCCATTCGCAACACTGAACATCTCCCCTTGTGTGTATTTGTGAGGATGCAGCCCCTTCATGCACAGGAAAGCACTCGAGACAAGAGGTTTCTTCGCTCTCTGGAAGTGCTAACAGCCGAAACGTCAGCTTCACATTGCTTTGCTCACTGTACCTTTGTCAACTTTCAGTTCATGAAACCTGTCCTTTGAATTGTCCGCTGATTTTGAATGACAAGCATCTTGCAAACAGAAGTATTACTCAACTGAAAACATGACAGAGGAGGATATGGGTGAGGAAGGGGTGGTGGAGGGGAATCTTGAATACAGGACTTTCAAAATGACCTGATCGCCCCACAATACATCGATGTGCATGTGCAGAACCCCTCAGCAACAATGGCAATCGAGGAATAATATATTGTGCCTGTGAGGTTAGGACTGATATGTAGGCGTACACGTGTCCTATCCTGTTGCTCCCACAGGGAGTGGTTGTACAAGTACAGAGAATACAAGAAACATCCATGGATGAGAGGAGTCACGTTCGTTCCATTTCCTGTTACTACAAGCGGCACTAGATAGAAAGAACAGGCACGCATGCACACACACACACACACACACACACACACACACACACACACACACACACACACACACACTCACTAATTTCCTTTTCCCAATAGATGCAAAAGTCTAGTGTAATCTCTCTTATGGCCCCAGAGCAGAACAAACATTATATATTTACAACCTGACTCAGCCCATACAACTTCCACCACCTCCCCCTCCTTATGAAAAAAAATCATCACCGTCATCACTTATCTCTGTTCAGAAACCTTCCTGTCTCTGCAACTACCCCCCCCCCTTCCCTGTCTCTACTACTACTCCTAGATCTCAATATTGCCCATCATCATCCATTTGACAAGATTAACTTCAATCAACCTTTCTCTTTGGCAAATGAATTCACATGAACTGTAGATTGACTGAAACACAATGTCTCCCATCAATCACTTTTACACCAAAAAAAGTTAACCTCAGGCTAAGTTCACGTCAATCGAACGTTTTATGAAATAGAGGACCTGAAACATGCTAACTAAACTTCGAAAGTCAAGTACAACCCTTTTCTTCAATAAACGTATCAATGAAATTGGCTAACAATTGATCAATATAATAGCTAACAATTGACTATTGTTAAGTTCACACTATCCTCGTTTCGTATTCTCTTGTCGAAGACTGTCCACTTCCTTTGATATATAGTGCCGGAGGAACTCTTGAAGATCATTGCGATTGCCACTGGATTGAGCCGCATCTTCCCTGGGGGGTGAATCCTATGCTGTTACCAATGCAGGACCGATGAGTGATGACAAAGCAATTGTCCTCAAAATGTTCGTATCAGAGTCCGTTTCACTTTGTACTCTCCCACAACTTGAAGTTATTTCACCGATTTCACACGTCCCATATTCAGTCCCCATTTCTTGTTCAGTCCTGGATAGGTGGGTAAGCTGAGCATTCCTCTGCCAGGTGGATTTGCGAGATTGTCGCAAAAACCAGCGACACAGAGGGGCATTTTACTCTCAACGTGTTTGTCGCCAGCCTTGGAAGGATGACAGGCTGAGTTAACCCTACCTAGTGTTAACTCAACAGCCAGACAAGGGAATGAACTCAAGAACTCTAAGATCTTAAGCCAAGCACCTTCACCGTTCAGCCAATACTTGGTCATTGCTTCCCTGATCTGGCAGGATGGTACAATCGCTGTCTAGCCTGGGTTCGAATCTCTCTGAGTTTTCTCGCCTGGGTTCGAATCCTGATCCAGATATAAACTGTCATCCCGGTGTTTCATAAGTAGGGAGATTCATCAAAGTGTGTGACGTCCCTCGGATGGACGTTAAACTTGGCGTCTCTTCTGCCGGAACCCTGAACAAATTACAAATTCCTGTCCTAACTTACATAGGGCATTGCATCAACGGCAGAATCACGCCCACCATTGATGCTACACTGCAGCCTTGTGCTGCATACGAAAGAAGAAGCATCTCCCCAAATCAGGCATAACATCTCAGTATGAAGATAAAACATAGATAATCCAGCAAACTCTTCAACCCAAGTTACATCAGAGCATCAACAAGAGATCTGCTCCTCGCAAACGGCACTGCTCCACCCACATGCACGCATGTGGGAAGATCTCCAAGAAATTACAAACAGATTTACTGCGGTCTGCACTGAACATATGGTCTTCGCATCAGCTGGAAGGAAATCATGAATCAGCCCACACCCAGAGAATCTGCGGAAGTACTGAATATTTGTATCAATAACACCATACTCAATGTCTCTGAGTTCACATATTATTTGGGGTTCGTGCAGTTATATTGCAACTACTCACAAGATCAATAAATCAGCAGCAAAATAATTAAAATTGGCAATCTTGTCATTCTGCATGCTTCAGTCAAAAGTATGGAAACAGCACAGCATCAAGTTGAAAACCAAAATGAAAGTCTATACAATACTAATGCCACTGTGTGGGTGGAAATCCTGGACCTGTTTATAACAGTTGTCATCTCAATCAATGCAGAGAGCAACTCCCACAATGCCATCTATGAGTTGGAGTCAAAAATGAATGCTAAGACCCCCATCAACCCTCCCCAAGCCCACCCCTTTCCAGGTTTCCAGGATTTCCTTCCACTTCTGTGATTGAGAGTTTGCTGCTGTGTCCATCTTGTTCACCCCCTGTGTCCTCCCCTCGCTCCATTCTTCCCCGCATCCCTTATCCCTCCAGGTCTCCCTCCTCCAACTTGCTATTGGTGTGTGCCCCCCCCTCTCTCTCTCATTCTACTGTTCTTTTAGTTCTGTTATGTCCTCATCCATTCTATGTACTCTATCTCCTCCATTCTAAGTCTGGTGTTGGCTTAGTGGATAGGGTGGCGGCTTGGGATCCTAGGGTCCTGAGTTCAAGCCCCGTTGGCCACTGAATTAAAATACACCAGGAGGTTGACTCAACCTGTCATCTTTCCGAGGTCGGCAAAATGAGCACCAGTGTACTGGTAAGGGGGACACTGCATCAGCGGCATAGCCGCGTCCCAACTAATGATGCCACCAGCAGCCACAGGCTGAAAGAGAAAGAGAGAGAGAGAGAGAGAGAGAGAGAGAGAGAGAGAGAGAGAGAGAGAGAGAGAGAGAGAGAGAGAGAGAGAGAGAGAGAGAGAGAGATAGAGATAGAGATATAGAGAGAGAGAGAGAGATAGAGATAGAGATAGAGATAGAGATAGAGATAGAGATAGAGATAGAGATAGAGATAGAGATAGAGATAGAGAGAGCGAGAGAGCGAGAGATAGAGATAGATAGAGATCTCCTCCATTAGCCTTCACACTGCACATATAAGACTGTGTCCAATCTGGACGTACTCATGTGATGTAAGCACCTGGGTAATCAAACAACTGAGCTGTTTAAAACACAACTACTTTGACCTGCCCTTCAATGGTAATTCTGAGTAATAGGTGACCAAATGAACTAACCAGATGACTATTCATTCGCTTATCCATGGTGATAAAGAGGCTCCGACACACAACTTAACCCTGAACGATCCGACTGTAGTCCCACTGCAGAATGAAGCTCTCCCTCAACATCTGTTGCGAGGTGTTTGGCATACTCGCCATGCTTGTGAAGTGACGGTTGGTGAGAGTGTTAGTAATGGTTTCATTTTGCCTTTGGTTTCGTAATATGTGAATATGTTTTCGCTTTGGTTTAACGGGGTTTCCTGAAAGGGGTTTTAAGAGCTTGGACCCAGCTATAAACTCGTGGACCCACTTGGACCTGCATGGAAGTTTAATAAAGATTTGACTCAGATTCAGAACGTCTTGGAAGTCTTTTTTTCTCCACGTTAGATTGGTGGCTCCAACATGATCCAAATTGATGGACAAGGAGTTGCAAGTGCTCAACCAGTCGCCGGAAATGACCAACCAGTTGTGCCCTTCCCGGACACTCAACCAGCTTCATCGGTGGCAGCGGTTTCAATAAAGCTGCTGCCGTTCTGGCTGAATGACCCATCGCTGTAGTTTATGCAAGTTGAAGCCCAATTCGACACCCGGAACATTACGACTGAGTTGATGCGGTTCAAATATTTTGTTGAGTCCTTGTCACCAGAATATGTGATGGAGGTGAGAGAGATTTTGCTACAACCTCCAACAAACGCTCTGTACATGACTTTGAAGGCCGCACTCATCGAGCCTACAACTCACTCTGAGCATTGCCACTTTCAGAAACACCTTCCAGCTGATGATTTAGTACATCGAAGACCCACATAACTACTGCGTCATATGCAGCAACTTCTGGGTGATCGACACGCCGCCTCCGATCATTCGTTCCTTCATGAGTTGTTTTTTGAACGTTTACCACCACATGTCCGCATGATACTTGTAGCTAATGCAGCGTTGGCACTACCTGCCACTGCAAATCTGACTGATCATTTCATTGAAACCTTCACACCGACCGTGACTAATGTGACTCCTCCATCACAGCATGTCGCGCAGCTAGAATCTGAAATGGCATACCTTAAGGACATTGTTGTGGAGCTCCATGTTGTGCGACCCAGGTCGAAAAACCAGTTAAAACCAGTACACATTTTCAACTGGTCTCTATTGGTTCTAATTGGTCTTTAACTGGTCTCTATTGGTTTCAACTGGTACCAGTTAAATTCAGTCAGAATTCCAATTTCCCAGTTGAAAAAACCAGTAGCTCATATTTGTACCAGTTAAAGTCTTACTGGTTCCAGTTGATACCAGTTGCAATGTACTGGTCCCAGTTGATACCAGTTGCAATGTACTGGTCTCCCAGTTGATACCAGTTACAATGTACTGGTCCCAGTTGATACCAGTTAGTTAAATACATGTATTTCAACTGGTAATATATCACTCTATTCCAATTTCCATATTAAAACCAGTAAGAAACCAACTGGCTTTACTGGTACCAGTTGACTACTGGTTTTCAACTGGTACCAGTTGACCAGTAAGCTACTGGTCTTTACTGGTTTTTTGACCTGGGGATGCAAGTCATGCCAATATCCGTGTACCCCTTGTAGAGCCAGAGAGAAACGCCGTACCTCATGCTACTCCGATTGGTGTTGGTACCACATGACCTTCGGTGCTAATGTTCGTCAGTGTAGAATTGGTTCACAACTAATGGCGATGAGTTCACCTGGGTCACATGTCGGTTGGCTTCTTTTCCTCATAGATTGTACTAACGGACTTTATTTTCTTGTGAATACATGTGAAAACCTTGTGAAAACCTGTCAAAGGGCGGAGGAGCTCCTTGTGAGCCAACGGCCATCCATATCTAGTGCCCAACTGTGTCTGCGGACGTCCTCCTGCAGTTGGGTCACTTCTTATTAGGAGGTTGGTGGCAGGATTTGCACTCCGGCCACCGTAAAACCCTTCATTCCGCAAAACGCAAAAACGCAAAAAAATCTGAAAACCCACTCCGTGGGAGTACCTCCTGTGCAGCTTCCCTTCGCAGGGCAGCTCACCGGATGACGGGATTGGGGCAAAGCCTTCGGGACCCCCAATCTTTGATAGGAGGGAAACCACGGGGTAACATCCCTGGGTCAGATTGTGGGAGAGTGTGTCGGAGTGGTGCTGAGGTGTCGTCCACCAGACGGCGGTCTCCTTGGGTTAACCTGAGGCAGTCCCTTCGGGTGGGTGCCTGGAATGTCCCATTCCTAAGAGAGGATGATCACCTGTCTCTGTTATCAGCTGAGCTCAAGCGTTTGGACATCGGGATTGCAGCTCTCTCTGAGGTTCGGAGACCGGATTGCGGCGAGATAATGGTGGGTGGTTACACCTACTATTGGTCTGGTCGCTCTGATGGTTACCATACCCAAGGAGTTGCTGTAGCTGTGTCCAATAAGCTGACCCCAATGATAATTGAGGTAACACCGGTCAACGAGCGTATTATGAGATTAAGGATTCGTCACTCCTTAGGTGTCATTTCCCTGGTCTCTGTTTATGCTCCGACTGAGGCGAGTGATCTCACCGTGAAGGATGCATTCTACGCCACACTCGAGTCTGTGGTTGATCAGTGCCCCAGACGAGATACACTTCTAGTCTTGGGGAATTTCAATGCATCGACTGGAACTGATAGGGATGGTTATGAGGTGTGTGTTGGTCCCCATGGGTCAGGAACTATGAACCAGAATGGCACTAAGTTCCTTGACTTTGCAAGAAGTCATGGACTTAGGGTGGCTGGTTCATGGTTTCAGCGCCCACAAGCTCATCGCTGGACTTGGTATTCCAACGCTGGCAGTGTGGCAAAGGAGATTGACCATGTCCTCATTGACGGTCGTTGGAGGATGATCCAGAACTGCAGGGTCTACCGGAGTGCTCAGTTCCTCAATACTGACCACAGGCTTGTTGTAGCAACTCTAAAGCTGCACCTTAAATCCTGGAGAATGGTACCATCCCAGCCGAGGCTGGATGTTGCCAAGCTCAGGGATGAGAGAGTAGCTGAGGAGTTTGCGAACAGGCTGAGTGGACACTTGGGGGTCTAGGTGCTTTGGGGGGTCCTGAAGAGTTGTGGAGCGCCTTCAAGACCACCATCCTTGATGTTGCCGGTGGATGCCTTGGAGCTCACCGCAGGGCAAAGAAGAATTTTGACTCTCAAGGGACACTGGATACCATTGACCAGAGTCGCAGGGCCAGGCTGAATGGCAGAGCTGAGCTGTTCAGGGAGCTGAGGCGTAAAACTGTACGTGCACTGAGGGTGGACAAGGAGGCCTATGTGCGAGGAATCTGTGAGGGGGTAGAGCATCACCTGTGGACAGGTGATTCTCGTCCCGCTTACAGGGGAATTCGCGCATTACGTTCATCCAAGCCCGTCCCTCGGAGCACTACAGTTCGAGCAGAGAGTGGTAGGCTCTTGACAGAGGAGTCTGAAGTGAAGGCCCGCTGGGCCGGTTACTTTGAGCGGTTGTACCAGGCTGATCCCCCAACTGTCGAGTTGGACGTCAAGGGTGTTACAATCCCTGTTGCTGACCCTCCAATAAACTATGGTCCACCTACGCTTGTGGAAACACGGGCTGAACCAGTTGAAACGGGGAAAAGCTCCAGGGATCTGTGGCATCCATGCCGAACTTCTCAAGGCTGGTGGAAATGCTGCACTCGTGTCGTTGCATGCAGTTTTGTGCTCTGCCTGGAACACAGGCATCATCCCAACTGACTGGAAGAGGGGCCTTATTGTCCCTCTCTGGAAAGGGAAGGGTGATCGCCAAGACTGCAACAACTACCGAGGGGTGACGCTGCTCTCAGTGCCGGGCAAGGTCTTTGCTCGGATAATTCTCGATAGGGTTCGCCACCATCTGCTTGAGCACCAGCGTCCAGAGCAGTCAGGCTTTACACCAAAGAGGTCAACGATTGACCGTATCCTTGCACTTCGTGTCCTCACCGAACGCAGACGAGAGTTTCGGCAGGGGCTGCTTGCAGCCTATGTTGATCTCTGTAAAGCGTTCGATTCAGTGAATCGGGATGTCCTCTGGAGGATTCTTGGTCTTCTTGGGGTGCCACCAAAACTGATCGATCTGATGTCTGAACTCTACTCTGTACTGAGAGTGCTGTGAAGTGTGGTGGTACCATCTCTGACTTATTTCCAGTTGTTACTGGAGTTCGTCAGGGATGTGTACTTGCCCCCACACTTTTCAGCACTTGTATGGACTGGATTCTAGGGAGGATGTCGGAGAGATCAAGTTGTGGTGCGTCATTTGGGAATGTCAAGATCTCGGACCTTGACTTTGCAGATGATGCAGTCATCTTTGCGGAGACTTTAGACATCCTCTTGGGGGCCCTCGAGGTGCTGAATGAGGAGTCGGAGCCGTTGGGATTCCGGGTTTCTTGGGTCAAAACTAAGATCCAGGCTTTCGGTTACATCTTGGATGCTGCTGTCCTGTCTGTGTCTGTTTGTGGTGAGGATGTTGAGTTCTTGGAGAGATTCACTTACCTTGGCAGTGATATTCATGTCTCTGCTGGCTGTGAGTCAGAGGTCAATAGACGTCTGGGTCGGGCCTGGGGAGTCATGGATTCACTGGATCATGGGGTGTGGCGCTGCCGGTACCTGTGCGGGAGGACGAAAGTCCGAGTCTTCAGGTCCTTGGTACTTCCAGTCTTGCTCTATTGGTGCGAGACTTGGACTCTGACCAAGGATCTGAGACGGAGACTTAATTCCTTTGGTACCAGGTCTCTTCGGAGAATCCTTGGCTATCGCTGGTCGGATTTTGTGTCCAACGAGCGGTTGCTGAGAGAGACTCGGATGAGATTTGTTACCTGCATAGTCCGTGAGCGTCAGTTGCGGCTGTATGGACATGTGGCTCGTTTTCCTGACTCTGATCCTGCTCACCAGATTCTCTCAGCGAGGGAGTCTCATGAGTGGAGGAGGCCAGTGGGTCGACCACGTGCCTCATGGTTGCAACAGGTTGACCATCATCTCAAGGAGATGGGGATGGGCCTGGCATCTGCCTGGGGGATGGCCAGACGGCGGCCCCTGGAGTACCGGCGGAAAGTGGACGCAGCGACGTGCTGTTCTGGTACATGCTCCCATACCTGACCTGAATACATGAGCAGGGGTGAGCATTGTGCCACTCTCTGTGGATGAACAGAAAATAATTGACAGGAATATTCATCACATGCCGCTAACATCACATGCCGCTAACAACAGCACTATTGCTACTTTTGGAGAATGTTTCCTGCAGCTTGATTTGGGTTTAGGTCACGGAACTGTTCAGGCTCAGTCAAGTTGCTTGGGGAGCATTGATGAACAGCATTGTTGAAGTCATGTCATGGATTTTCGATTGGATTTGGGTCGGCGCTGTGACTGGGCCACTCAGGGACATTTGTATTTTTGTTCCTTAGCCACTCTAATGTAGCTTTGGCTGTGTCTTTCAGGTCGTTGTCATGCTGAAAGATGAACTTCCGTCCAAATTTCGGCTTTCTTGTGGAGGGCAGCAGGTTTTCCTCTGGGATTTTTCTGTATTTTTCTCCATCCATTTTCCCTTATAACCTGGTGTTGGCTTAATGGTTGGGGTGGTGGGCTTGGGGTCCTCATGTCCTGTGTTTAAATCCTACTCAGCTGTTGAATTAATACCTAGTGGGGTTGACTCAACCTGTCATTCTTCCAAGGTTGGCAAAATGAGGACCAGCTTGCTGGGATGATTGAGCCATTCAAGTGTCCTGTGTCAGAGTGGCAACCCATCCAGGATTGTGCCCAATAGCCCAGGAGACTGCTTTGGCAGCACCAATGCTCTGTACAGAGTATGGACCCAATGGATGGATGGATGGACTTACGTGGGTGTTTGGTATTGCCGACACCAAATACTCTCCTATGTGCGGATTTTTTGCATCATTTCAATCTTCTCATCAATGTCAACCATCGCCATCTATTGGATGCCTCAATATAGATTCGTGTACTCGGTACAGCATCCACCGTTTCGTCGCTGAATATCATGTCTTCCATCCACACCTACGTGCCCTTTTCAGAAAGTACTTTTTATGACTTCTTGTCCATAACGCTCCCATCGGTTACAATCCAGCTCATCAAACACCAGATCACTTAATGTTATCATCCACCAGGAGTTTAACGATGTGTTACAACGTGGGATCAACAGACCATCATCCAGCAGTTGGGCTTCACCACTGCAAATGGTACCCCAAAAGACAACTGGGGATTACCATCCTCATGGGGATTAGGGGTCCTTAACGTGACTGTTCTAGACCATTACCCATTCCACACATTCAGGTTTTTTTCTACACCATTACCCATTCCACATCACACCTTTCAACCTGTTTGAATTCCTTCGGATGCCGTTCGGCCTATTGCCGCAAAAAAACTTTCAACATTTTTCATTGATCAGGTATTCCGAAGATTACACTTCTGGTACATGGATACAGATTATATTCAAATCGCCAGTGCAACCGCAGAAAAAACATCAGGAACACCTTCATCTCCTTTTCATTTGTTTGCAGGATTTCGCCATCGTCATCAATCCCACAAAGTGCATATTCTGCATTCCGGAGTTGAATTTCTTTGGCCACTGTGTTAACCGCTCAGGCACCCTTCTGCTCGAGGAGAAGGTGCAGATTATTTGGGATTTCCCGTTACCATAATCTCAACACAAACTGCAAAATTATTTTGGACCTTGTCAACTTTTACCACTGATTTATTCCAAACTTAGCAACAACACTGCAGCTGCTGAAGGAATTACTCGCAATTGGTAAGCACCCTGAAGTGTTCCGATGATTGGAGCCAACCTTGTCAGCCTCCACACCATGAAAGACACACTGGACAATGGCTCACTCCTGATTCATCCAAAGCCAGAGGTGCCAACACGCCTGATGGTAGACGCATCTGAGGTCACGGTGGGTGCGGCCCATCGCCAGTTCATCGATGCTGACTGGTGTCCATTAGCTTTCTCTAAAATTCTGAAACCAACAGAGCGCAAGTGTGGCACTTTCTATCGTGAATTACTCACTGTATGTCTCACCATCAAGAACTTCCACCACTTCTTAAAGGACAGCCAATTCTCTGTCCTGACTGACCACAAGCCTTTAACTTTCTCTCTATCTACCCATTCAAACTCTCACTCTCCTCGCACACTTCACCAACTCAGTTATATCTCTCAATTCACCACCAACATCTGGCATATCAAAGGAATCACAAACTCGACAGCCGGCGCTCTCTCATGCATTGAGGTATTGGCGTTGTCTTCTACCAGCATGCTGGTCATCGATTTTAATGCATTTTCAGCAGCGTAATGGGAGGACACGGAGCACCATCGTCTACAGTCTCCAACTAGTGCACTTACATTTAACGAGGCTTACATTTCACCAGGGACAAACACTATCCTTGTGCCTATTACATCGACAGGACGACAGTCAAGTCCTTTCGTTCCTGAGTCTTCGACACTTTTCACTCACACATGCACCGACGTATTCGAGCAAACCAGCGACTCATCACCACATACTACGTTGGGCCAAATATCTTCGCCGCCGTTTGCCATTGGGCGAAGCAATGTCTTCAATGTCAACACCCCAATATCCAATGTCATACTCGAGAGCTTTTCAACACCAGATAAGCATGTCAACAGGGTCCATGTAGATGTTGTCGGTCCCCTATCACCTTCAAATGGGCACCATTATTTATTGACTTGTGTTGACCGCTTCACCCATTGGCCGGAGACTACACTGATAGCTGACATCACCACACTCACCATCACCAGGGCCTTTGTCCTCACATAGATCACATGTTTTGGCGTTCTGTCATCCATCACTATGGATCATGGGAGCCAGTTCAAATCGGTTCTATTTTCCGAGCTGACTCAATTCCTGGGTACCGAGCGTATGTGAACCCCTGCTTATCATCCAACAGTGAATGGTATGGTGGAGTGTTTGCACCACCAACTCAAGTCTTCCCTGAAAGAGCATGATAACTCCATGCATTGAACGGACGTCGTACCTATGGTCCTGCTTGGTACGCAACCTGCCCTAAAATACGACATTGGATGCTCCACAGCAGAGCGAGTGTACAGTGTACCGCTTCGTCTTCCAGGAGAATCCTTCTCAATGTCCGATGATACCTTGCCCCACACTGCCAACTCTGCCAACCAACTTCGTTCGGCCATGCAGGTCCTCCTGGCGACACCAACAAGTATTTCCGGATTTTATTCCCCAGGAATTTTTCTACGTGCACCCATGTATTCGTACAGCATGACGCTGTCTGAAAACCCTTGCCGCAACCTTATGACGGACCTTACAAAGTTCTACAACACTCCGTCTGATAAGACCTTCATACTCGATATTAATGGTGGTCCTGAGACAGTCTCCATAGATTGTTTGAAGCTAGCTTTTCTTGATGCAGCACCATAGCCGACCCTCCCACTGACCAATGGGTTGACACCGACAACAATACTCTTACTATCGTATATGACTCGCTCTGGGCACCATGTACACTTCCCAGCATGATATTTATGAGAGTAGATCTTGCTTGTTGACCATTTTTCTTTGCTGTGACTTTATTTCTGTTTTTTCACATGCACAGTCTACATCTCTTCTCCTGCACCATTTTGTGTTTTGTTTGTACCTTCCGTTTGATAAATGCACTAGGAGGGGGAGTAGTGTAGCGGCATCATTTTGCCTTTGGTTTAGTAATATTTGAGTATGCTTTAGCTTTGGTTTAACGAGCTTTCCGTGGAAGTGGCTTGGAGAGCTTGGACCTTCTTCTTCTGCTTTCGGCTGCTCCCGTTAGGGGTCGCCACAGCGGATCATCCGTATGATCCGCATAGCGATTTGGCACATGTTTTACGCCGGATGCCCTTCCTGACGCAACCCTGGTCGCCACTTACTACACAGGCATATGGTACACCTATTTTAACCGGGGTATACACCGGCCCAGTATACTGGTACTCATTTTGCCGACCTCGGAAGGATGACAGGCTGAGTCAACCCCCTAGTGTATTAATTCAGTGGCTCAACGGGGCTTGAACTCAGGACCTCTTGGATCCCAAGCCGCTGCCCTAACCACTGCGCCAACACCAGGCTTAACTTGGAGAGCTTGGACCGTGGTGGTTTAATAAAGCTAGAATTGACTCGGAATCCGAATGTCTTGGATAGTCAGATGTCCTTTCTTCCACGCCAAAATAGTGAGTAGGATTGCCAATGGAACCCCCACCAAGTGATGGAGAAAGAAACGAGTCTGTAACCACTCAACCAACTGGCCTGGTTCGACACAGAACTGAACTTTTCAAAATCAAAATGAAATGAATGCGCCACCTTCTGGCAAACAGCACCATTTGCCATGAAGACGTCACAAATGTGTTGCTTGGAACAGACAATAGACTTGGTACCTCTGTTTATCAGTATATCATTCACAAACACATGTTTTACCTGCGTTTTTGTTTTGCACAGTTATGGTATAATTGGCTTTTCATCTGAGAAGAGGTTTTGGCTGTTTTGTGTCACAAAGTGATGGAATTATTATCTACACAGGTAACACACCTTACCTGCACACATTGGTAAGAACCTTATCTGAGCAACTGTCGAAAGGATTCTCCCTTGCTTTCCACTGCAACGAACATCTGTGTCTGGCTCTGTTTGACCCCGCAAAGAGGAGACATTCCCTGGTATTGCAGGTAAAGGTAAGCACTATCTCGCTATCGGGCTATCACTTCCCAACATTTCGGCTGGTACGTCTGACTTTGAGAGACATTGAAACTTATTGGTTATTGCAATAAGGATAGCCTATAGACCCTTGAAGTAGTCACAATCACCTCTATAAGCTAGCTCTCTACCCAGCTCTAAACTGTCATGTCGGTGTTTCACAGGCAGGGTGATTCATCAAAGTGTGTGCCATCTCTCGGATGGACGTTAAACTTGGTTTGCCGTCTACAAACATTCCTTGGTGGACGTTAAAGATCCCATCCCGATGGTGTCCTTCGATGAAGAGTAAGAGAGCTATCGCCGGCATCACACACAAACTCAAATTCATGCTTTAATTTACAGGGGGCACTGCATCAACGACAAAGATTCGCCCCCAACAAATGATGTTGCGGAAGAAAGAATAAGAAGATTTGATGAACATATCGACACATGCATTCTCTTTCTTGTTACATCGGGCTAATGGATGGCGAATTTAATGGTTTACGATTGGTTAATTTAATGGTTAATTCAATGGTGAATTTAATGGCTTATGATTGGCTAATTTAATGGTTAATTCAATGGAGAATTTAATGGCTTACGATTGGCTAATTTAATGGTCAATTCAATGGCGAATTTAATGGCTTACGATTGGCTAATTTATTGGTTAATTCTATGGATAATTTAATGGCTTACGATTGGCTAATTTAACGGTTAATTCAATGGATAATTTAATGGCTTACGATTGGCTAACTTAATGGTTAATTCAATGGAGAATTTAATGGCTTATGATTGGCTAATTTAATGGTTAATTCAATGGCGAATTTAATGGCTTACGATTGGCTAATTTAATGGTTAATTCAATGGAGAATTCAATGGCTTATGGTTGGCTAATTTAATGGTTAATTCAATGGATAATTTAATGGCTTATGATTGGCTAATTTAATGGTTAATTCAATGGCTTATGGTTGGCTAATTTAACGGTTAATTCAATGGATAATTTAATGGCTTACGATTGGCTAATTTAATGGTTAATTCAATGGATAATTTAATGGCTTACGATTGGCTAATTTAACGGTTAATTCAATGAATAATTTAATGGCTTACGATTGGCTAACTTAATGGTCAATTCAATGGAGAATTTAATGGCTTATGTTTGGCTAATTTAACGGGTAATTCAATGGAGAATTTAATGGCTTACGATTGGCTAATTTAATGGTTAATTCAATGGAGAATTTAATGGCTTACGATTGGCTAATTTAATGGTTAATTCAATGGAGAATATAATGGCTTACGATTGGCTAATTTAATGGTTAATTCAATGGCGAATTTAATGGCAAATTTCCAAGATAATTCCCAGCTGACTTGCAAACAATAGGGACTCGTTAGACATAAAGTTTTAATTAATTTAATTTATTTTTGCATGTGATTTCTCTTTCATGGTCTATTCTCTGAGCTCGCACATCCGGAGCTGGCTACAGCCAAGATGACTGGTGACCCGCATTTCGCGGTTTGACCCATTTTGCTCTGAAAACCCGCACACCTGTTTTAGTATCATCAAAACCAATAATTGGATGGAAAGCATGATCAATTATAAAAACGAAATGTTTCCCTTCCATTGCACTCACAAGGATTGACACACAGACTGATAGACCAGCCTGGGTGTGTTCAGTAACCGAGCAGCTTGATGGTGCTTGCCAAGCCAGTCGTTCCTTGTCAACTGTTTTGAATGGAGTGCTTGCTTGAGTACTTAAGCCACTTGGCGAGCACTCAATAAGAAACGTGGTAACTCAACACACCCCTGTAGCGACCTCGAGCCACTATACAAGGTATCACTAGTTTGCAGTTTTTGCATCACTTCACTACCAATCATGTCTAATAAATAAATAAAATGAAAACCCATTTTCGATTCCCACCAACCTGTTTTTCGTCACCTCCAACTTTCCACGTATGCTGCAGTTGAGTTAAATGTTGCTGTCTGCACAAGCAAACAGTCTATATCTGGAAAAATACATCATGATTCGCTCATCAAAACAGTAAAAGCAAAAAACAACCACAAGCTACCGATTCCCAAAGAGTCGACCCTGTTTTTTGTATACATAGTCGAGGCTCGGGGAAGAGCCGGTAATGGTACATTGAACGGATCAGGATGCAACAGGACAAAAGGAGCAGTTAAGAGAGGGGGAGAAACAAACAGCAGAGTTGATGTCGAATATGGAGACAGACTTGGACAAACAATGGGTGTGGAGATGACTGAGGAGCAGGAGATAGAGGATGTGTGGGGTGGATAATATGAATACAGGACACTCTCAGGTGTGTGTGTGTGTGTGTGTGTGTGTGTGTGTGTGTGTGTGTGTGTGTGTGTGTGTGTGTGTGTGTGTGTGTGTGTGTGTGTGCGTGTGTGTGTGTGTGTGTGTGTGTGTGTGTGTGTGTGTGTGTGTGTGTGTGTGTGTGTGTGTGTGTGTGTGTGCGTGCGTGCGTGCGTGCGCGCGCCAGCGTCGGGGTTGGGTTTGGGGGAATTAACGAGGGTAGAAAAGATAATGGTTTTGGAAAGCAGACGATCTGAGATGGTGGTGAACAGCTGTGTTGAAGACTTGGAAGGAAGAATGAGATTGAAGAGAATGTAAAAGTTGATTCCACAGGCAGGCGAAAAGACGAACAAATGAGTGGAGGTGAGCAGGGATCCTGGATTTAGGTAGTTTCAGCAGAAGGGTGTTGATTGGGGACCGTGTGTGCCCTTCAAAAACTTGGGGACAAAGCAAAGAAAAACTTGTCCGGTTCTGGGTTTGGGGTGTCGACAGGTCTCCTTCAGGGCTCTCTGCTGACGATCTCAAAGTTAAGTTTCCGGTCGTTATCTGTCCCGTTTTAACTGTTTATTCTCTCAATTACATGTTGCTGTGTGTTCCTAGTTCGGTTTTGTTTCAAAAATCGTGCTATTTTGTGAGATTTTGTCGACCTTGTCGAACCGGACGCTTGAGGCCTACCCTTGAGACTTAAGGCCTACCGGTTCCCCTCAGTGTACGATAGTGTTTTGTTTTTTCTTCCCATTACCTTCAATTTCTACCTTCCCCACTTTCGTAACGTCCCCCATCCCTCTCAACTAATCGCTCTATTTCTTATCTTAAATCAAAAAAAAAAAACCGCTACCTTTCTCCTTCCTCACTCACGACTCTCAACTCTTCTTCTCTTCTTCTCTTCTTCTCTTCTTCTCTTCTTCTCTTCTTCTTTTTCTTCTTTTTCTTTTCTTCTTCTTTTTCTTCTCTTCTTCTTCTTCTTCTTTTTCTTCTTTTTCTTCTTATTCTTCTTTTTCTTCTTATTCTTCTTCTTCTTCTCCTATTATTCTTCTTCTTCCTCGAATTTTTTTCTACGACACTTCCACAACCCAATCTGTTGAAAACTCTCTCGAACATTAATAATAATAAAAAAACCATCTCTTATAATGCTTCATCTTCCTCTTTCACACGTGTGGTACTCTTTACTGTATCAGAATGCACTACTCTTCTACTATTTAAACAGACTGCTCTCATTTCGAGCTCTCCTTCATTCCTTGCCTAAAAAATCCAACTGTTACAGCGTTTCTTCTCTCCATTCTCTGGATTCACCTTTATTGCATCCCTCAATAAATGTGTTTAATCGCATAACTGACCTAAAACTTAAAAAACCCCAGTTTGCTTTGAATGTTCACTTTCCATCAACCATTCTTTTTTTCCAACTTCAGTGCCAACTCACTCCTCTCACCCCTCACTCTCACTCTCAAAGCAACCATCCCACTCTTCTCCCTCCAAGCCCCCCTCTCACCTCTCTCAAAAACTCCCCCCTCACCTTTATCCCATCATTCACCCCCCTCACTCATCCTTCTCAAAGTTGCCCTCCCCCCTCTCATCCACAAAGCTGCCTCCTTCCACTGCCCTCTCACCTCCATCTCTTCACTCCACCTCCTCAAATCCTCAACTGCCTTCTCCCCCTCTCTTGTCCCCCCTCTCCCCCAGTACCACAGAGCCTTTTTTCCTCCTCATCCGGCCTTCCCCTAGCTATTCTGCAATCCCCACACTCTTTCAACAACCCTCCTTACCTACCCTCGTCCCTTGTCCTACCTCCCCCCCACCCCCTGCACCCAAAGCCTCCTCCCCTCCCTCTTCATTATAGTCCAGCAGCCATTTCTCATATGAGGACGAATAAGGAAATTCGTTCAACACCCCCTACAGAAAAGGTTTGACTTGACAGGGTGGTAGAATAGACCCTATAGAACACCTCCAGGTAGTATGTGGTTTCAAATTGTGGTATCATTAAAATTCTACAGGCCATTATACATACCAAGGGTACTTACCAAGAGGGTCACTGTGGGCTAGCAAAATTTAGGGGGAAGGGTAACGTAAACATGAATATCTTTGTCTAGACTCCACCAATTTTCAATATCGAGGTATCATTGGCTTCCTATTATAATTCTCTATCAGAGTATGTACAGTTATTTGAAAATTGTGTTCTGTACAGTCGTCAACATGGTGTTCTGGACATCTTTTTCTTCTTCCAGAGCTCGTTGGCATGCTGTCACTTGCTCCATCACAGCATCTTCATCTACATCACTGCCCTCCTGCCCAAAGTGCCACTTCACGAAGGCACGCCACTGCAGACAAAACAAGGCTTCCATGACTATTTTGTGGGCTCTCACTCCACGATTGTAAGACTTCCATTTCAGGAGGGTCGAGGTTGTCGAACTGCCATACATGCCAGATTCTATCAGAAGATCCTCGATGCCTGACATCTGGTACTTTTTACCCAGCACAGCCAGATAATTCGTTGCAATGTGGAAGCCTCCTATGCGTATCACCATGTCTTCAAACTCTTCTTGTGGGCGCCACTGAATCTCTTTGGCCTTCACATATATAGCAAGGTAAAATGTAATAACGCTGTCATTCTGGCCAAGGCTTGCCATCATGGACTGCACATTCTTCATAACTGTGTAGACGGTGCTGAACTCTGTAGGGGAACCATCGATCATAGGGCAGTAGCCGATGTTTGTGCAAACGGGAACACAGGAGTGTACCACAGCATTGAAGCCACTCCAGCTGGGTACTTTTTGTTTTTCTGTGGCGAAGAGCTCCACCTCAAACAGCTTCATTGGTGTCATCCTTATCAATGCCCAAGCAAGACAATCTTACAGGGTGCCGAATGCAAGCTTTCAGAGCATTTGAACCACTCAGCTTGTATCTTCCCGGAGAAACTGGTAACAGCAGGCCGCTTTCCGTATGCACTGTACTCTGATGGATTGGCACATCCCAGTGGATTCAAGTGTCCGTTTTCTTTTTGTCTGGTCTGAATAGACCCTCAGCTCGGGGACTGGACCAAAGTGCCCTCGTTGATAGAGGACGACTGTAGTAGCATGAGTTATCCTCTTTCCATCAAGAGTCTCTTCAGTCATGTCATTATTGTCTGCTGCCACCTGGGGAGATGGGACGCCTGGGGAGATGTTTGATGGCAATACCGTACCAAGTATCACAGACTTGGATTTTGTCAGGGTTAGATCCATGATATTAGGTGGTCGGACTGATATACCTTGGCATTCATTGATCTCCGACTTGATGAGTTTCACAGTGCGGTACAGCAGACTCACCCTGTCGCAATCATCCATCGCTGTTGTGGGCTGTTTTCTTGGTACACCCGTGGCTGTTGCGGTGTTACACTGATAGGCAGAGTTGATGACATCTTGAAGGGATATGGAGCTTGAGTACAAAAGCTCGGACTTACTAAGATCATATGGCTTATGGAAGACAATGTCATCTCCAAAGTGTTTCTTTAGTCGAAGTTTGAGTCGCTGGGTAGTGTAGCTGTCGACTGCCACTCCCGGTCCACGCAGAAAATGATTGTATCTGTTCAGAAGAATTGTCATATCAAAAGCCTTCCCACCATTCAGGTCAGCAGAGATATCTTCAGCCAATTGCTTGAATGCCATATCGTAACAAGTTTCTTGTCTCCCTTCATGGAAGCCAGCATACTGCAGATTAGCTTTGCTGATGTATAAGGCATGGCAAGCTCTGTGGTATCTAGCTTCTGCTGCCACTAGATCGTTACTGACAGCACCAGTAGTCCGTAACATGTCCTCATCGCCCTTTGCGGTCGCTGCTTGCACAATAGTTTCACAGGCTTGGAAAGTTCTGACCATGGTCATCTCCTTTACCCTTCTGTGTGTTTTCTTCTTGCAGAAGAGGCACATAGTCCAGTCGGTGGACGTTGACTGGGACCTGGATACCCTGGAGGTCTCCGTCAAACTTGTTTCAGATTGTGTGCCAATCTTAGATTCTTCTGCCGGTGTCGGTGAGAATGCAGATCTTTTCCTCTGCATGAAACGCAGGTTTTCTTTGCTTGTCCATTTTTCGTAGCAATTTGAGTGCCATTTAACATCCGCGGTTGCTAAACTGTCAAAATCTGATTTTAAACGTTCGTATACTTCATCTCGTCGGAGTTCCAGTGCTGAAACAAGTGTCTGTATGGAGGTATCTCGGGCTTTCCTCATTGTCTCGTTTGAGTCCATCTGACAATTTATGCACTTGTGAAAGTTAGTCAACTTCTGTCTCTTTACAGGTAAAAGTTGCACTACTGCCTGACTCTCTGAACTGGCCATTGCTTCAGTTGGCCAGTAGGATTCTTTCAGATGTTCAATCTGGAATGACACAGAAAAGCAACTATGTTAACCCACAGCCTCTTTTACCATCATTATTAACACTAGTGCATGCCCGTAGGTGAGTGCCAGTATGCGCAGCCCTCTCTTGCCCCCCCCCACTCTCATCCCCCCCTCTCTCGCCCCCCCCCTCTCTCTCTCTCTCTCGCCATCCCCTCTCTCTCTCGTCCCCACTCCCACCCCCTCTCTCCGAAACTAGGCAAGCTTTTTCAATTCTGTTTGCGGGAATCGAACAGGGCATTAGCAGAGATGAATTAGCGCACATATGATACATCACTATGACATCATATCAATTTTTATGACGTCATTCCTATTTTTTGACATTTTTTGTTTCACAACCCCAGAGTTTTCATCGGATCTTCGTGAAACTTGCTATGTATATGCAGAAAGCCCACGCGCAGGCAGTAACCATCTCCGATATTGGAAATTCTTCCTAGAAAAAAGTTGACGCCATAATATCGCCACGAATGCAAATTGCCTATACCATTATCTCCGAAATTAGGCAAGCTGTTTGAATTTTGTTTGCGGGAATCAAGCTGGGCATTAGCACAGATAATTTATCGCAAACCTGATACATCACAATGACGTCATATTCGTTTTTATGACGTCATCATTAAGAGGACGAGGATCTTAGCTCATTTGAGCTTGTTGGTCTTTGGGAGCGGTAAATGGTGTGAAGAGAATCCATTCCCGGTGATATATTCACAACACTTGAAACTGGTGTCGAGTGGTTTTCACCATTCACAGATTAGCCACAATAGGGCGATGATGGGGGTGAAGAAAGAAAATCTAATGTGGCCGACTTCACAAACGTGGGATTCATTGGAGCCATTGAAGTAGTAATAGTAGTGGTAGCAGTCGTAGTAATAGTAGTAGTATCAGTAGTTGTCGTAGTGGTGGTAGCAGTAGTAGTCGGAGATGAAACCCATTATTCGATTTGTCTGCTGATGTCGACATACACTAGCCTTGACAAAGTCGAATACTGTATTCCGATAGTTCAGGTGGTGTTATAATTTCTCTTGAGACGTCATCAAACTTCTGGCACATCATATTGGATTTACTCGCAGTAGCTTTGGGCTCCATTCGATAGCAGTGCGCTTTTGTGCCACAATTGGGTGATGTATTGTAACCGAGGCAGCTGAGATAAAGGAGGTTCATTCTCCACTTTTAGGCTTTGATGAGGAATCAAAGCGAAAAAGATCTCCGAACAATGTGTCACGTGTCAGTTGTGATGACATAAATATAGAAAACTATCTTTTATCCGTGTCTGCTTGGAGTATTTCATTGAAAGTACGAGGTTTCACCTATTATGGGGGAATCATCATAATTAGGTGAGTATATATCAGGAAAAAAAAACAACTCTGGCACAAGTATCAACCCATTTTTCTGGTGAATATATTAAGACTTGTGTGTGGCTGTTGTCAAGAACTGGAGCACAAGCCGAGTTAGCTACTCTGGTGTATGTGTACCAGTCACCAGTCACAACCTCAGACTCTGATTTATTTATTAGAGAGGTACTGACCTCTACAAGGCTGTACTTAAGATACAGTACCATATGGACAGTGTATATATATATATATATATATATATATATATATATATATATATATATATATATATATATATATATATATATATATATATATATATATATATATATATATATATATATATATATATATATATATAAAACAAGTCTCTGTGCATGACACTGATGTGGATTTTGTTTAACCCACCCCGCTGTGATCGTTGAAGGATTCTACCTGGCCAATTGTGGAATCCTATTTGACTTCAGGCAGAGTTTAACGTTTGTCCGATTTGGTTATAAAATCCTGCATAAAACCCCTTGACACTGATAAACGGATGTCCACACAGGTCCTTCTTTGGGAAACAATTTATTATTCTAATTATACACCATACACTTCTCACCCTCGTACAATGAACTTAAAAAACCCCATTGATTGCAATATTATTTGGTTCTATTTCATTTATTCTTACTTTTAGTTAACAGTTAGACCAACCCGATTCTTCACATCTACATTACATCAGAGAGTTTTATTCTAACTTGGTACTTGGTCAGTTCCAAGGAGCACAAGCCACTGAGATTCTAATACTTCCTCAGGTACTTGCACTGAAACAATTTTACATTTCAAAGCATTTTATACTTTCATGGGAGAGTGATGGGGCTATCAACCCAGACCGCAGACGTTTCCTTTAGGCGAGAAGCCACTACATACATTTCGAGGCAAAGGTTCGCTGTTATCAGCTCAGGTTACACCGCTCCAGACCAAGACATTTATCAACATTTAGGGCAAAAGTCTCTTGGCCAGAAAGGACAGCCAATTCAACTTATAGCATTAAAACTTACATTTCTAAAACTCCATTTGTTACAATTTAGAATACATTAATATAAATTTTTCCCCCACAACACCAATGCAGTGCCTGTCATGCCATTATTAATTCCATAATTAGATCATGGTTGTTGTCCTTGACCTACAGGTGTAATTAAAAGGAACCTGTCCAAATCCTAAATTCCTATGTAAGCTGTGGGTAGCAAGTGGTCTGGTTTTCTCAGGTATTCCTTAAAATCAGGTTACACTGCTTACTATCTCAGAGTGTGGTTACCTTTGAGCAGTAGCTCCTCCATCCATCCATTGGGACCATACTCTGTGCAGAGCATTGTTGCTGCCTGAGCAATTTCCTTGGCTATTGGGCACAATCCTGGACAGGTCGTCACTCCGACACAGTATACCAGCATGCTGGCACTCATTTTGCCAACCTCAGAAGGATGATAGGCAGAGTCAACCCCACCTGGTATTAATTCCTGAGTGAGGTTTGAATTAACCTGAGTGAGGTTTGAATTCAGGATCAGAAGATCCCAAGCCCACCACCCTCACCATTAAGCCAACACCAGGCATAGTAGCTCATCCTCTATGTGCCAAGGTGTTCACATGTCACATGTGAATGGCTATCCTTAGCTATGAAGGGAAATCCAATAATAATGTACTTTGAAGCATCCAACACTTTTCTCTGGCTAGATAGTATATAACCTCACGTCGTCTATGACAAGTTATTTCATTTTGAAGTTTTCATTATATTGCAGTAATTGATTAAGGAATAGGCTGGCAGGATGGTCTCGAGGTATGTAGACTCGCCACTATGCTGTCTGGGCATGGGTTGAATCCCATCCCAGCTATAAACTGTCATCCCGGTGTTTCACAGGCAGGGTGATTCATCAATGTGTGTGCCATCCCTCTGATGGACATTAAACGGGGCGTCCCGTCTGCCAGTGAACATTAAAGATCCCATGGTGTCCTTCGCAAAGAGTCAGCAAGCTATCCTATCACTGGTGCCATGAAAAAAATTCCAAATTCGGTTGCATTTGGAAACTAAAACTTTGTATTCAATGCAAATACACCTTTATGAAAGAGATAATATTCATTGATATAAACTTACAGTGAGTATGTCCATCCTTTTTCTTCAAAAACATTGAAATTCTTCTGTGGACACTTTCAAAATATTTTGTTATAAACTCTTGTTTCTTACAAGATCTGTTCTGCATTTCTGACAAGATCTTCCAGAGATCACATCAGTTTCTGGGATTCTTTTTTTACTTATTCTTCATCCAAATAGTCCCATACTGCTTCAGTGATATTGATATCTGGGCTCGGAGGGGGGCATTCAGTTTGTTGAAGGATTCCGGCTTCCTGTTTCCTTTGTAAATAAGTTTTACTTGTTGTTTTGGATCATTATCTTGCTGTAATATGAAGTTTGGACCAAGATGTCTTGTTCTGCTGCGGTTCACATCGCAGATTAAAAATTGTTTGTACCTTGCTGTCGTGAATATACCAGCAATTTTCAGCAATTTTCCAACACAACTTGAGGATATACGTCCCAAACTTGAGTTGAACCTCCTCCATGCTTAATTGTTGTTTTCAAGTAAGGCTTTTTATAACATTCAGTTTTACATGTTTCAATTAAATCCAAATAAGTGAATCTTTGACTCGTCTGTTCAAAGTATCTTTGACCGTTGTTCTTCATTCTAATTTCTGTGTTCTTGTACATATTTTAACTTTTTGGTCCTGTTCCTCTTTCTTAACAGAGGTTTTTTTTTTAATGACAACTCATCCTTTAAGTCCTGATATCAAAAGTGACCTTCATACTGTTGATGGATGAACAATGACACTTGAGCCTTTTGTCAGTTCTATTGTCAATTTGACACTTGTCTTCTTTCTATTCCTTGAGCATATTATCTTCATGTACTGCTCATCCTTGTTAGACAGCTTTTGGATCTTCCTGGCATGGGTTTATCAATTATAGATGAGATTCCTCTGTACTTGTTGCTTGTCTTCAGACACCACACCCTGAAAATCAAGTGATGCGAGATATTTCACAAAATATTTTTCCTTTTTTATTTAGAAATATAAGACTATGGTGATCTTCTAATGAAATTTTAGCCATTTTGTTTGAAGTTAACCATTAATCCTGATCAATCTGGATTCTGCAGTATGAAAAGTATACTTTTAGCTTCATAGATATGGAAAGAGGAACACCTGATGTTAATAACAAGGTACACTTGATGTTGATAACAAGGAACACCTGGCAATGAGTCATCAATTATATTTGATTGGTAACTGTGATGGATTAGCTACTACAACACTTTATATTAGTTACTCATGCATCATTTACTTTGAGTTGCTGTGACTTGTAATCACAAGTTTTTGAAGATTCTGATGAATCTGAATTAAAGATTGTTAAATGAAAAGTTTGGTTTATTTCTTCTCACCCAAACTAAGCTGTATTAATAATAGTCAATGTTGTTATCTATATATTGTAACTCCTGAATAAGATTTTTGTACAGTAGTATATGTATATACGTATTAGAATATAAGACCCATCGCTTCGCTGACAGAAATACCAATCTTTGCTTGGCTAGTCAATAGGGCAGGAAGAAAAAGGATTCCAGGGAGTGTGGGGATAAACAGCGTCGCAAGATGGTGTTTACAGTTTTGCCACGTGTGCCTATGTACCCAAAATTTTTTTTTATTTCATTACTTTTTTCATGACAAACCTTCCTAAGAGTTTCCTGAATCCACTATCGTTGGATTTATTGAAATCCGTTAATCTGTTCTCAAGTTTCAACACGACAGACAACAGACAGGCATATATATATATATATATATATATATATATATATATATATATATATATATATATATGTGAGATAAATATACAGTGTCCTGCAAAGGTATTCACCCCCCTCCAAAGTTTTCACAGCCGCTTGAGCTTATTTCATGATGCTTTCAAATCAAACTTAGCATATGGAGTCGTCACAAACTACTCGAAAGTGATAAAGCTAAAAAAATTCAGATAAAATGTGAATAAGTTGGATTAACAAAGAAATCAGATGATTCTCAGTTCGATAAATATTCTAACTGTACTGGCATCAATTAACGCATAGCATACACTAAACACGTAGCATTAATTCCACCAGCAAGTTTCAATACGTGGAACAAAGATTGTCACGAACAGGCAAAGGCACAGGAGGTTCTTGATTGCTGTTGTTAATACAACGGTAACTGTAGACACAAATAAACGAATAAATCATTATATGCTTGCAAAGTCACAAAGGTAATCAAACATAAACAGATCAAAGGTTGAACAGGACAAATCGTAATGGAATGAAATGGTTAAATCATGTGTTTTGTAACCATCATTATAATAACACAATCATCCGCCGTTAGAACATAATCAAACTGAGAGACAATAACTCCTCACTTTACTATGATTCCCTGGTGGGTGAAAACAATAAATTGTTGTTATATGTATTAGTATAACTCAGGAGAGATCGAAAGAACGTAGAGGTTTGGCTGTCTCAGTAGCTTCTCAAAATGTCTCATTTCTTTCTCGCCGAAGTCAGACAATTTCTGCCTCAACCTCCCCCTCCCACAACGAAACTCTGCCCACCTGGGTGGTTTTGTATGTCTTGTGTAGTTGTTGTTCCATCGTCACAGCTCTGTCCATATGTACACTTCAAACCATGAAGGCAATATGCACAAAACAACCTGACTCACATAGTAAGGTATGTGTATGTATGTATATATATATATATATATATATATATATATATATATATATATATATATATATATATATATATATACATACATATATATACACATGTCAGTAAAACATGATAGTGATCATTACACTAACCCTTTGCCTAATTGACCCTAAATCACTTCAGGGGCAAATTATTTGTTTGAAAGATTTAAATTCGTGTAATATGTTTCACCTGGATGTAATGAGTGGTTTAACTTTAAAAATTAAGCTCCCGCACTTGTCTGAGGAGTTTTAAGGTGCAACTCACTTGGTCAACCAACAAGGCAAACATGAAGACCAAGGAGCTTTCCAATGAAATAAGACATAAAGTGGTGGAGAAGCACCGTTCAGGAGAGGGTTATAAAAAGATTTCAAAGTCACTCATTATCCCTTTGAGTACGGTGAAATCGATCATTAAGAAGTGGAAGACCCATCCTCCCACTCTTGGTACTCTAAATTCTGTGGCGAGGCAGTTGCTTTAAAACAGCTTGCATTCTACCCCTGGAAGGCAAATCCAACCGAAGATCGTTCCACAAAACCCACAACAAGGTTGTGTCTACTCTCAGGAGAGCAAGAAATCACCTGTCCAATCTCAAGAATGAACTTTCAAACTTGTCTTCCTCCTTTAAAACCTGGTAGCGCCTTATCACGTCTGTCTCTGGTGTATGCTCCCCTTCCATACCTCCCCTCACTTCAAATGGCAGCACAGCCGACTCCACTCATGAGAAGGATGAATGCCTCCATTCCTTCTCTGCTTCAAAATCTTGTGTCTCTCTCTCTCTCTCTCTTCCTAAAAACTTGCTCTGCTGCTCTTGCACTTCCTCTCTCTGCCCTTTTCATCCTTTCATTTACCATAGGTCATCTTCCATGTGCTTGGAAATCAACCAATATCACCGAATTATATAAAAAGGTGCAAAAACAGATCCTCTTAACTACAGACTTATCAGCTTCCTTCGAATCATCAGCAACGTCATGGAATCCATCATCACAGTTGACATAAAATCATTCCTTTTCTCCAACAGCCTCATCTCCGACCATCAATTTGGATTCAGTCCTGGTCACTCTACCTTGGACATGTTGCTTCTACTCTCCCAACATTGGTGGAAGCCCTCAATATCAGACATGAGATTAGGGCTGTCTCTGGACATATATTGAGCTCTTGATGCAGTCTGGCATCCTGCCCTGCTCTTCAAACTCTCTGCCGATGGAATCCCAGGCTAACTTCACACATGGCTTACTGACTTCCTCCACTCCCACAGCCAACATGTGGCTCTCAACGGAACCCTTTCCTCTCCTGTCTCTGTCAAGACTGGAGTACCACAAGGCAGTGTTCTCTGCACAGTCCTATTCCTGATCTTCATAAATGATCGCTCCAAATATCTGGAAAATCCTTCATATGTATTTGCTGATGATTCCACCCTCTGTCATGACATCCGTCATCCTTCAGATGTAATCTAACCAACAGGAGGTGTTGTTGCAGCAGCACAGCCATACCCTCAGCCAAAAATATGACCTGCAACCTGTAAAACCATGACCTGGAAACATGTATTGTGATAATCAGCAGAGAGGGCTTCCGTTAAACCAATCACGTGATCAGGTTGTGCTCATGAACAAAATTTCAATATTTGATGACGTCATTGACTGTTGCTTCTGATGCAAGGTGAACTTCAGGACATGTGGTCCTATTGTTTTTTTTTTCTGTTGCAGTGAGTGAACCATAAATCTGCTGGTGGATGATCAGATTTTACTGACAATGTTTGCGAGTGGAACTCTCCGTGATGTCGCAGTAAGATTCAATGAAAAACACCTGGAAAGTCCAGTTACTCGTGTTTGAAGCATCATACACACATAGGAAGGATAGGAAACATTATACTGTTGGACCCTGACATTCACCGTTCTGCTATTCACGGACCCCGCGTATTCGTGGTTCATTAAACGTGACCTGCTTCTACATTTGCGACCTGATGCTTCGCGTTTTCGCAGTTTTTTTGTCGTGTTTTTTGCATGGGTATTCGCGGGTTTTCTTTGTTTGTGTTTTTCGCAGGGGTATCCGTGGGGGATTTTTTTTTTGCCTATTTGCAGTTTATCGCGTACGTGTTTTGCCATCCTCAAAATATTTGGTTCGCAGTAGAAGCAGATTCATTCAATAAAACCAAAACGTTGTATGTAAGAGAAGTGCTTTGTATTTTTGGTTGAAATAATATTTTTGACCGAAAAATATTTTTGCCAGCAATGCTGCAATTTTGCGCAGGTGGAGAGGGGGGGGGTGTAAATGAGCAACACAGAAATTGTAAACCACACACTATGCGTTATAAACGTTATAGCTATGCTACTGCAAGGACAGTTGCACTTGAAGAAAAAAAAAGTGGAAAAACGAAGCATTCAGAGGGTTGTAAGTGACAACACGCCTCATTGTTTAAGTGGTACATAGGCTTGACTAGTGAAGACACAAGCTGAGTAGACTGATTGAATCCACCTCGTGCAGTAATCAAGCAGATTCACTCCTCCCTTTTGACCAATTTTCTGAATCTTCGCTCTTATGGAAGTAATCACCATTGCTTTATTGGAGCATCTCATGCCAACTGTAGCTTTATGGTCCTTAAAACGTGAAAGCTGGAAATGCATTGTGGTATCTTTTACTCACAATGCAAAGGAGTGAGCCAATCATGGTTGCAGGAAATGCTGGTGTGAAAAAAAAAAAACCTGGAGATCCTTAGGGGAAAAAAAACGTCAAGGGTCCAGGCATAGACTTTTCAAACATGCTGCCCCCAACAGCCACAGGATGGAGACCTCTAATTTGGCACCAAACGAGCTGCTGACGGAAATATTAACTCCGTGTGTGGGACGCCTTGTGCCTCTTATCCAGCTGGCTCAGCACTATCCAGACGATGATCATATGGTGAGAGTTCAATTTGTGCACTTTTCTCTGTGTGCATCCGTGCTGGCGCCATGGTTAATTGTCTATTGCGATGGTGCTGCCAGAACACCACTTTGGAAATGCCATTAGTGCATTCAAAGGCAACATGACATTTAGAATGCCAACTAGCTATATGCAGTAAAACATTATTTTTGAATGACAATGTAAATAAATAAACAAATAATTACATCGCTGCGTGCAAATAGAGAAATATGTCGAGTACATCTTTCTCAAGAAGGAAAGAGTGAGTTATTGAACTAACGCGATGCTTCGATGCTCGAGGTATGCTGGAAGTGTCCTGAGATCACACGGATTGGTTCGTGGTGTCCATGCACTTACACAATGGACCATGAGCGATGCTCTCCAGATATGAGATTATTGTGCACATTTGCATGATTATTGTGAAATATGGAAAATGTTCCATTTGGATCAACTGCAAAATTATCCTCACCCTTGTATAGCCTTCAAAGTCTGCAAGGTATTGGCAACAGCCTACGGCCAGCTAAATAATCATATACCGTGAAGTACAGTCTACATAAGGATGTATCATGACCACGCGCACTCACATTGTGGTTCCGTTACTGCTTCAAGGCATCAAAGAAGAGTTTGTAGTTGGGAGAATCTATAATCATTGACATCTTGTGAGAACCACAGAGTGGGAAAATGCAAAAGTACAACCAACCAGCGGTTATACTAAAAGAGGCAAAGGCCCAAATGAATCAAGTTTAATAAGTACAAACTTTCAGGAATAATGTGGCCTTCCTTTTGTCTCCTGGGACAAAAGCTCAAGATGGTTGTGCTTTCTCCTTCTCTGCTCTGCGGCTTTGACAATACTAGTGATGATTTCTTTGTTTCATTACAAAGTTGCATGTTCGGCGCATTCCCAAGAAAACAAATTGCTTTTCTTGGGAATCGGATGTGGTTCGATGTTGTTTTTCATTTGTTTAAACAACCGTTGGGAGATGAAAGAGAGTGCTTGTGGATGGATGGTTACGTCTGTGTAATATTGATTGATGTGGTTTCCATTGTTTCACAGGAAGTTCACTGCAAAGGCAGGTGACAGGAAATCATGGATACATGGATGAGTTTGACTTCGATAGGTGGGAAATTATTCAAAAACCATAATTATGCGCTTAATGAGGCAGCACCGAGGAACGGATACTCAGCATGGATTGATGAAAGGTACATCCTGTCTCACTGATTTATTTTATTCTATCGAGGAGTTAACTACTTGGTTAGATTGTGGAAGTGCTTCAGACTTGTTTTGTTTACATTTTCAGAAAGATTTTGATAAGTTATCACACAGGAGGTTAATGGTTAAACCAATAGCTAGCATACAGTGAAAATTGGTAAAAAGGTAAAATGAAAGGAAGTAAATTGGAACACAGTCATGGTGGAAGGAATTAATTAATGAGGGACGACAAGGGTTGGTTTTAGAGCCCATTATTAATGTTAATACTTCACAAACTTATTGTATGTCTATCTTTGAGTCTCCAAAAGAATGTAAAATTTCGTGAAACACACGAAAAAAAATATTTAAACTTTTTTTAAATATATAACTTCTTGTTTCTGCCATCGTTGTCGTTTTTGTGCTCCGTACGTGTACTTCAATGTTGTTCGTCTTTCGGCTCCTCCCGTTAGGGGTCGCCACAGCGGATCATCCGTTATGATCCGCATCCTGATTTGGCACAGGTTTTACGCCGGATGCCCTTCCTGACACAACCCTGGTCGCCTCTTACGACACAGGGACAAGGATTGGGTTTCGCCATGATTCCAGGCTGCTCTACACCCTCTCATAGCGTGGCCCAGTGCAGAGCTCCCGTCCTCAAGCGATCCTCCAACCCAAGCCTCCGAGTAGCCGGATTACAGGTGCACGCCACTACGCCCGGTATTCCGTACGTGTACTTCTATATGTTTTTATATTGCTTCGTGAATATTTCTCCAGTAATATTGTGTGCCCCTTCGATGTACTTCTAGAGGGTTCCTGTTGTCGAACAATAATAAATGTTCCCGTTTGACCTGCTCCATGAAGCTCTAATTCCCACTTCTGCTTCTTGTTCTTAAATGCTGAAACGAGGGCTTTCAAAACAGACATCTTTGACATTAAACAAATACGAATTTTTGTTCCAAGTAAGTCGATTATTAGCTTTCCAATGGTACCATGTTTTTTTTTTTTTTTTAAATATTCCACAACAACAGGAACTACTGAAGCTCAACATCATGCTGCTTCTTCTTCTGCTCCACATGTCCCACCCACCCACATGGATGGAGCATCTCCTTTCAGTCTTATTATTATTATTCTTTTGTATGCAGCACAAGGTTGTGAGGTAGCATCATTGGCTGCGGGTGCAGCAGAACAGTGCTGCTGATGCAATGCCCTTTGTAGGTTAGGGCAGGAATTTGTTATTTGGCCATGGTACGGGCGATAGCCGCCTGTGGAACACCAGGATGACAGTTTATAGCTGTGTCGAGATTTGAACCCAGGCTAGACAGTTTGGAGGCAAGTATGTGTACTTCTAGGTCATCTTGCCAGCCTCCTCTTACTAATGGATGGTGTATGATGGCATAGAAGTATGGGTTCCCACATTTTCCGAACGTACAAAATATAGAAGGGGTAAAGTAAGTCATGAGGAAGAATGATTTCAGTTGCAGAACAGTTTAGATAGTTTAGACAAATTGGTAAGCAAATGTCAGATGAAGTTTATTGTCCAGAAGAACATAACGTTAATGGCATTGGAAGGAATAGCAGACAACTTGGTGTCAGATGGCAATAAAATAGGGCAAGTATAATTTATGGATAAATTTGGGGAAGCATAATGTAAGTCTTAAGAAGTAGTATTGGCATTGTATGGAAGTCTGGTTTGGCCACATTTAGAGTACTATGCTCAGCTGTTGGTCACCTTTTAAAATAATGATATAGCTGCGGTCGAGAGGGTTCAATGTAAAGCAATGCAGTTGGCAGTAACAGGATTAAGAGGTCTTAGTTATGTGAGATGATGAGAGAGAACAGGGCTTTCTACATGTGAAAAGAGCAGTTAATTGGTGATATGACTGATATTAAAGGTATTACAAAAGATGTTCCTGCATTGGGGAGGGGTGAAGGTGGTGGAAGGTGGCTGAGTGTACTCACTCCGGGTCATTTGATTGGTATGAAGTGACTGTTATGCTTTAACCAATACTTGCTTGATGATGGGTGATTTTAATGAGGATCGATTTCCAATTGTAAAAAAAAACAACAACATTGATGCCAGAACGTACCATCGTCCTCGGGAACCTGAGTATATACTGTACGTTTGATAGTCATCACACATCATGCGTACAGAAAACAAAAGTCTGGAAAAGTCAACCGCGCTGGGTATGGTTGATGGCAGAAGAGGAGTAGGCAGACCTTGTATGTTCTGGATCTGGATAGGTTAAAGGCTGCAACCAAGCCGTCTCTACCAAAGTTTGGGGAAGCAGTGCAGGATAGGGATGTTTGGAGAAATCTGATCTCGAATGCCATCAGAAGTCAGACACAACTTGGCGGAATTAGATAACCGGATTAATAGCTAAGTCATCGCGGCATGCACTAATAGTCATGACAGCTGTGATGATGACAAAACTTCAGGGATATCCATGCAGAGTGATGATTTTTCATTTTGTTGTACCACATTCTTTACAGAGCATTGGTGCTGCCGAAGTGGTTTCTTGGAAAGGGTTGCACTGGGTGGTTTGCCATTACCTCCATAGCGGTGTTTGTTTGGGATGAGTGTCAAGCAAGGAGGCAGCACGTTCCATTTTTAAAGTCTTCGGTATGCTTCGGCCGGGGTTTGAGTCTGGTCAAACCATACACCACCGAGTCTGTTCGCAGAGTGATGAGCGGAGGACATATTTGAAGTGAACTCAAACTTCTAACTATCACTTCGCCTCTTCCTCAAAAGTAAGGTACCTTTTCTTTATTTTGTCTTTTTTCTTTCTTTCTGACGATTATACTGTGTTTCAGAGAAAACCATAGCCTGAGAGTAGTCTATACAATGAGAAACGAAAAGAGCATACGGTGCTCCTTTAAATATCTTTCTTGACATAAGAGATCTGATTACTGACCACTCTCCCTGCAAGCAATTACTTATAGACATGCTTGGAGAAAGTATTTGGAAAAAGCCAAAGAGAGCAGACTCTTCTGGGGGATTCATTTGATTCTATTTTTGTTTGGGTTTCTCTGCACACGGTGCATTATTCTCATTTGGAATGACTTTCCGCTGTATCATGCTTTGTTGCAGCGTCTGCTGTTATTGACATTTTCAAATCCTTTTGATGTTGTCCTGCATCGGCCCTGGTTCTCGAGAACATTTACAATGCCTCGAATGGAGAGTCTGGAGGAAAAGTGAAATAAAATAAATCGCAATTCGTTTTTTTCTCATTCGTCTCGGTGACAGCTGACAGTTGTGGTTCGAGAGTTGTCGTTCCTCGAGGAAGACACGCGTTGCACTCGCTGTTCTTCCAGGTGGGGAATCAAGGTGGATTATATTAAGGAATCGCAAACAGTGCTGTTTAGCATAAACACTCGTTGAGATTCTTCCATTATGCTTTGACTGAACCTCCAGAATCGCAGCACCAAACCATTTAATGTGTAGGCAACGCCTCCATTATATATATATATATATATATATATATATATATATATATATATATATATATATATATATATATATATATATATATATATATATATATATATATACACATGAGACTGACCCCTCCCAAACTCCTCCAGCCCAAGTAGCTGCAGAAAGCAACCCGAGAAGACTTACACAAGGTAAGTGCTAACGCTGTTTCGAACCCTTCCCAGAGTTCCTCAACAAATATGAAGATGTTCACACATAGTACACACACGAGAATCCCAATGCTGTACACCCCCTCAGCTACCAGACCGGTTTCATCACTTGTTGGCAAATCGTCAGCGATGGCGTAGACAGCAATGCATACCAATGAGGCTCCCAAGCATGTACCACATGCAAACAATTCTCACGTGTGTACTATGTGTGAACGTCTTTATAGTTGCTGAGGAACTCTGGGAAGGGTTTGGAACAGCTTTAGCACTTACCTTGTGTCAGTATTCTTGGGTTGCTTTATACAGATACTTGGGCTAGAGGAGTGTGGGAGCGGTCAATCCTACCCACCTGGGGGTCAATCCAAGCCATCTAAATGTGGCCAAATTTATATAATCCTAGCCACCTGGGTGTAGTCGATTAGGTGAGAGCTGACTGACTATTCCCTCCATTCCATCCATCCATTGGAACCATACTCTGTGCAGAGCATTGGTGCCACATAAGCAGTCTCCTCCATTCACAGGTGGGAGATGTGGGTGGGTCTTCATATATATATATATATATATATATATATATATATATATATATATATATATATATATATATATATATATATATATATATATATATATATATATATATATATATATATATATATACCATTGTTATAGCATTTCCATTAAACCTGTAGTGCTGTTGACTTGTTTCAGATTAACTATAGCCTTCACGACTCATCCCCAGTGCCCCATGCTCTGATGTCGGGCTTATGGGACACCAGCCCCAGCATGCACAGTACTTTAAAATAAGCACATCCAAATATCTGAAATTGCCTGTATAAACAACTACTACTACTACTTTCATGGTTCCAATTAATACCATCTTGTGCAGTCTTTTCACAAAAGACATTGTGGGATATTTTACGACCACAAACTAATGCTCGCAGACAGGACACCCACTTAACGTCCATCAGAGGGTCGGTGCACTTTGTGATGCAACGCCCCTCCTGTGAAGCACCAATCCGAGTTTACAGTCGGGATTACATCAAAAATCAAACCGAGATTACATCGCTTGAAGGTACTCAAAGATACTTCTCCATCAACCTGGTGGAACACCTTGATAATAAAAATTCTTGTCATATCATATAATGATAGTATTGTCACTCAGACAAGTATGCACGTCTGTTGTGTATGATATGAGATTTTGTGTTGTCGGGATGTACGAGGTGTAACTTGCGTAAGCTCATGTACGTAAAGTTTCACGCACTTTCCGTACAGCAGGTGCACCCGGAGCTCCGTATTTGTGAAGCATGGGAACGAATTGCGAGGAAATTCCCTCCAGGCAACACGTGCTTGCCTCGTTAAAAGTCTGCAAGAGTCTGTGTGACATCTATCACACCGCATTTGATGAAATCCCAAGAACAGCTGCCTTTATGTCTTTTATCCCACTCTCACCATGTGCTGCACCAGCTCTCTGCATTTTCAGCATTACCATGATGAGGATCTAACCGAGACCACCTGTCATCGCCATTACCCTGATGAGGGTCTAACCGAGACCACCTGTCATCACGGGTGGTTTAATTGGATGAGGATAATGCAGTTTCAATGATTGATTCCATTGCTCTGTTGGTACACTCTCAAATCCATATCATTTATTTATTTATGTCACTGTTGTGTGTGTGTGTGTGTGTGTGTGTGTGTGTGTGTGTGTGTGTGTGTGTGTGTGTGTGTGTGTGTGTGTGTGTGTGTGTGTGTGTGTGTGTGTGTGTGTGTGTGTGTGTGTGTGTGTGTGTGTGTGTGTGTGTGTGTGTGTGTGTCTGTCTTTGGCTGAAGAGGAACCCAGGTAGGGTTTGAAATGACAAAAGAGCTTACCTTGTGTAGCTTTTCTTGGTTGATTTATGCAGCTTTTGTAGCTGGAAGAGCATGAGGGTTAATTCATGGAAATCCTAAACACCTGGGGTAATTGCTTAGGTGAGAGCTGATTGGTTATTCCCTCCAATAACAGGTGAGAGATGTAATTGGGTCTCATGTGTGTGTGTGTGTATGTATATATATATATATATATATATATATATATATATATATATATATATATATGTATATATTGTTGCGGTTCTACAAAACCACATGCCTCTAAGGCAATGGCACACAACACACAGTTATCCCCAGGCAGTTATTGTGTTAGTCTTCATGCAGTCAGACCTTTCCCTCATGTGTCATGGGTTAACAGGACAAAGTGCGTTGCATGGGTCTAATAGTTATGTCTATTAACTATATCTCTATCTTCTATTCTGATTTATATTCTAACCTTTTCCTTTTAGCCATGGTACAAGTCAAGCAAGCAAGCACACATGCCATGCAAAATGTGATGAGTAATAAGCACACTATGATGCTTCCCGTGGCTTGGAACCAACAAACTTCCTGCACTATAAACACTACACACTGCACAGCACAAGCATGGCACGCCATCATTTCATTCAAATCTGCGCGCCAATGTCCAACGGCATTTCACCTTGCTCACCCCTCGCTCACCAAAAACTCACCACTTTGACCACCAACACCGTCTGCACACAGGAAAAATATTCCTGCACCTCTTCATACCTCTGGGTCAATAAAATTCGCCACTAAACAGCGGCATGCTGCATAACTCAAGCTGTACACGAACCGCGTAATGCGGGGATGAGCAATGGATGTTAATAACACCAACCCCCGGGAATGTCCCGGGTGAGCACATGGGATTGATACGACCCTCGTCCAGTTCCCAGAACACGGCTAGACAGGTGGTGAGGAGGGGTCACAGGAAGAGCGATCCGGGAGTTCAGTATGGAGCTCAAGGCTGTGTCGCGCCGGATGTGTGAATGAGACCACTTCCAGCCCCAGGAGCCTGGCAGGGCATGGCTCGGGCCGCTGTGGCCCAATGGAGAAGTAGGATTCGGGTCACAGCATGTCGCCTTCGGGTCGTCACCCCATCCTTTGCCCGGGGCTTATGAAAGGCAGATCGTGGAGCCACTTGCTCTCTTCTTCACCTCTCGTCTTCGCCACCTTCTTTGCTCATCTCGGCTCTGTGTTGGCTGCTCCTCCTTGCCTCTGCACTTTCCTGGCTCTTCACTCGCGATTGGTATGCGACTGAGAAATGCTTATTCCGGAGGACCAGTGCAGAGCGCACGTTGCCACAAGCCCTGACAAAGTGACTAAGCCGGAGATAACGCGCCGAATCTCGAGGTGGGAATGCTCAAGCAGAGCGACCCACGGAGGTACACGCTACATGAGCACATCTATGCACAACTACATTAGGGATCTTTTGCTTCATACATTTTCTCTCCTCTCTCTCTTTCCACCTCTCCATCTCATCCTCTTTGGAAGCACAAAAAAACATCCTTACTGACTCACAATCACATTTTCTTCTAGCACGACACTGCACTCCCCCCCCCATATTGCACTGCACCACACCTCCCACTCCCACACCTTCGACACCAGTATTCCCCCCCCCCCCACCTCCCCCGAAGCATACCGGGCTGAATTGGTCGGCTAACCACGCCAGGTATTGCGGGGCCGTTTATCCTCCTCTGCTCTTTCTTTCTGGCTATCTAATCTTCCTCGTGTATGTGTGTGTGTGTGTGTGTGTGTGTGTGTGTGTGTGTGTGTGTGTGTGTGTGTGTGTGTGTGTGTGTGTGTGTGTGTGTGTGTGTGTGTGTGTGTGTGTGTGTGTGTGTGTGTGTGTGTGTGATGGCGCTTTTTGTAGCATAAGTTATGATTGTCGAAGTTCTAGTGGGATAAGTCTGCTTTGTGTCTGCTTTTGTAAATTTCTTGCCTTTTGTCGCACCCTTCAAATACCTTGCTATCCCTGCTGTACATCTCAATAAACCCAATTTGCTGTGCCACGTACCTTTCCTCATTTGATTGTAAATAAATGCTTGTGTAGAAATGTTCCCAGCTCGTTTTCATCTTTTCCTTCATTGGTCCAGCATGGTTTGTATCCTAGATTAGCTGGGACATTATCCCCTAATGATCTGTTTTTCTCGCCGGTACGTCCTTGGCAGTTATGCTCGGTTGCATGTGATCCAGTAAGGTGATCCGGTTTGAACAAGGTGTACCGAGGGTGTGTCCCCTGGTAATTAGATCACGTGACCATTAGGTAAACGGTATTTATTGGACGGTGGACCCGAAGTCACGTGGTCGAGTTATTGGCGTTCACGGTCAATTAGCGACCTGCCGTGTCATAAAGTTATTCATGGGCGATGGCCTGCGATTCTGGAGAGTCTGGTGGGAGCCGGAGGTCGCTCTCCCCTCGTGGTCTTCTCTCCCTGACCCCCGGGTCCGCAACTAGAAATATATATATATATATATATATATATATATATATATATATATATATATATATATATATATATATATATATATATATATATATATATTTATATATATATATATATATATATATATATATATGCAATCTGACTTATCAACTTTCCCAATCTGACCTCAAATCTCAACTTGCTTGAATTATGCCTCAATGTTGGCTCTCTTTCCATTTTATATAGCTATTACTTTGGTTTCTGCTCTCGTTAACTGGCTGCTTGGCTGCTTAAACCACAAAACACTCTCAAAGCCACTACGTCACATGATTTTTGTGTGGCCATGGGCAACTCAAGCGTGGGCCGTTATGATGTTTGTTTCTTTCCCTTAACCCCTCAACTCTGGAATTCTTTACCTTATCATGTCTCTCCCAATAGTTATAACCTTTCTTCTTTTCCATCAGTTTTCCACTTCATGAAAAACTCTTAAATTACTTTTCCTTCTCTTTACTTCTCTATTTCTTCAGTTCTTTTTTGTTTAATTTATGACCTAGCCTTGATGATAAAGATACAGTCCATGACTGGAGACTTAAACGTAACAGGTGTATATCTAATACATACTAAAGCTCATTCTAACCACTCACTGACACTGACTGACTGATATTAATCTTCAGCACCTTCCGGGTGACATAGAAAGCTGAAAATTCATGTGCCGATAGAAATCGAAGCCGATACACAAGGAAAATCACAGAACCGTTGGATAGCGTCCGAAAATGAAAATATCCGAAAATAAGTGCACCCTTGTGTGTTCACTGCAGGTGAGTGACCCGAGACAATGGGGAAGCATGGTTCATTATTGCTTAAAATGTGTAAAAATATCCCACTGGTGTACATATATATACATAAATACACACATATATACTGTATGTGTGTGTGTGTGTGTATATATATATATATATATATATATATATATATATATATGTATATGTATATATATATATATATATATATATATATATATATATATATATATGTATATATATATATATATATATATATATATATATATATATATATATATGTATATGTATATATGTATATATATATATATATATATATATATATATATATATATATATATATATATATATATATATATATATATATATATATATATATATATACTGTATGTGTGTACATATATATATATATATATATATATATATATATATATATATATATATTTATATCAAAGACCTACCCACATCTCTCACCTGTCAATGGAGTTTAAATGTCAACCCCAAGTGGCTAGGAAGGGCTTGGGAAGGGTTTGAAACAGCAAAAGGCTTACCTTAGTTAGCCTCTCATGGTTGCTTTATGCAGCTGCTTTAGTGAGAAGAGCATGGGAGGAGACTATTTATTTATACAATCCAAGCCACCTGGGTTTAATTGATGAGGTGAGAGCTAATTGGTGATTCCCACAATTCATAGGTGAGAGATGTGGTTGGGTCTTCATTGTTCATTTACATGTTGACTGCTTTTGATGATTACACGTGGTACATGCTTGGGAGCCTTGTTGGTCTGCATTTCTGTCTGCGCTGTCGCTGATGATTCGCCAACAAGTGATGAAACTGGTCCGGCAGCTGAGGGGATGTGTAATATTGGGATTCTCATGTGTAAACTGTTTGTTAATGTCTTTCCAGCTGTTAAGGAACTTTGGGAAGGGTTAGAAACAGCAAAGGGCTTACTTTGGGTAGACTTTCATTGTTGCTTTATACAGCTTCTTCGGCGAGAAGAGCATGGGAGGAGTCGAGATATATATATATATATATATATATATATATATATATATATATATATATATATATATATATATATATATATATATATATATATTTCTAACCACTGACTCATTCACTGACTCACTGAATGATATTGAAGATCGGTACCTTCTGCTTGACATCCAAAGTTTTGCTTGGCGATGGACATCGAAGCCAGTACACCGGAAAGAAACCCCACCCTCCCACAGTAAATAGCAACATTTGGTGAGTTGTCGCTCTCCCCACCTCCCCCCATCTCCTCTTACTTCATCATACAGATATATATATATATATATATATATATATATATATATATATATATATATATATATATATATATATATATATATATATCAAAAGCAATCACTGAAAACATTGAAGTACCGCTCACATTAATACCTGTGATTTTGGACGACCGATGCAGAAATCAAGAAAACGACCAAATACCAATATCGTCAGCATGGAGTGAAAAGATCCTGGAAGCTGAAGAGTGCCAAAGTTGTTCCAGTGATGACAAAGAACTTCATGGAAATGATGAAGAAGAACCTCACAGAGGTATTGAGAACCATCCCTGGAAATATCACCACAAACAAACTACAGTTGGAACCCATCCGGGGCTCAGTAACGATCCTGAAGAGAGCCCTCAGCACAAAACTTTGAAAACAGAAAACTTCACATCTTCATCCGTGAATTGTGACCCGTTACCGAAATTAAGGTGGATACTTCAGCCCACTCTTGGAGGACTCCATTCCACATTCTGAAACCCCAGATGTACACACACACACACACACACATACACACACACACACACACACACGATGGTGGATACTTCGAGACTTGGGAGGACTCCATTAAGGTCAGGTCAATTCAGGTATGGGAGCATACACCAGTGCAGCATGTGGCTGCGTCGATTTTCCACCGGTACTCCAGGGGCCTCCATCTGGCCATCCCCCAGGCAGATCCCTGGCCCATCCCAATCTCCTTGAGATGCCGATCAACCTGCTGCAACCACGAGGTCCGTGGTCAGTCCATTGGCCTCCTCCACTCATGAGACTCCCTCTCTCAGAGAATCTGGTGAGCAGGATCAGCGTCAGAAAATGAGCCCCATGTCCATACAGCCGCAACTGACGCTTACAGACTATGCAAGTAACAAATCTCATTTGAGTCTCTCTCTCAGCAACTGCTCGTGAGACACAACGTCCTACCAGCGATCGCCAAGGATTCTACGAAGAGACCTGTTACCAAAGGAATTAAGTCTCCGCCTCAAATCCTTGGTCAGAGACTGTCTCACATCCATAGAGGAAGACTGGAAGCACCAACATGAATATCACTGCCAAGGTCAGTGAATCTCTCCGTGACCTGAACATCATCACCACAAACAGGTACAGACAAGATAGCAGCATCCAAGATGTCATTGAAAGCCTGGATCATCGTTTTGACCCAAGAAACCCGTAATCCCCGCAGCTCCGACTCTTCATTCAGCACCTCGAGGGTCCCCAAAAGGATATCTAAAGTCTCCGCAAAGATGACTGCATCATCTGCGAAATCAAGGTCAGAGATCTTGACATTCCCAAACGATGCACTGCAGCTTGATCTCTCCGACATCCTCCCGAGAATCCAGTGCATACAACTGCTGAAAAGTGTGGGGGCCAGTACACACCCCTGACAAACTCGATAACAACTGGAAAAAGTCAGAGATGGTAGCACGACATCTCACAGCACTCTCAGTACCAGAGTAGAGTTCAGACATCAGCTCGATCAGTTTTGGTGGCACCCCACGAAGACCAAGAATATATATATATATATATATATATATATATATATATATATATATATATATATATATATATATATATATATATATATATATATATATATATATATATATATATATATATATATATTCCTGGTGTTGGCGCAGTGGTTCGGGCAGCGGCTTGGGATCCAAGAGGTCCTGAGTTCAAGCCCCGTTGGGCCACTGAATTAATACACCAGGGGGTTGACTCAGCCTGTCATCCTTCCGAGGTCGGCGAAGTGAGTACCAGTATACTGGGCCGGTGTATACCCCGGTTAAAATAGGTGTACCATATCCCTGTGTCGTAAGAGGCGACCAGGGTTGCGTCAGGAAGGGCATCCGGCGTAAAACATGTGCCAAATCACTATGCGGATCATACGGATGATCCGCTGTGGCGACCCCTAACGGGAGCAGCCGAAAGAAGAAGAAGAAGAAGAAGATATATATATATATATATATATATATATATATATATATATATATATATATATATATATATATATATATATATATATATGTATGTGTATGTCTATATATGTATGTGTATGTCTATATATGTATGTGTATGTCTATATATATATATATATATATATATATATATATATATATATATATATATATATATATATATATATATATATGTGTGTGTATGTATATATATTATATACATACACATATATATATATATATATATATATATATATATATATATATATATATATATATATATACATATATATATATATATATATATATATATATATATATATATATATATATATATATATATATATATATATATATATATATTCCACATTCTGGTACTCATTTTGCCAACCATGGAAGGATGACAGGCAGAGTCAACCCCACCTGATATTAATTCAACAGCGAGTGAGGTTTGAACTCAGGATCAGAAGATCCCAAGCCCACCACCCTCACCATGAAGCCAACACTCGGTGTGCATGCGTATGTGTGCATCTCCTGGCAGGCTGTTTAGCTTGATTTTGAATTCTGACCCAGCTCTAAACTGTCATCTCGATGTTTCATAGGTCGGCTGATTCACCAATGTGTGCGCCGTCCCTCGGATGGATGTTGAAGTGGACATCCCATCTGCCGGCATTAGTTCGTGGACACTTAAGATCCCATAGTGTCCTTGGCGAAGAGTTGGTTGGTGAGCTATCACCAGCACCCTGACCAAATACCAAATTCCTGCCCTAACTACTGCTCTGAACGCAATTTGTTGGTGAGCTATCACCGGCACCCTGACCAAATACCAAATTCCTGCCCTAACTACTGCTCTGAACGCAATTGCAAACCATCCAGTATATTCCTTGGCAAGAAACTGCCTCAGCAGTGCTGAACCTACCTGATGGCAGAACACCAGAGTACAAATACGAACAATGCTCTTACAAGTTGAAAAAACAAACAAACATGAATTTCATTTACTGTTGGAATCAAGTGAGGAGGTATAAATTGGTTCCGAGCTTATTGGAAAGATTTTTTTCTTTTCCTTTCCCAATTGCATTTCTGCGGTTTCTCATGGATGTCTTGAGTCGGCCAACAAAATAGCTTCATTTAAAAAGCTTTTAAAGTTAATTCCAGTATAGAGGGAATTAATTGAGCAATTGGTCAGAAAGATGCCACAAGATTTTTTTTTCTGGATGTATAATTATCACCAATTATATTCCCATTTACTCTGTGGTTCTTATAAAACGATCACTTGATGTTCTTAAAGTTCAATGGAGTTGTCGAGATCCCCTAGTGTAGCCTGTGTGGTTTGCCATGCTTTCCGCTCACAATGCCATGTTGGCCTTTTGCACCTCCTCGCAGACTTGAGCAATGGCCTGCCTCTCCGAGGGCACCCTCTAGTGAAAACTGGTGGGATGGAAAGTGTTGATGATTAAACATGATTGCAGCGACAGCAGTGTCTGAAAAGTGCCAAGTGCATGATTAACGCCTTGACCAAAAAAAAAAGGTGAGAAGATTTCGTACAATGATCTTTTATTTTATTTTATTTTTTCTCAGATATCTGCTACATCAAGTTGAGGACACAAAAAGACATGGTTACACACACTGGTGTTAAATTCGCATCGAAAAAGCATCAAAGGAAACTAAATTTCGACTTCAAGTATTGACAATCTCGAGACAAAATCTCCATTGAATTTTCCACTTTCTGTGCTTGTATAAAAAGAAAAAAGAAAAAAAATTCATCCGCCATCAACTTGCAGATGCAACTTATTGAATTTCCCACTGATTGGTGTAAACGCAGTCATGTCTCGTCTTTGTCTGCCCCTGATTTTTTAAAACACAAAATCTCGGCTCATTGAATGGCGGGGTGACGGAAGGTCGAAATGCAATGACCTGACGGTGGGACAAAGGAATGAGGGAAAGAAACGGTAACCTGCAAGTAAGATGGTTAGGTTAGGTGGGGGTTAATGTGGTGAGAAAAGATCACGAGTCGAGTAGGAATGGAGTGGGTGACATGATAAGGTGGTGCCACTGCTTGCTTAGATCCCTGGATGGAAGAGTACAATTGAACCGTTTAACAAGTAGGTTCCACAAGCAGGAAAACAGAGTAACAAAAGAGTAGAAAGACTGGATTTTGACAAGAGGTTGCTGGAAGAACCGATGGATCCTCGAAGAGTTAGGGGAGGTAGGAAGGCTAATAGAACAGATGTAGCTAGACCAGAGGAGAGACAATAAAAAAAATAGACAGGTCAATGATCTGTCTGCCATGAGAGAATAACAGGCCTTGTGCTTTGGCCTCATCACAAGAGATGGCAATACTGTTAAGAGCTTTAGGTTCCATATAATCCAAGAGAGAATGATGTGATGCTGCGGTATCAACCCATAGGAAAGAGAAGTACTCCATTGAGCTGCAGACAAAGGTCTTATCGCTTATAAGCTGTGTGTAGTTTCGATTTTTCAAAGAAAGATTTGGAACGATGGAGGATGCCCAGTCTCTGGCTTGCTTTGGAGGCCAGCCTTGCTAAATAATTGGTCCATGAGAAGCCATTGCTGATGATGAGGCCAAAAGATTCAACGAACTGAAGCTCTTCCAGTGGCTCACCATGGAAATATATGGGTAGGTTCATTTAATGCGATCCTCCCATTGGAAGAGGAGAGGATTCCGTTGTCAGCAAAGACAGAAATCCAGGTATGAAAGTGTGCTTGGGAAGCAGGGCAGTATGCCAGACTGTCAAATGCCTGAGACATACCAAGGGATTCAGTCATATCTTGTTTCAGATTTAGGGCCTTCAACCTACACGCCTGAGAGAGGAGCTGCAGCATGTCCAGAGTTGTGTGACTGGTACGGAATCCAAACTGATAGTTAAAGATCAGACTGTTTGAAAAGAGAAAAAGACGATGTCATCAGCAGTGATAGGTTCCCTGAATTTTGCTTAAAATTGGAAGCAGGTTTACTCGTCTGTAGTTGAGAATATCAGTTTATGCACCCTTCTTGTGGATGGGAGTGGTGTTTTCTGGCTTCGAGGGAGGTGGCTGAAGAGTGCAGACAGTGGAGAAGCAAGAGCAGCAGAGCAGGATTTGAGTACTTAGGCACTGATTCCATTTCGGCCAATTGCTGAAGAATGGTTGAGGTTGAACAGAATTTTCTCTACTTTCTCAAGTGAAAAGGATGCAAAATCCAATAAACAGTGAGCATAATGGTGTAAATATCATTCTTGAGGACAGACAGACAGTCTGACTTATATTGGGCAGGGTCTGTGATGATGATCTTTGAGGTGAGGGTGTGGACGGAGGAGGAACATACACCTGAAACGGAATTTCATTGGTGCCACCATGATTTGGAGGGAAGAGATTGGTTACAGAGTTCAGGCTTGAGATTACCAATTTTTTTTTGGTGGGCTTGCGTAGGGATAGACACAATTTTTGAGTCTTCCAGTGACAAAAGTTGTCCTCATCAGATTAGCATTCGATGTGAAGAAAGCAAGATGCTTGACCGCAATCACCTAGTCGTAGATTTTAGTGTACTAAGCCGAGAAGATGAACATGATAGCCTCAGATGGGATGGGATAAACTGGTGCATGATTATTAGTCCCCTACCGGAGGAGAGTTTCACCGGAGGGGACTATAGGTTTGCTCTCCTCATGCCCATCCATCCGTCTTTCCATAGTTTTCAGACTTTTTTTCCCGCATACCCTTTAACATATTCAACTGAAACTTGGTACATGGCTTTATTATGATAAGTTACAGAACAAGATTTAGTTTCACAGCGTTTCGTCAATTTTTCACTGTTCTGCCCTTTTTGGACTTAGAAAATATCACATCGGTCGGGGGCATGTATTGCAAAGCGATTATCGCTCTTGTTTTTGGTATTATTTACACCACAGAAGAAAGGTCATGCCCAAAAGTCAATGGGGGCCCCTGGGTAAAAAAGCAAAGAAAGAAGATGGGAAAATGTAGTAATTAAATGTGATCTCGACATTTGATTTGTGACTTGAATTGGTGAAAGTTGATAAAAAAAAAAAAAATCGGAAACACACTGGTGGGCAGGCTGTTCCATAGAGAGACGGTGTGGGAAATGGAAGAGGAGGCATGGCGATTGGTACAAGGGGAAGGCATGGTAACACAGAGAGGGTGACGAGTAGAAGCTAGACGGATGTTACGAACAAAGTGAAGAGGAGGACGGGCAGAAACAGAGGGTTCAACAGAGCACTGACCATTGCAGTAGAAGAGGTACATGAAAGAGAATGCTCAACAATGCGCCAAATGATGAAAATGGCTCGACAAAGTAGAATTGTTAATCATTTGGACAGCCGTGGCTTAGCCGCAATCGACAATACTGATTGACTGGGGCGCGTCACCCCAAACATGGGAGCGGTATTCAATCGGTGGTCCGAGTCGAGATTTGTAGATGTAAGAAGCTGATTGGAGTTGAAGTATTTGTGAGCTTTAAAGAGAAAAATAAGTTTCTTGGAGACAAATTTGGTGGTATTGAGGATGTGAGGCTGCCAGGAGAGAGATTGCTGAAGATTGTGACACCAAGCATATTAATAGTGGAGGGCTGCTGCAGTTGAGAGCTGCAAATGAGAAGATGTGGGGTGGCTATTCTGATCTTTCTGGCTATTAGGGAGGGTTTATCTTCGACTAATTGAAGGAGACAAGGTTGTCGGAGCCCCAGCTGTCGAGATGGAGGTCACGATTAATGGAGGCAACAGCATTACTTGGTGGACGTGAAAGATCTCACAGTGTTTTTGGTGAAGAGGAGGTGAGCTATCACCGGCAGCCTGAACAAATAACAAATTCCTACCCTAACTGCTGCTGGGAGAAGGATGGCAAACCGCCCAACATGATGATCCTTGACAAAGAAACTACTTCGGCGGAACTAACACTCTGCAGCACAGAGTATGGTACATCGGATCGGATATTACTTAATTGGAGTTTCGATGTGAAGTGAGCATGATGACAATGAGGAAGACAAAAACAATTGTGACAATAAACCATCTGCCGCCTTTCGAGAAATGGTGAAAATGTGTCCCCAAACCACCATGCCAAATACATTGCCCAGAGACTCAATTTCTGATGTTACATTGCCATAGCTTTGCAGAATCAACAATGATGTCGACCATATGGGGGCATTCCTATTATGAATTCATTATGGCAACAGGATTCCACGTCTAACAACACATTTTGAAGGATACTCAAAACGTTCCGGGAACGAGACACTTACGATACGCTGAGACACACCAAATGTTTTAATCTGTACTAATAAATGTCAATATGTGTACGTGTGTATGTGTGTGTGTGTTTGTTTCAGTGTGTCTGCTCCATAACTCCAAAACCATGAAACCTAACAGACTGAAACTTTGCATGCACAACAAGAAAACTCCAAGGAAGAGCAAGAATGAAAATTGGGTGTTTGGGTTAATTAAAACACCCCTTTTGAACATAATTAACGGCCTTATTTAATTATATCCTTCATCAGGCGATCCTCGACCACCTCACTCTCTAGGGTTTGAAGGCATATCCTACGTAACCAAGCTGGGGTCTGAAGCCGCCATGTTTTTTTTGCCCTACTCAACCATGTCTTGATTTGGAACAGGCCACAACAATTTCTTAACAACGCAGTTTATTTTTTATTTTTATTTTCTCACTTTCCTCACTCACATTGAATACCTGTTCATTATAGCTACGAATCTCTGCATACCTTTCAATGCCTATAAAGGTCCGGAGACGTCAGCATTGGCTGCTTTATTTCATTTCCACACAAGTGATCACCATGAGTATCTCTTAAACTATGAAGAATTACAAAATTTAAGCTCCAGAATCGAACTTACAAGCAGTTCTGACTCCGAGAAAGTGTTCATTTGTCCCATTCGTACATAATTGACATTTCTGGCGTCTCCAGGAGATGCATGTTTATTACGACGGTTCGGTGTTTGCCAATTGCATGCTCAGGGAGCCGTTTCTTAACAAACCGTTTCGTTCGAGTGTTTAAGGCAGCGCTCCACAATATTCACACTGTCACTGAATACTGTATATAGATCGACTTAAACAATGTTCAGATCTACTCGCCTGCATTGGCCACGTGTTGTTCTGTGGTGCAGCAGGTGGTGGCCGCCTCGCTGAAAATGAGAAATTTTATATTTCCACGACACTTCCCCCTTTTTTGTTCTTCCATTATTTGACCCGTTACTTCGGAATCGATAAATACAAATAAAAATTAAATGTTTCGCTTTTAAATGTTTCTTCAAACGTTTCGTGCATTGCGTGGTAAAGACACTTGGCGCGTTCTTCGACTTACATTATTGTGATACCGTGTTTCTACAATGGAGATAGGAAGGCAAAATAAATAATATGATCACAATGAGAAAAAAAAAATTCAGTTCTAAAGTAAAGAATCGCCACATCACGGCAGGAAAGCCGAGAGGTACGCATGCTCACTCTGTGTAGCCTGGATTTAAATCCCAACCAAGCTCTAAACTGTCCTCACGGTGTTTCACAGGTCAGGTGATTCATCACTGTGTGTGTCGTCTCTCAGATGGACGATGAACTGGTCATCACATCTGCCAGAATCCCTCACCCCTCTCCCACCCTTCTCTCTCTCTCTCTCTCTCTCTCTCTCTCTCTCTCTCTCTCTCTCTCTCTCTCTCTCTCTCTCTCTCTCTCTCTCTCTCTCTCTCTCTCTGTCTCTCTCTCTCTCTCTCTCTCTCTCTCTCTCTCTCTCTCTCTCTCTCTCTCTCTCTCTCTCTCTCTCTCTCTCTCTCTCTCTCTCTCTCTCTCTCTCTCTCTCTCTCTCTCTCTCTCTCTCTCTCCACACAGAGGGGAAACATGGGAAAACCTCACAAACAAAAAACACGAACACAGAGGAATGAAATGGGGAGTGGAGAAACACAAACTAGCTCAACGGAGGACAGGTACTCACGACACGAAACAAGCAGCAGCCATGACAGTACACACAACGTACCAACGGCGAGAGAGGGAGAGGGAGAGGGAGAGAACGTCAGAACGTCACAGCGCTAGTCAGGGTATCGTTGGTTCCTGGGCGGTGCCCTGTTAGTCGTTTCAAAATTCAAAAACTTTTCGCTTTAAACCTTTATTTTGCTTTTTTATTTCGCTTATCTTTCCTTATTTTGTTCAGTTAGCGCTCCCTTTCCCAAGGTTCGGGAAAAGTTGGAGTGTATACTGTATTGGTAACTTCCTCTTCCTAAGTGAGAAAGACGTCAAGCATCATGTGTGGAAACATGGCGGCCGCTCGCTCGCAGCGATATACCGCATTCGAACGGTTATCGTGCAAGAATGGCATCACATGCTCCCCACCGGAGGGTGTTTCGGTGGAAGGGATTGTTCTCACGATTGGGAACACAATCGGGTTTGGTGAGGTCCTTGCCGCGTTGTGGATGAATAAACGAGTTATCGTGTTTGTGTCTGACAAAGAGCACGTCGCTCTCATCGTTCAACAAGGCCTGTCCCTCGACTCTGGACACTTTGTGATGACGTATCCTTGAGATACTCCTACTCAGAAAGTGGTTATCTCAAATGTTCTGCCATTCCTTAGCAGTAATGTAATCCTGAAAGCGCTGCAGTGCTATGGACACTGCGTGTCCCCTCTAATAATGCTCCCTTTGGGCTGTAAAGATGAACGTGCCAGTCACGTGATGGGTTTCCGTAGACAAGTATTTATGGTACTCAACAAGGATTATCCCTCTCTGAACGTCATTTTAAAGTTCACTGTAAATAGTCACAACTACCAAGTATATGTTAACACTGACACCCAAATTTGCTTTGGTTGTGGTGCAGTGGGACACATGAAACAGTTTTGCCCTCTTTGGAAAACGCAGCTTTCCACGGCCGAACCGAATAACGACGACTCACAGATTAATGTTAACGTTTCCCTTTCAACCAACGGACAGGATAAACCGGCTGAACGAGTGGACACGCCCCCTCCCAATGACGGACAGGCCAAACTCGTTCAACAAGTGGACACGCCCCCTCCCATTGACGGACAGGACAAACTCGTTCAACAAGTGGACACGCCCCCTCCCAATGACGGACAGGACAAACTCGTTCAACAAGTGGACACGCCCCCTCCCAATGACGGACAGGCCAAACTCGTTCAACAAGTGGATACGCCCCCTCCCAATGACGGACAGGACAAACTCGTTCAACAAGTGGACACCCCCCCCCCTCCCAGTGACGTGCAGGATAAATTAACCGAACAAGTGGACACGCCCCCTCCCGATGAGTTAATGGACAGTGTAAGTAAGGGGTTCATTACCGTCTCAAAAGTTAAAAAAAAAAAAAACTTAAATCCCTCGCACCACGTGTGTCACCTTATGGTAAAAGGCAAATCAGTGAAAATGTAATTACTGGAATCCCATGTAATAACAGATTTGCATTTCTGGAAGAAGAAAGTAATCCAGAAGTATCCGCTTGTTCAAACGTTAACAATGAAACAATCGTATCGAACCTGCCAATCCCAATCAGCGTCTCCAACCCCACAGAGAGCGTCCGCTCGCACTAGAACGTTCCTAATGTAGACTGCTTCCATATCCAACAGTCACAGGAGGAAGAGAAACTTTTACAGTCTTTCTCTAATAAAGCATTAAATGAGACAAATAAGGACACTGAGTAAACAATGGAGGATAGTGTAAATCCTCCAATGGAGCGTGATACTCATGACCCGAGCACCGTGGCCGTGTCACGGACAAGCTTGAAGTCCCCTCTCTTACATTCCGAAGAATCCCCAGACGTAACTCTGATACATAAGGGGCCGAAGAAGATTCTTACATTGAAACCGAGCAATCATGTGATGCTCACAATGAAACTGAAACACCAATCAGTTCCCCATGTGAGACATCTGATGGTGAAGGTCAAGATGACTCCTCTCAGATTCTAAAGGCTGAAAGCAGACCTTCGGATGGCGAGCTTCGGGACTTATTGAGGGACTCTTATCGTAAGATAAATATTGAACTGAAAGATCATTTCCCTGATCTTCCGGTGTTAATTATTAAATTGAAATAAATTGTGCGTAACCCTGTCACCCCAAACTTCACTGAGGCTCAGAAACACAGGTTAAAAAAAAATGATCCAGAAAGCTCGACAGGAGCTTCTTAAGTAAGGTCCTTATGGTGTGTTTCTCTTATTTATTTATTTTTCTTCTTTACCTTTTTAAGCACATGAATGTCAATTTCGGAAGTCTAAACATTAATGGTGGTTCTAGTTTAGAACGCAAAGTTCAGGTAAAAGACCTCACTCCGCGTTTGCACCTGGACGTCTTGTTATTGCAAGAGACGCATGGAGATCTGACTGCCCAAGCCCAATGGGGAAGGGTCATGAAGGGTCAGTGGTTCTTCAGTGATATAAATTCCTTCACTGCCGGGATTGCCTTCTTTGTCTCTCCTTCATTAACACTCTCGCAAGTTCATTTTAATGAAATAATTCCTGGACGTCTGGCTTGTCTTCAGTTCATTGCCAACAATCAAATCGTTATTTTTGTAAACATTTATGGCCCCAATGAGAATGCTGAAAAGTATAACTTCTTCCTTAACCTAGAGGACTTTCTAAGCACAATTGACTTGAACTGTTGCTTTATACTGAGTGGTGACTTCAACTGTCCCCTTGACCCTGCTTGTGACAGAAACAGTGTGGAGCCACATCCAAAATCTGCCAAAACTTTGGAAAAAAATTATAAAAACTGTGGGACTCATGGATGTTTGGCGTATCCAACACCCCAGACAACGTCAGTTCACCTAGTTATGATGTGTGTCCCAGAGACACACTCGAGCTTGGTTAGACAGAATTTATGTCAATGCTACAATGCTTGATAAGATATTAAAATCTGATATCGTGCCTTCTCTTTTCTCTGATCATTTGGTTACAACATTCTCCTTTAAGCTTGCTTTGCAGCAACATGGCACTCCGTATTGGAAGTTTCACATCATGTTACTTGAGAATGTTAATTTTTGTGAAGCCTTTAGGGTGTTTTGGAATAGCCTCTTCGAACGAAAGAATAGTTTAAGTAGCCCTAGATTATGGTGGGACTACGCAAAGGCACAGATTGCCGTCTTTTGCCAACAGTTTAAACACTTCTCATCTTTTAGTGCAAAAATGGAAAGGATTGTACTCAAAAAATAAATACTGAAATTACAATCTGATGTTGCAAATAACCCCAGTGCAACAAATAACCATCTGCTACTGGAAAAAAGGCCCTTTTAAATGATCTTGTTGACTATCAAGTGAAAGGTGCTATGATCTGATTACGGATGGATCAGATTTATAATTTTGACTCTCCAACAAAATTTTTCTTTCATTTTGATAAAAAAAGACCACCCATCAAAGGCAAATTGAAACCCGAAGGCTCTCAACTGGGGACATCGTGACATCACAAAATAGCATAAAGAGGGAATTCTCTTACTTCTTCTCAGACGTGTTTATGGCAAATGATGTTGACAATGATGCGATACGATATTTCACGTCTGATCTACCCACGTTAAGTGCTACTCAAAGGGACCAGCTTGATTCCTTACCTTCCTTGGAAGAACTTACACTCTCGCTGGCTTCTCTGCCGACTGGAAAATCTCCTGGACTCGACGGCCTCCCAGTCGAGTTTTACAAATCCTTTTGGTCCTTACGAGGTCCAGAGCTTTTGGAGGTCTTTACTCGTTCTTTACAATGTGGGGAATTGCCAATGAGCTGTCGTAGAGCAGTAATTACTTTATTACCGAAAAAGGGGACCCTCAGCTCGTTGGCAACTGGCGCCCAATCTCTCTTTTAACTTCTGACTATAAAATATTTTCCAAAGCTCTAGCTCGACGCATCTCCCCCCTTCTAGAATCTTTGATTCAAAGTGATCAGTCCTACTGTATCCCTAACAGACAGATACATGATAACATATTCCTAATAAGGGATCTTTGGGATGTGTGTAAAGCTAAAAATGATAATCTTGGTTTGATTATGCTCGACCAAGAGAAAGCTTTTGACCGTGTCAGTCATGCATATCTTTTCAAGGTTCTCGAGTGTTTTGGACTTGGTCCCAAGTTTACCTCCCTTATAAAACGCTTTTTATCATGGCATTTCCTCAGTACTCAGAGTAAACTCTGAACTGACTTCACTTGTAAAGGTTGGAAGGGGTATCCGTCAAGGATGTCCTTTGTCTGGCATTTTGTACTCTCTTACTATCGAGCCTTTCCTAATCAAAGTTCGCAGCTTCTTAACTGGTTACACAAAGCTGCAAGTAAAACCTGTGAAAGTTTCTGCCTATGCTGATGATATTTGTGTCATTGTACGCACAAGCAAGGAGATCAAGAAACTGGTGGACTGCTTGAACTATTATGGTTTAGCTTCTTCAGCTGCAATAAACTGGAACAAGTGCCAGGCACTGTGGATCGGCCCATGCCTGTTCTTCCGGAACGCCTCACCTGGTCGAACAACGGAATGAAGTACCTTGGTGTTTTCATCGGTGATGCAGCAACACAAGCAAAGAATTGGAAGGGTCTCGCTGAAGCCCTCAAACAAAAGCTGCTGAAATGGAAAGGCTTACTGACTTTGCTCTCTTATCGAGGCCGAGTCCTGGTCATCAACAACTTAGCAGCATCTCTATTGTGGCACAGGATCAAAGCCATATCACCCCCTGAACATTTTTTTGTTGAACATACAGAAAACCTTAACAATTTTTTTCTGGAGTGGAAATCACTGGCTTCGTCCACAGATCCTGAATCTTCCATTGGAGGAAGGTGGACAGGGTCTTCTGGACATTGCGTGCAGGGCAATGGCCTTCAGCGTCGCCTCAATCTGGCGGCTTCTCTACGGTCGTCGGACTTAGTCTGGAGGTCCGCCGCCTTTCCCATCCTTCGTCAAGCTGGTATGCTTGACTTTTCATCAGGGTTATTTTTAATGAATATGAAATGTCTTGATTTGTCCTTGCTTCCACCTTTTTATAACAGCATTTTAAATGCTTGGCGTGTTTTTATAGTCGACCGTGATTGTCTTTCCTCTACCAAAGATATGTTTTTGAAGGAACCTCTGTTTTACAACTCTCTTTTTGAAATAATAAGAACAAAGCATTCTTTTATCGATCATTTTATTCAGAACGGTGTCCATTGTGTTTCTGATGTAGTGATTGACAACACGAGATGGTTGAGTGCTGTAGCACTAGCAACTAAGGTTGGCATACGGTCCTACCGCCAAGTATCTTTTTTATTATGTGAAGTACTTCAGGTGTACCAGAGAGTTAAGGTACACTGGGAGAGATCTCCTCGCACTGGCGATGGCTCAACTGTTCGCGAATCAAATCCTCTCTTCCCAAATCTCGTACTCACTCCCACTGTCATGATTTCCGGTTCAATTGTAAAACATTTACCAAGAATACATTTTGTAATCGCACCACAAGTAGGTCTGAGGAAACGCCACATTTACCAGTCCTGTATGAAAGCAATTTGACCTTCTTTAGGAACTTGGCAGTCAAGGAAGTGGCACAACTACTTTCCTCCAGAATACCCCTTCCAACCTAACTGGAAAGCCTTTTACCATGTTCTCATCCCAAAGAAAACTGCTGACCTGTCTTGGAGTCTGGCACATTGGGTATTACCGACCAATAAACTTCTGCATGTTTTCTCCTCTGAAATACCTGACCATTGTCCCTTCTGTGGAACTCTCGAGACCTTGTCACATGCTTATGTTGAATGTGCACGCTTGATCCCTTTGTTTGGTTTGCTTTGTGAATTGTGCTGAAAGCTTTCTTTGAACTTCACTTTAAAAGTTTTTATTTTTGGCTTTGAATCCAAAACACATCCACTGGAAGTGATTTTGGCCAATTTTCTCATTGCCACTGCAAAGAAGTCAATTTATTGCACAAGGAAAGCAAAAATTGAAAATATTTCAGGGTGTGCTGATAACCTTCTGGCTTTGTTTAAAGGAATCGTTTTTGCCCGTATCAAAATGGAATTTTCTATGTTCACCTTCACAAACAAAATGTGCATTTTTAAAAGTGTGTGGGCTCTAAATGATGCACTTTGAACTGATCGAAATTGTCTCTTAATTACAGACTGATCACTTTTTCTATCATGATGTAACCTTGTACAGTATTCTTAAACATGCAACTTTTGTGTCCTTATGAAAAAATGGTTCTCCTTTGCAAATTGTTTTTTATACTTTTGTAAGAAAAGTCAAGTCTCTCTCTCTCTCTATCTCTATCTCTATCTCTATCTCTATCTCTATCTCTATCTCTATCTCTATCTCTATCTCTATCTCTATCTCTATCTCTATCTCTATCTCTATGTCTCTCTCTATGTCTCTCTCTATGTCTCTCTCTATGTCTCTCTCTATGTCTCTCTCTATGTCTCTCTCTATGTCTCTCTCTATGTCTCTCTCTCTCTTTCTCTCACCCCCTCCTCACACCCCTCCCTCCCACCACAGTGTATAACAATGTTTGGTGAGGCATACCTCTCCCCACCTCCCCCCGACCCCTCCTACCTTCCCCTCCCTCCTACCTCCTCTCCCCTCTCCTCCCCCTTAATAATCCCATTAGGGTAGCGATGGGTTTATTTGCTTGTACTCAATATTGCGTCCATGGACTTCAAAGTATTTGCTCCATTTGCCTTTAAATTTGCCCGTGCCAGTGTAAGATATTTTAAAATTGCTCTTTCAACCATGTCTCTGTTTCATTCAGATCCTCATTGTCAGCGGATCGGCAGATCCGGGCTGGACGATTGTGATCCTACTGCTCAAAGCTGCAGGCACAACTAGCAGTCTGCACAACATGGACTTTGTGTCCAGGTATGTTGCCATGAAGGATGGAGCACATCTTAATCATCCCGAGGCATCTGTTCTCAGGATGTTGATCAATGTGTGCTGTTCTTCACCGATGATAGCATGAGGACGGTGTAATATTCTCCTGTAATTGTAGTTTTGTGACGCATTTAGTTGATTCACAGACTTCCCTTTGCACCTGAGAAAATGAAGGCCATGATAATTCCAGATAAGGGTTTTCTTGGGAGGGTTTGGGGGTTTGTATGTAAAGTCAAGGCATGTGGAGGAGCTTGAACATCGAACGGATCAGGACTTAACAGAATAAAAAGAACAGTTGCTGTAAATTGAGCAAACCAGCTGTTGGAATTGGCAGTCCTCAGCCACTCCTGGGCTTACACCTTGAGCTGTTGCAGCGAATTCCATTACAGCAAATGCAGGGTTGTGTGCAAAATGTATTGGTCGGCAGTGATCCCTTGTTCTGCCATTACATGGGTTCCAATTATGATTCCAGCTCCCAGTGGTGAAGCCACAGTTACCAAATGAGCAATACATTTAGCGAGCCAGAACAGATAGTTTTACAGCATGATACCAGCCGTTATTGTCAATCCTGAGTGCCGAGGTTTCAGGGAACCCTTCTTCCTGAGACCTTTGAGTTGCCAAAGTGCTCATTGATCATGATGAAAATGCTGTATTAAGAATCTTCAAATTCTGTGGACATTTCAGTGACCTTAGTGCTATGATCCTCAGAGATAAATACTTTGACCTGAGCAACATTTTGTGGGTCATTATTGGAATGGTATTTATTTTATTTTATTTAATCGAAATTTGCTCAACATAAAGCTGAGAGCCACTACATTTGTCGGGCTACAAAAGAAAAGAAGAAAAGAAGAATGATCAAAGATTAAGGAGGCAGTTAGATATTTATTATTCTTTAAAGAAAATTGACCATAAGATGCGGGGAAGCATGTGACGGGCAAAGAATTCCACATCGATGCAGCATGTGGAAAAAAAAACCTACTTAAATAGCTCTTCGTTCTTCACCTCGGTATGTTCAGAGTGTATTGGTGTGAAGTGATGGGAAGTCGAGTCTCCCGCCCCAAAGACCCTGGACAGAAGGTACCAAGTTGGAAAGAGCAGTAGCGCAAGTACCATGAAAATATCTGTAAAACAAATTTCGAGTTGCTACAGAACTACGATGTGAAAGTGCTTGTCGAGACAAGCTGAGCACTACTCCAACCAAATTTATTACATGCTTCTGGAGCCTGTCCAATAAGGACAGATGACAGGCTGGTGTTCCTAGCCAAAATGTGGCAACAGTACCCCATAAGGGGGCATATAGTTGTGAAATATAGAGGATAGCATCCGGAGATAGATATTTCTGAGCTTGATATAAATAAGCAACTCACATAGAAGCACTCTTTGCAATACATGATATATATATATATATATATATATATATATATATATATATATATATATATATATATATATATTTCCCAATTTATCAATCTAGCAATTTAGTCTTCTTGGCATTGAAGGTTGCCAGCGAATCGTGGCCCCACTTCAACACGTTCTCTTAAATCATTGTTTAGTGAGGCGCAAACCTCACTATGAGAAGTGTTACTTGAATTGGGGGATACACAGTATAGTGTGACATCATCGGCATACATGGTGAGCTGGGATGGAACGTTATCAGACAAGTCATTGATGTCGGACCAAGAACAGAGCCCTGAGGAACACCAGAATTTACAGAGCAAATCGGGCATGATTGACCATCAAGGACCACCTTCAACATTCGGTTGGAAAGGAAGGCAGAAATTATGGACAACATTCCACTTGACGCACCAAACTACTGAAGCTTGCACAGTAGTCCCTTATGCCACACCTTGTCAAAGGTCTTTGAAATATCCAAGACAACTAAATGGGTCTCACCCCTAAACTATAAGGCCCTGTTAAAATGGTCAGTAATTGGTGAGAGTAAGTCGCCAGTCGACCTGGAATGGCAAAAGCCATACTGACAGTCAGGAAGAAGTTCATTCTCCTCAAGGTGACGAAGAAGCTTATGATTGATAAAGCTTTCAAAGATCTTACAAATCACAGGCGCAAGACTAATGGGATGGTAATTAGTAGCCAGAGAATGCTCACAAACGGAAGCCACTTTCCATGATGAGGGAAACACTGAATCGGCAAAGCACATATTCATACGGCTTGGCAAGAATTGGTGCAAGTTCAAGGCAACACCTTTGCAATACAACTGCAGGAATCCCATCAGGACCAGTAGCTTTTGAGGCATCCAAAGAATGAATAATTCTGGCAACATTCTTAGGAGTGACAAGGGAGACAGAAATTACCTTATCTGTATGAGATGGAAAAACAGGAAGGGGATGTCCATCATAACTAAGTGGGGAATTCGAGGCGAATTGCTGTGCAAAAATATTGGCCCTATCCAAAGGTGAAGTAAGAACATAAGGACCATGAAGGAGAGGAGGTATAGAGGACTTGTTGCGGTTAAAACACTGTTGGTAATCCACCAAAAGTCTCTATAGCCAAGCCGTCGAGTCGTAATAAAACCAGCAACAGAGTGTGCATATTGCTACTTGGCATCCTCTAAAACACTCTTACAGCAATTACGAGCTTCACAAAACAGGTACTTTGAATCAAAGGACCCCCAGCAAATGGTACTGCTTGAAAATTACATTAGTTTGCTGTTTCTACTTTGTGTTCATTGGACTGGAAGCACTGGCGTGTGGTTTTGTAAAGACGGAAAGTGTCGGGGCGCGGCACATTCTGGGGGCTTTGCTTCGCTCGGTGCACGATGATTCTGGTTCTGCAATGAAATCGATCGTTCTCTTCGAACATTGCCTCTCTATCATGAACATCAGAAGTCTAAATGGTGGCAGCAGTTATACAATACATGTTGGAGTCTGACAAGGTAACATCAAGTCGGTGTTTCCTGTGCCTCCTTTCTTCGCATCTTTGTTGCAGCCATGTTCGCAATGGCAGACCTGGCAGAAATTCCATGCATGGACTGGACCACGCCAAATTTAGCGGCAGCTTTCAATATGTTTAGGTGGCGATTGGAGCTGTATTTTTAAGTGAGAGGCATTACGGAGAGCAAGCAGGTGCCACTGGTCCTGCTTCAAGTGGGAGAGGAAGGCCTCAAATGGGACAATGCATGGACATTAAGATGCAAACAATGGCAACAAGCTATGCATATTTTTTGTATTGCTTCCTAGATCAAATATAGCCCTTGGACAACTTCAGGATCTGCTGACTGGAGCTTCGTAACTACAGCCAGAATGCCGGTGAGTCGCTGGATGCTTTCAGCAACAAACTTCTCTCCCTGAAATGTGATTTCAGCTCCAATCAAAAAGAAGGTGAATGCTTGTTGGAGCAGATATTTGCAAGTAGCCAAATTCCCAATTTCCAGAAAGAGCTTTCAACAAAACCTAAGACCTTTCTCTTGACGATGCCTCCTTGAAACTGGGATGCACACACGAAGCCTCCGCCACATACATCAAACAGTTGCACACTATGGAATGGCCTTGCAAATAAAGTGGAAGACAACCTCAACATCTCCAATGTTGGCCTGAGACTCAGCAAATGCAAAAGCTGTGGACTGTGGTACCCCACACCCTCCAGCCCATAATCGATGTCCTTCTCACGGCGACGCATGCCATTTGTATGGTAAACTAGGCCATTGGGCCAAGTTCTGTCTTTCTTTTAAGTTTCTACAACCACGACCCAACCTCCCATTCAATTCCTGGAGCTACCAAGCACCTATGAATTTTGCACCCAACAGCTGTCGTCCAACAGGAAATGCTTGTTGAAACCCCCAGACATCATATGCTCATGTTGGCCCTCACAACGTACAACTAGATATGGTACAACACCCATACGTGAGGTATTCACGTTCCCCTGATACTCACGGTGTTCTCTATGCCATCGAACAACATGAACCAGCGTACGACACTTGAATCATGAAATGGCAACACAAGCTTCAAGACGACAACAATGACCCTGACGATGCCATGTCACAATTTGATTCATTGGTTTTTGGTCTGATTAATACACCTGGTCAACCTAATGAAGCTTACATGACACTTCATCTCGGTCTACACAACAGGCCAGGTGTTCATTATTTCATTTCAAGCTGAAGATGGACACAGGTGCCCAAGAAAACACTCTACCCATTCGTATTTTTCAACTCATGTTTCCTGAAATGTTGGATTCAAACGATAAACTTTGCACTGGCTCCCTTCAGGCAGCATGGAGCATCCTATCTGTGTATGATGTCGCCCACATCAAGTGTTTTGGTACTATAGACGTAGCCTGGAGATACAACGGATCACTGTGGATCAGCACATGTTCTTTTTTGTTGTTGTTGTGGATGTCCAATGTCCATGGACCTGCATGCAGTTCATGGTCTTCCATCATGCAAGAATCAACACGTTGTTTCATTTCTGATGAAAACAACACGGTCTGAAGGCCTGGTTTTCAATTCAAATAAATGCTACATCAAGAAGACCGACATCACCTTTTTCAGGAATGTTTATGGTGGATGAGGAATACGGCCTGACCTATAGAATGTTCCAGATCTGAGAGTAAGTCCGAGCTTCAACATTTCAACAGCTTCATGACTTACTTGTCATGCTTCATCAAGGGTTTCAGTGTGAAATCTCCTATTCTCAGGGACCTTCTCAAGAAGGATTCTGAATTCCTCTGGTAGCCGAAACCATCAAATTGTATTTGACTCTCTGAAGAAGGAAGTGTCGAAGACATCTCTTCTTCTCGATTATCAGCCAGAGGAGCCTGGCTACCTCCAATGCGATGTGAGTCTCTGGGGCCTCGGGGCAACATTGCTTCAGATACATGGAAATCCGTTAAAGCCAGTAACATATGCATGCAAAACCCTAACGGATATTGAACAATGCTACGCTTGCATTGTCGTGAACTTTTGGCTATCATGTTCGGCATCAAACGTTTTCAAACCTACTTCTACGGTCGCGGTTCTATTGTGCTCACAGATCATAAACCATCGTGGATGATCATTCCTAAGCCATTGATCACCGCCCCACCAATATTGCAATGAATGCTCGTCAGACTTCAAGGGTGTAACTTCAAAATGGAGTACCACCCTGGGACAGACAATGAGTTTGCCAATGACCTATCCTGCTTTCTTAGTCCACTCAATATGACTACATTTGATTTGGACTTGTGTGTCGATTTTGTCCGCTTCTGCTCTGAGAAGTTTTCTCAGCTACAACAGGAAACTATTTGTGATTCTGACTTGAATCAAGATCGAGAACTCATCATCATTGGATAGCCAGACCATGTGAAGGACCTCCCAGAGGCTCTAGGATGTCCTGGAGTTTTTTTGGGATGAGTTGTCAATTGAAAATGGTGTAATTCTTAAAGGTGAGAGAGAGTCCTTATACCTTACATGTCATACCTAAAAGAATGAGACACGACATTCTGCAGCAACTCCACTCATGCCATTTTGGGCACTCTATCATACCGGAAATCTCAGGTGCCTGATCCACCATTGGAACATGACATTCCACTTCGACCATGGAGCAAAGTCGGATCGTGACCCGTTCTATTTCGATGCAGCTCAGTGGCTTGTCATCGCAGGTTATTATTCAAAATTTCCCATTGTTCGCAAACTGCCCGAGTCTGCCAAGAGCTGCACGATTGTTGCTAACCTGGGACAGATGTTCTCTGAGTTTGGAATTCCTGATACGTTTGTAAACGATGATGGTCCTCATCTTTCCAGCGTGGAATTTTGTGGGAAATTGAATTTTTTTTTTTTTGCCACATCACGTCATCTCTGACATATGCAAAATCAAATTGATTAATTGAGCGTCAGTTTGAGACCGTGAAATCCATCCTCCGCAAATCAAAAAGTGCAGGATATGATTTTAGTCGAGCACTACTTGCTTGGTGTTCCACACCGGTGAACTCCAACTCGGTGAGTCCCGCTCGACTACTAATGGGGAGAAAATTGAAATCACTATTACCGATCAAAATCACCAACACACAAAACAATGACAACCTCCTACACGAGGAGATGGTCGGGCACATGAAATGTCCCACCTCTACCCTGGACAATGACTTCACATTAAGAATTACAACAACCGTTGTTGGGAGCTGACAACTGTCCTCACCACATGTGAAGTGCTATGCTCATATTTGCTTGTATCACCAAATGGTCAAACACTCTCCAACACAGTCAGATTCACATTCAGGAGCTTCCAGCGTGTGTTATGGTGACCCATCAACCTATGAGCCAAAAAGCGAATTCTGAACCCACAGTGAACAGGAATGGCGAACCATCTGCAGAGTGCAGTGCTGAACCCGTGAATTATGACTGTGACTTCACTCACACTACCAGGGCAGAGATAGTTTGTCAACCTCCTCAGCAGTTTGCCACTTGTAGTCACATGTTGCCTCCTTTGCAGAGCCTGACAACGGTCCATACCAGGTATGACTGAGCTGTGAAAACGCCGCATCGTCTTGATCTATAAAAATTTTGAGTGCCTGATGTTAACGGTTTCATTTTGCTATCTGGTGTTGTAATGGTATTGCATGAGTTTGTTGTTGTTGTTGTTTTTTTAACTTTGTGTCCATTGGACCGGAAGCGCTGGTGTGTGGTTGGGTAAAGAGGGGGAAGTTGCCGGGGTGCAGTGCATTCTAGGGTTTCGCTTTGCTTGGCGCTCGATAATCATGGTACTGCTCTTCGAACATTGCCTCTCTATCATGAACATCAAACTTTACAGTTATTACATGCCGGCCATTCTAACCTGTGGTCATCTTCAAGGGATCTGTGTCCATGCATAAAGCAAGATGCCTGGTGTTGGCTTAATGGATAGAGTGGCAGGCTTAGGATCCTCAGGTCCTGAGTTCAAATCCTGCTTGTCTGTTGAATTCATACCAGGTGGGGTTGACTCGGCCTGGCATCCTTTTGAGGTCGGCAAAATGAGTGCCAACTTGCTGGAATGATTGAGCCATTCGAGTATCCTGCGTCAGGGGGCGACCCGTCCACGATTGTGCCCAATAGCCCAGGAGACTGCTTCGGCAGCACCGGCGCTCTACATTGAGTGTGGTCCTGATGGATGGATGGTAAGGCATGGCACCCTTCTGGATGCTGTAGAACATGACGGTTCTTTGTTCACGTACAGCACAAGGCTGTGGGGTCGCATCATTGGCTGAGTATGTGGCGGTGCCGGTGATGCAGTGCCCCCTGTAGGTTATGGCAGGAATTTGCAATTTGTTCATGTTACCAGTTTTTCTAGCTCACCGACTCTTTGTGAAGGACACCATGGGATCTTTAGTATCCACCAACGAATGCTGGCACACACATTGACGAATCACCCTGCCTGTGAAACACCTGCATGACAATTTATAGCTGGGTCTGCATTCAAACCCAAGCTAGACAATTTCGAGGAGAATGTGCATACCTCTCGGCCATCCTATCAACCCAACGTGAAGGTGTACCTTTGCCATACATTATTCGATTTCTTTTGAGTTGGCTCCTTCTGTACAAAAGAGGTTGATGAAACCTTGATGCTTCATTTCAGTAAGATGTATAATTGTGTGAAATTGAAAACTTCTGGACTATACTTTGAAACAATAGACAATGATTTATTGAAACAATAGTTAGATTAATCAGCCCAGTGGCATACAACAACCACACATGTAATTTACCCTAATCTCTCCAGCAGATGCAAACCATCTTCCCCAAGCTCGTTTTTCATTTTGCAGAGTAAGTGGAAGTTGTATATGGATTTAAATCCAGTGAATGTGGTGAGTGAGGAAAAACCCTCAACTCTCAGGAATGAAACTGGTTGCAAACGTTTCATTTTTTTTTTTTTTTAATTCTCCATGTGGCACAGCAATGTCATGGAGGAAGATGGTGTCGTTCGGAAGAGCTGGAGGCTTTCTGTTCACTGCAGGTCTCAGAGGATTATGCAAAACCATGTGGAAGTAGTCTCCATTCATTGTTACAAAACTATATGAAAGTAGGAGTGACATGGAACTGCTGAGGTTAGCAAAATTACAATGTGCTCATAAAGTTAAAGGGAAGTACTTTGATGCTCTCTTGTTGGCATCTGGCTTTTGTCAGACATCGAGAAGTCAGCTCTTTCAACTCTGTCATCTCCCGGACGAGATTTCGGTTCAGCTCATATTTATGACAGCAAGTTTCCTCTCCAGCAACGATGTGTTCCAAGGAAAAAAATCGCCATCCCGATGAATACGCCGACGACGCCATTGACACGGTCCAGTTGGTTCATGTTCTACTCCGTGAGCAGTTGCGGCACCAATTTTGCCAGCATCTTTATTTCACCCAGGTAGATACTTCAAGTCGTGATGCATAACTCGGGTAGTCCCAACTTTATGGCAAGTTCTTGAATTTTACAACACCAAACCTGAAACAATAGTTCGTTAATAACAAAGACAATATTGTCATCACATTGTCTGTTGGAAGGCCAACCTGAATGTGGTCCATCATACGACGTTGCCCTTCGCCGAACAGTTCTTCGGTGTGGACACGTTTTAGGAAGGATTGCAAAATTTTCTAAGTGGGGTTAGGTGGGGCTGACAGTGTGGCTTAAGGGATATGCACACTCACCTCTAAGCTGTCTAGCCTGGGTTTGAATCCCAACCCAGCTATGAACTGCCATCCCAGTGATTCATCAATGTGTGTGCTGTCCTTCGGATGGCCGTTAAACGAACATCCTGTCTGCCAGCATTCATGGGTAGAAGTTAAAGATCTCATGGTGTCCTTCACGAAGAGTAGGCGAGCTATCACTGTTGACATGGCCAAATTCCAAAATTCATGCCTTCAGCAGCAGAGGGCACTGCATCAGTGGCACAGCCCAACGATGTTACCCTGCAGCCTTGTGCTGCATAAAGATGAAAAAAGAAGAAGTGGGGTTCGGTGAGGACAAAAAAATTGGTCATATTTGCGTAAAAGGACGGAATAAAAGTATACAGAGACATCCTGTTGACAGTTGATCATTGCAAACAATGCATCGAAACTCTCCTTTGCTCCGATGAAGGGTTAACGCTCAAAACATCAACTTCTCTTTGCTTCCCAGGGCGGTTAGCATACGTCATTCAACGTCTTGTTGATTTCAATTCCATCCCTTGTTCTAGCTGTCCACTGATGCAGATCGACACTAGCCTTCACCAGTAAGACAATCTTCATTCCATGTTGAAATTAGTTTGTGAGGGGGGTTGTGGGGCTTGAAGGAGACGTGGGAATCAGTAGTTGTCGTGCGTAAAGATAGTAAATGTTTTTAGATTCTGCAGCCAGCACTTTAATGGTCCTCGGAGTGATGTGGCACCACCGTTTATGTGCACACTTCGGGACGGACATGTCAGTCTACTGAATCCAATATCCTTAATATCCCACTTAGTATGTTGGCAGGCTCACTGAGAACGGCTTTGGTACCAGGTTAATAGGTGGTCAGACTGTATTTCATTGTGCAAGTTATTAAAACGCCTCTACCTAATCAGTTGATCCAACATCTGCAGGGAATAATTATTAAATATCACTGCTTTATGCGATATGACAGCTCATAATAATTGGGCTGTTTTGTACACTTTTAACAATGTAATGTGGGATGTACATTCTTTAGAGATTTGTTAGGGTTAGGGTTTTGGAAAAACCATGATTTTAAATGTACATCGTAATTGCTTGCGTTATTAGCGTGAGTGGAGGCACATAATGAGTCTCAAATAATTGTCTCCTTTCTGTGACCTTATGGAGGTATCACATTTTTGTGTTATTCACATATTAATGCAAAAGTCATGTCAGAATAGGCTCAGGTAGCTTTCCATTGATTGCAACATGTAATGTTCTTCGAATAAATATTTATTCTTTGCAAATATGTTATGGATAGAGTTAATACTGTGGTTATATTATGGTATCTATCTGTAGGGCTTCAAAGCAAGATTAGAAGTACGTACGCTCGTCCCTGACCTGTCTGGTCTGGGTTTTTTGAATGGCGACCCAGCTATAAACTGTCAATCCGGTGTTTGACATGCAGAGTGAGGCATCAATGTGTGGGCTGTCCTTCCGAGGGACATGAAGCCGGAGATTGCATATGCCAGCATTGGTCGTTGGTGGAAGTTAGAGATGGTTGAGCTTACATCGGCACCCTGGACAAATTCCGAATTCCTGGCAAAATGTTCTCTGACCAACCCCGCAAGAAGGTGAGAATAACTGGGTGAGGTGGAGGAGGAGGAGGTGGTGGAGGAGGTGGATGAAATGGAGGAGGAGGAGGTAGTAGTGGTGGAGGAGGAGGTGGAGGAGGAGGACGAGGAGGACGAGGATGTAGAGGAGGATGAGGAGGTGGTATGCCTGATGTTGACTTAATGGTTCGAGTGGTGGGCTTGGGATCCCAGGATCCTGAGTTCAAATCCTGCTGAATTAATATCAGGTGGGGTTGACTCTGCCTGTCATCCTTCCGAGGTTGGCAAAATGAGTGCCAGCTCGCTGGTGTCCTGTGTTGGAGTGGTGACCCATCCAGAATTGTACTCAATATCCAAGGAGACTGCTTAGGCAGCACCAATGTTCTGCACAGAGTATGGTCCCGATGGATGGATGGTAGTAGTAAGAGCATGACTGCGGAGGTCTGTGCTTAAGGCACAAAAACAACAGGCAGGCAGATACTGTCTGTTTCGTGTTGCTCAAAATTTTTATCATAGTTTGCAAATCCATAATCAGAACTACAGTGGAAAAAGAGGAGTATTTTAAAAGAGAAAACACCACCAAGATAGATACAAATATATAAACAGAAACAGACAGGGACGGAATTTATAATCGCATAAGCAAAGGCCAAGTGCCTTCAGAAAACATCCGACAAAGTGCATCATTAAGTGTACAAATCCCCACAAACCTGCGAAATTCCCAGATTATTGTGCCACCTTCAACTCTGAAATGATGCATGACCATAACAAAGCTTTCAGTCATGCAGCACTATCTTGCATCCCCGTATTACCGATCTTTACCTTCCTCGCTTAAAAATAATCTTCTCCTTCCTCGCACAGGCCAAATTGAAAATGACAAGATCCTGGAACTTCCTTTCCTCCCAAACAGATGGCAAGCTGAAAATCTGCCAGCTCACAAGATAAATACCCACATCTCATCCACCCCCCCCCCCCTCCCAACCACCTATCCACTCCTAGTCTCATTATTTTCTTTACCCTCCTCTAACGCCAACCTGACCTCTGCTTGAAATTATTTTGTTCCTTTCTCCCATCCTCCCAACGTTTTTCTGTGTAAAACAAGCTTGCGGCATAGGTTAGTTTCATGGTGCCCACGTACTTATTGGTACTACATTCCTCCTTATCTGTTTACTATGACAACTTTTATACCATTTCACTTCTTCTCACCATTTTGGCTTTGAAGATGCCGCTTGATACTGACATTTCGTAGATGTGGTATGACTATTCCTCTTCATTTCTATCTACTGAAGAGGATCATAATTTTTCTGGTATAACCCAATACTTATGACTTCCAATCATCCTAAACATTTATGGAAAAAATAATCTCCTCCATCACTCACCATCCTAATTACATTACTTCTTCTCTTCATTAGGCGTGGGGTGATTTTTCCTGTGTGCGGGAGATGGTGGTGGTCGAGGTGGTGAGCGAAGGTTGAGCAAGGTGAGACGCAGCTGTAAATCGGCACGCAGATTTGAATGAAAGAGCGCGCCATGCACGTCCTGGATAGTGTTGGTGAGTCTCTTACAGGGTGGCTGCCTGGGTGTGCAGTGCCTGCTTCGATTTGTATCATGGATAAAAGGAAAGGGTTGGATGTAAATCAGGATTTAAAACAACATAGAGATATAATTATTGGACCAAGCTATGAGACCCATGCAATGCAGTTCGTTCCGTTAACCCATTAGACGTGAGGGGCAGGTCTGACTGCACGAAGACTAATGAAATAACTTCCTGGGGATCACTGTATGTTGGGTGCCATTGCCTTTGAGGCATGCAGTTTTTCAGAACCGTAACAATAGATTATGTATATATATGTTATAAAAAATGCACAGCCAGCCAAAATGATAAAACTCGACCAAACTCGCACTTATTTTACTACAAATTGGCGTGAACCAATCAAATCTCAAGGCGATGTTTCGTTCGTGACACATGAACTTCTTCAAAGCCCTGTGAACAATCGAGTGTGTGGACCTGCTCTATATTCTGCCTTGGGTTAATCCTCTTCCGGTCCAACACACTGATGTTTGGAGTGGAAAACGAAATTATTACATTTCTCCCTTTTGTTCAGATAATTATCCTTGATTGATTGTCTGACCCCTCTGCATCTGTTTCCTGTGTGATCTGGTAAAATAAGTATGTGCATTAAAACTTGGCAAGTTATTGGGCATGCATTGTACATCCAGGTTAGTCCTCCTGGTCCTCCAATCTTGAGGAATTGAGTTGAATCATTTCGCGAGAGAAAAGCCAGTTGTAGAACTGTGCCAGAGAAGGGCCCCCTTGTGAATATCATTTAGTTCCGTAAGGATCGGGGACCCTTGGTCTAAGTCTGACAAGTAAACATCATTTAGTTCAAGGGCCCCTATTAACGAATGTATGATTGCGACTTGAACTTTTAAGGATCCTTGGTTTGCTGTAGGAATATATGACTGTAATATAATGTACAGGAATGCCTGACTTTGCTTCTAAAGTATATTTGTTCATTGTGCCTGAAGCTGGTTTACATTGGAGCAATGTGGAATATTTGATGGTGATGAGGTCAATGTTCTGAATGTTTAAGGGATAGTTTTTGTATGTGTTGATGCACAACATTATTGTGTGTGTGTGTGTGTGTGTGTGTGTGTGTGTGTGTGTGTGTGTGTGTGTGTGTGTGTGTGTGTGTGTGTGTGTGTGTGTGTGTGTGTGTGTGTGTGTGTGTGTGTGTGTGTGTGTGTGTGTGTGTGTGTGTGTGTGTGTGTGTGTGTGTGTGTGCGCGTGTTAATTTGTGTATTGATAATATTACATGTGGACCACCAGTCAGAAGGTGTTTGGTCACCATGGTTACACTGAGGTTGATGATGCCATCCCCATCCTCTGTCCCTCCCCATCAAATGTTAAAGGCCCATCAAATTGTACAAATTGAATTGATAAAACGCCAACATAAATACATACGCCACTGAGCCGGACACAGAGACTGCACGGGTGTCTGAAGGGAGGAGTATTGGTGGAATTTGATGGGGATTGTTCGTCCTTGCCCCCGCAAATTTGCATACATAATACTGTATATACGGATGGATGGTTGTGTAATGAGAGGGATTTTGCAGAGGTGTTTTAAAATTATACGTTTGAATGTGGGATGGTTTTGCTCGAGCACCATGATGATTGGCGGGCCAGGCAAGCACATGATGATTGGCGGGCCAGGCAAGCAAGCGCATAACCTTCCATCGCAGCAAGTCAGAATAAGGAGATAAGATGTGATAGATTGTGGAGTTACTGATGCTGTCATTGCTGGGGAGGTGAATGCAACCAACATGGCAGTGCGCATGCTATTATGGGATAGCTCTGCAAACCCTCTATACAAACAATATGAAAATTGATTCACCAAGTTATAATGCATAAGTGATTTTCCCCTCCCACCCATTTCTAGTAAATACACACGCAAGAGGGCGGTCTCCTCGAGCCATATACCTCTGTGGGAGAACTAGTTCATTTTTAGTTCATTTGAAATTTGAGCTCGTTCTGCCTTTCTTTCCATCATCGTACACAATCGAAGATTTCCACGACACATCGATGATGGTGACCTTCTTCTGTGGAATTTGAACATCATCAATTGCAACATTCTCTGGCGGTTGAGCACCATCAGTTTGCCTGTCTTTGTGGAGGTCCTCCAGTATGGCAATGAGCTTGCTTTTGTCAGTGCATGGTGGAAGTGCTCCAGTCATGGAGAACAGAGCTCACGGCAGTGAGGTGAATTCATCCTGACCAGTGGCTTCCTTGAGATTCACCTCTGGTTGGGACCTGGCAACAATCAGCATATGGACAAACATTGCCCATCATCCTTCAGCTCTACTACTTTCCCAATGCTTCACCTCCTTTCTTGCACATGTCCATATTTTCAGCTGAACCTTTTTCATTCTTGGCCAGATGTGGACCATGCCACTATTGATGCATTCTTCAATGAAGGTAGAATACTCCTTCTGGCCACTTTCATATTGGGTGTAGACGTTTTCCTGCACTTCCTCTGACATGACAACTTAGTGATGATATTCGCCAGGTAATCCTCCTTGTATGTCATGGAGTTTGTGGAAGACTTGATGACATTTTTCAGACAAAGGATATTTTCTTCTTGTCTCATCCGCACCAAGGTGAACTCTTAAAACTGTGGCCTTGTAACTATGAACAATTTTAATATTTGTTCAATCGGGATCAGCACAGGTCGTCCTGCATTCTTAACATTTTATGTTATAAATAGACACCTTTTGGAATTATATGCCTTTAAGAACTTAATTTTTATTATCCCCCGCCAACCAACGAAGTTGGCGGGGGATATAGAGATGGGTTCCGTCCGTCCGTCCGTCCGTCATATTTCGTTTCCGGAGCTTAACTATAAATCCCCTCAAGATATATTTACAAAATTTGGTACACATATCAAGCAAGTGGTGAACTGGTGCCTTTTGATATTTTCTAATTGATAGGTCACATGGTTTGGCACCCATGGTGGATTCAAGAAAAATATTAAATAATGTTTTCTCTGGAATCACATAACCGAACGAAGTGAAAATTTGCAACTATCATCTTCCATCATGTCTGCATGCATAGTAAAAATTATGATGTCACAAGTCACATGATTTGGCGGCCATCTTGGATAGAAAAACACACCTCAACCGATTAACACGAAACTTCACGCACGTATTCCACTGGAGGATTGGAGGCAGAATGTAAATTTATGATGTCATAGGTCACATGGTTCGTCAGCCATATTGGATTGAAAATTAATAAATTTTTTCAAATCTTCTTCTCCACAACGGCTGGACAGCTTGAGGCAAAATTTCACATACACTTTCCCCAAGACATCCTTTCAGAAGTTTGTTAATTTCTAATTGATGGGTCACATGGTTTGGTGGCCATATTGAATTTACCCGAAAACCTTCAAAACATCTTCTTCTCCAGAATGGCTGTTCAGATCAAGGGGAAACTTCACATACATATTGCACACGCTTAGGGAATACAAGTTTGTTAATCCTCATTTACTATGGCGGCGGATATCAAAGACTTTGTCTTCAACGGATGCTTGCTCATCTTTCCCTGAAGAGAACATAATTATTATATGAAGATATTTATGTATTCCATATCTGAGCACAAGCATATCGTTTAGGCGATAAACTAAAAGCGGAAATCACAGAAAAGCTAAGCCTGATGTTGGCTTCACAGTTCTGGTGGCTGGCTTTAGATCTTAGGGTCTTGAGTTCAAGCCCCTGCCGTGTCATTAAATTAACACCAGGTGGGTTGACTTAGCGTGTCATCCTTCCGAGATCAGCAAAATGAGTACCGGCCTACTGGAAACAAAGGGTATTGCATCAGCGACACAGCCGCACCCCCGGAAAATTATGAAGCCAAGCAGCCACAGGCTACATATGAATAAATAAATGAAATGGAAAAACTGAATTTTCGTTAAAATGATACTTCAACTTTGACCTAGAGTCAAGGTCATTTAAGGTCACCAGAAAAAAATGGCAACATCATTTTTCCAGGTACTGGGACCCAGGAGAATACATTTATAATGGTTACCAAAAAGTAATACGCCATGCCCCATGCCAATGACACCTGGTTCAGGAGAATATCAGATGAAACACAAGAAGGCAGATTTGGAGGTCAGGAAATGTCGCAATATATTCGACATATGCAGAGGTCTGGTGCCGCAGGAACAGGTAACGTCAACGATGAAGAGGGACAACCTTGCACATCAAGGGAAGCAAAATAACAGTGATTGGAGGTAGCATTTCATTGGTAACCTGATCAACAAAAGTCACTTCAATCTGATTGAACAAGATAAGGCCAGGGAGACCACATTTGGCAGAAGTACCATCCCTGGACGAGTTGGATGAGAGTCTATCATCAAGATCAATAATGGAAAGGCTAGAGCAAGCTCTGGAACACAGCCAGAAAAGGTGACAGTGGTACGCAAATACCCTGACTTCCTGGATATGCTGCTTGATCTTGTCCACACAGTCTGGAGAGAGAAGTGTGCTCGTCGGGATTAGGCAGATGCTTTGCGAATACCCATTTCTCAGAAGGTGATCTGTCTAACTGTGATAACTGGAGAGGAACTGTATTTCCTTACTTAACGTGGTGAGCAAAGTCATTGTCAGGGGGTTTTTTAACGGATAAACACTGCAAAAAAACAAAAACAGTGCCCACTTGTACCATGAAAGCACAGAGCATCAAAAATACAAATGAGAGAATAATAATAATAATAATAATAATAATAATAATAATAATAATAATAATAAAAGCAAAACAAGGTGATAGAATTATACATACAAAAACAACATTATCATATTATACTGTTTTAGATTTTAAGATATTTGTGTGCTCTGGAGCAGAGGGCCTTGATCATGGATGTTGTTTGGTGACCTACAGTGGCCTCCAGATGGGTGACCTACATCTGATAAACTGTTCCACACTGATATTATTGCGGGCATAGAGTGGTCATACAGAACAAGTGACCAATGACCACTCTCCGTCTTGCCAGTAAGACACTGCACAGCATAGCTTCCAAAGGAAGCACTTGCTCTGGTGCGCCTTGATGGAATCTATGATGGAGGTGGCATAGTCTACAGAAGTGCTGGAACTTCTTCTGTATGCAGTCTGTACATCAAACCCAGACCTGCTACAGTTCTCCTGTGTGGTAGGGGATCGATATTCAATTCCTGTGGAGGGGCCTTGATGATAAATACAGCACGATATTGCACATCATCAAGCTTTTTAAGATACATGGCAGCACTTGCAGACATCCATATGAGAGGAGCATATTCCATTGTGCTCTGGACATGGGCTTTGTACACTTGGACTCGGCCAAGCGGATCCAAGAATGGAGCAATACTGCAAAGGGCACTCACTCTTTGCCCGGCTCTAATGGTGATGGAATTCACATGAGACTGGAAACCCAAGCTCCAGGAGAACCTGTCTCCAAGTATGTCAAGCTCGTGTACTTGCTGCAAGGGCTTGCCACCCATGAAGAACTCTAGAGGATGCTCACTTGGTAGTCGTCTACTGAGAGACACAACCTTGCATTTCTCAGTAGCAAACAGGACATTCCATTTCTGGCCCCACCAGTAGATCTTCGCTCAGAGAAATGGTGGCATTCACTTCATCCAGCAGGCAGTAGATGGTACCATCATCAGCATTGAGGTAGGTTGTCGCACAGATTGTTAATGTAGACTAGAAACAAGGTGGGCCCAAGAATTGATCCTTGAGGTACTGATGCATTAATTGAAGTTGGTTTGGATGATTGGGCATGAACCACTACCTGGATACATCTGTCCCTCAAGTAGCTGGATAACCACTGCAATAGCTGCCCTCTAACTCCATTAGCAACCAGCTTGACCAGCAAACCATTGTGCCATACTCTATCAAATGCAGCTTTGATGTCAAGTGCTACAATTGTTCCCTCCTGACGTCTGTTGAGACAAGACATCCACTCATGACTCAGATATGTGAGTAAATCGGAGGCTGAGTGACCAGGACGGAAGCCAAACTGATTGTCACTGATGAGGTCATTCCAACGAGATGTTTCCTCGGTGTGATGTTGACGACTCTCTCCATAACCTTGCTGATGCAGCTTAGGAGATTATTGGGCCTATAGTTGTCTGGAACAGAGCAAGAGTTCTTCTTATGTAATGGCACTACATTGGCTATTTTCCAGGAGAAAGGGAAGTGGCCATGGCTAAAACAGAAATGAAACAGTTTGGCAAAAGGCATGGCAAGGGCTGATACACATTCTTTAACAACTGTATTTCCAATTCCGTCAGGTCCAGATGCCATATTTAGGTCTTGCTTCTGCAGGATCCGTCAGATGTCATGAGGCTGGAACTTTACAGTGTCCAAGTGAATGTTGGTGCGATCTGTGAGATCAGGAGGGTCATTTTCAGCATAACCAATTGTACACTTTGATGCAAAATGATCGCAGAAGATGTCCGCTTTCTCCTGGGAGGGAGCAAAGGTCTGACCATCCTTCTGCAATGTTGGGATACTAGAATGTCGTCCTTTCCCTTGTATCTTCTTCACTGCCTACCATCAATCATGGGGTTTGGTTGCTCCAGAGCTCAGTCGAGTTTTTGTCCTCTGGAAGTGTTGTCTTTTTGCCTCCTTCTCGACTTTCTGATAGTTCTGCCTTGCCCCTCTCAGACCATCATGGGTAACAGCACATGAGCTCTTGCTCCAGTTGGTATATAACAGACAGACAGCTTAATCAGCCATTCGGCAAGCCTCAGTAGAACAGTGACACCTCTATGGGGAATGAAATTCTCCATGCCTAACTTGATTGTCTCAATGTTGTTGCAAGCTACATCAGGATCTCCAGTGTTTAGGGCTTGATCCCCTGCCCGACTGTGCAGATGCTGCCTGAGGGATTCCCAATTTGCTTTTTTTGTAATCACATAATCACCGCTGATATGGTTTATCCAAGACTGGTGGCTTTTTATGCCTGATGTTGGCATAATGGTTAGTGTGGTGGGCTTGGGATCCCAGGATCCTGAGTTCAAATCCCACTCAGCTGTTCAGTTAATACCAGATGGGCTTGACTCTGCCTGTCATCCTTCCGAGGTCGGCAAAATGAGTGCCAGCTTGCTGGTATCCTGTGGCGGAGTGGCGACCCATCCAGGATTGTGTCCAATAGCCAAGGAGACTGCTGAAGCAGCACCAACGCTCTGCACATAGTATGGTCCCAATGGATGGATGGATGGTGGCTTTTTGAAGATGATCTCCACTGAACTATGATTAGAAGTTCCAATGTTGGCCTTCATGCTTGTCGTGTAATAAGCAGCACAGTCAATGATGACCAAGTCCAGTAGATTATCTCCACGGGTAGGCCCTTTCAAGCTTTACATCAGTTGGTCCAAGCCATATGTCAGACAAAAGTTGGGACATGCAATTCCAGCTCTGTCTGTTGGAGACTTGCAACCTCACCACTCCTGGTGATGAATATTGAAATCACCAAGAATCGTCACGCGATCTGAACCAGTGGTTCAGATGACAGAATCCAGATTGTCAGACAAGTAGTCAATAAGCCGACTGTTGGTTCCAGGCAGGGAACCAGGGCGATACACAGCGCCAATCAGTAGGTTTTCATCATGTGTTTTCACAGTACACCAGATGACTTCCAGGTCAGGTTCTGATGACATTGAACCTGGAGCATATTGCGAAACCAAATAGCAATTCCACCCCATCCTTCACTGCGATCTCGTCTTCGAGGTGGCTCCCGTTATCCACCGAGTGACACATTCGGGTCAGTCACTAGAATTTAATAGTGATTCAGGAGCAACAATAATGTCAATTTCACTTCGTTTGGCTCTATGGGCAAGCACTCCAATATTTGTCTTAAGACCTCGAACATTAGCAAGAAGTCACCGCAGGCGGCGCTGTCGAAACACTCTCGAAATCATCATGGATGACAGGCTGAGTCAACCCACCTCGTGCTACAAGATAGGCAACAATAGCTTGCTGAGGATGAATTGCCTGAGTCTTAATGTGGCTTCCGCAAGGACTGGGATGCACAGATATGATGTTTGCTGTTCACCAGGTGGTGGAGAAGATTGGGAGCACCGGGTGAAGGTATTCTTCCTCTTCATAGATTTCAGAAAGGCTGATGATTTGGGACCATGTGAGGAAATGTGGCTAGTTCTTGCTATAGGAACACCTAACTCCACCATCCAGCTCGTACACTATTTCCACCAATTCATGCAGGTTACCAGAGACGGTGAGATGGAAGTGCCCTCGATCCAATTACTGTTGAAAATGGGTTGAGACGGATGGTGCATGGTTCTACTGCTGTTCAACGTCTATGCACGCCTCTTCATGAAATGCTGGCCACAGAGTTACCACATATAGTGGGAGTGAATGTGAAGTACAAGCATGACCGAAAGTTATTGAGAAGGTGTACCCACAATGGAGATGAGGCCAAGTTCACCGAGCTCCATATGATACGGCGATGATACAGTACTTTCCAGCAAAAGAGCATGTGCTGAGGAGGCTCTCCATATGTACATCGAGGTAACAGCTGACTATAATATGTCAATCAGAACAGCTAAACAAAACTGATGGTAACCAGCAGATGACAGGGTTCCAATTGTTGTTGGTGCTGATTGGATTGAGAGTATTGGGGGAGTTGTCATCTTTTGAGTTGATGATATTATCTGGAAAAAAATTAAACCAAACATTGATCAAAGTATAGCACAACCATCAAGAGCCTACGGTACACTTCGGAAGCTGATGCTTAGCAACAGTGACGTTAGAGTAAAGGGTCAAAAGCAAAAGAACCACTCCTTTCGCGTCTTCAGACGCAATGGACTGCTGTAGTAGTTTTTCCTTGACTAGGAGGCACAATCCTGGATGGGTCACTACTCCGACGCAGGATACTCGAATGGCTCATTCTTCCCAGTAAGTTGATACTCATTTTGCCAACAACTGAAGGATGACAGGCTGAGTCAACCTACCTGGTGCTATTTTAATGGCACGACAAAGGTTCAAACATACGACCCTCAGATTTTAAGCCAGCTACCTTAACCATTAAGCCAGGCTGAGTGAAGGCCAACCACAATTAAAGGCCTTGGAGAAAAAGCCAATCACAAAGTGTATCGAGCCTGTGTCCTCTCCGTCCGGCCGTATGGCTCTGAGCATTGGATACATTTCAGGAAAGATTTGAATGGATTTGACTCCTTCCGTCACATTTATTTGCACCATCCTAGGCATCTTAACTCAGCAGCTGTGGGCGTAGCACATAATATCGCAGAGTGTTAGGCAGCAGTGGGTATACAGTGAAACAATGAGAAAATCTCCAAACGTCAGCTAGATGGCTTGGTCACCTGAGCCGAATGCCTTATGACTGAACACCCAATATCAGCCTGCTTAGCTGGCTACCAAAACCCTGCCCACAGCTCGGTCCATGCAAGCGATGGAAGCATGTAATCCACAGGAATCTGAAGGGAATGACCATCCCACAAGAAACATAGTATGAAGAGGCAGTGACAATAAAGGGCATGGGGGCGAGCTACTTCGTCAGTAGCTACAGAGAACAAACAGCACCATGAAATGCAATGTCCAGGGTGCCAGCGTACCTTTTACAAAGAAAGTGACGTGAAGAGATAAATGTTTGGCAGAAACCAGTTTCAGAGTAGCGCAGAGCTTTACAGTGCCCAACCTGCAAGAGGTGATTCCGCAGCCGTGGAAGTTTCAGAGTCCACAGATGCAGACCAGAAAACCCCGATGAGATCACCCCTTGAACTATTTTGCTTTGCTCCATTAGTCCGGGGTTATAATAATGATATGAGTTCCCTTACAAGGAACTTTGATTCAGGAATGAGTCATCTGGACCATCAAAGGCTGTGTTATTATTACTAACTTATGGTGGTTTGTCCATCTTCTATTCTTTTTATATGCTGAGCATCAGGCAAGGAAGCATCACGTACCATTTTTAAAGGCTTGAATATGACTCAGCTGGGGTTCAAACCACTAACCTCCCAGACTCAGAGCATTCACTTTTAACCATTACACCACTGAGTAGAAGCTGGGTTGTGTGATTGAATCTAGTGGTGAAATGACAGGATAGGTGTGTGTGCTATTGGTTGTTATCTCCATATGTGGGTTTCAGAAGGGAAAACGGAGTCCCCTCAAGTCTTGAAGTATGCACCTCCATTTCAGTAAGGGATCGTGAATAATGAACCAAGCTGTGAAGTTTTCTTGTTCTCAAAGTTTTGCTCCAAGGGCTCTTTCCAGGATCGTCACTGAGCCCCGGGCAGCATCCAACTGGAGTTCGTTTGTGCTGATATTCTCAGGGATGGTTTTTTCAGTATCACCATGAGGTTCTTTATCATCCCCTTGCTCCAATATCACTGGTACGATTTTGGCACTCTTCAGCTTTGAGGCTCTTTTTTGACTTCATTTTTCAGATCTTAGTATTTGGTCACTTTCTTGATTTCTGTTCCGTTTAAGCCTAAATTGCTGGGTGCTGAAATCTCACTGAGCAATACTGTTTTTTCTCTTTTGTACTGAAGTACTATATCCGGTCGCAATGCTTTGTTTTCCATGTTGATGATCGATGTGATCATCAGATCATATGTGAGCATTACTTCCTTGTTTTCAATTATGGCTTTTGGTTCATGTTTCCATGAGTTTTCTGAAACTTGGATATTGAAGTTTTTGCAGATGTGCCGGTGGATTACTCTACATACCTTGTTGTGCCTTCGTGTGTATAGCTGTCCTGACATGAGTTTTTTCCATCCCAATAGGAGGTGGTGCGTGCTCTCTGTTTATAGCTTGCAAAATCTGCACCAGTCCTCAATGAGCAAGGCTGTTTTTTTCTCTTTTCTCAATTGACTCAGTCCCACCATTTTCTTAAAGCCATTGGTGAAGTGTCCTTGGTGTTGGGCATTCACAATGATTTGTACTTCTCATCATGTGTAGCCCATAAGCTGCACATGATGAGCCACTGGGTTGTTTACCGTTTCCTATGTGATTCTCTCCCAGGTGATTTTACATTTGAGTGAACTTGCAAAAAAAATCTGACTGTAAAAGTGAAAATGGGGGTGGGCAGGGGGGTAATCAGCACAAACAACACAATAACATGTCTAATGAAGATTAGACACTACATTTCAATTGTCAGAGGGATAACAATGGACTGTATTTAACCAGGAGATCTCTCGTTCAGTGTTATGTTCAACAAAGAAGTTTGAGTATACAGGTACGTTAAATATATAAATATTCTCGGATCTCACATGTAAATATTTGTGAGCAGCTGCAAATTAAAATATTATAATGACAGGTTAACTTGTTTCTTATTGGTAATATTTTGGCCAAAATATATAATCTCATTCGTTTTTGTTATGAGCAATTATCATATCTAATATATAAAATAATATTTTGGCAATTACAGTGTGTGTGTGTGTGTGTGTATATATGTATATATATATATATATATATATATATATATATATATATATATATATATATATATATATATATATATATATATATATATATATATATATATATATATATATATATATATATCGACGGTTTGTATTTAGCAAGAGCTCGAGTTGATCCAACTTGTGTTTACGTTGTTAAGATTTCGACGTTTTTTTTTTTTTTTTTGAATCACTTAGGTGATCTAAGGCTCATGGATATCTTGTGCAGAAATCACAAACATAAAAAGGATGCGAGGAGACAAAGGACAAATAAACATAATACTTGTATGTATATGGGATTTGAATCGGGATGTTCCAATCAAGAGCTATTTGTTCAGGTGCGAACACCAAGCAAGCAAGCCGTCCCAAGACCATGTAAAATTGTTTTGGACCAACAAATCAATTAGCATTTAACCTTTGTGGTTCGAAAGTACATTTACCTGTTGTGCATGGGAATACCGACTCATTTGAAGGTTGAATATTACGCAGTCTGTCCCTGGTAGAGGGCTGGTAGGATAGGTTATAGATGAACGTGCTCATCGCCTTTGAGCTGTTGAGCTGCCTTGTCTGGGTTTGAATCTCGACCCAGTCATAAACTGTCACTCTGACGTTTCACATGCAGATATATCTATCGATGTGTGCACTGTCCATCGGAAGGACGTCAAGCTGGTGGACCCCTCAGTCAGCACCAATCTTTGGTGGATGTTGCGGTGTTGGTGTGGTACAAAGGATACTTGACCGCAGTCGAGAATCCTTTTTCGGAGTGGCGACTTATCTCGAATTAGTTTTGTCCAAGAAAGGTTTCTCAACTTGTCCTGCCATGCCCTGGTGCTCTGTAAAGAGTATGGGCCTCTAATTTTGAATTATCATTTTTATGTGTCTGATGTATCACTAATCTAACGGCAGGAAAATAACATAAAAGTGATTGATTTTTCACTAAAAACGTTGATATTGGAAAAATAATTTGTAAATATTAAATTACAAATTGTACAAAAATAGTTAAAAATAGGTTTCCTTAGCTTCCTGAAATTGTTGTTGAGTTGATGTGTTGGAGGATTAATAAATAAGCCATAAACAGTGTATGATTGTTTCTGCAGGTTTTGCAAATCTTTTTTGAGGTTTGTAAAACTATATTCATGTAAGTGTGTATCACGTTTTATATAAAATAATGCATTTTTAAACTTCTTAATTATGTTTACGATTATGTTTACGTTTCCAATAGCAATAATGCATCTCATTCCAAGAACATGTTGGATGCTCCAGGTAGTTTTAACTCGTTTTACTCTGAACTTACAAGGTTTGTTTAATCTGCTCTCATCTCAGCCATCAGTCAGTCCTGAGCCATTTTAAAGTAGTTTTCCAACGTAGATATTTTTCTGACTTTGTCAATCAGAGCAGTAACTTGTAATTTGTTCAGGGTTCCGGCAAAAACTTGCTTACTTACTAACCAGCGACCAGCTCTGACAGATCGATCTTATAGCTGAGCTGAATGCTTCTTGTTCTTCCGATGGATGTCATACCCATTGATGCATTTCCCTGCCTGTGAAACACCCGATGACAGTTTATAGCTGTGCCGAAGATTCAAACCCAAGCTAGCCAATTCAGGGCTCAGTGTACGTACATACCTCTAAGCTATGCTGGCAGTGAAACAGGAAATTGTTGTAAAATAAATTGACTGTTTAGAAAGGAAAATTGAAACTTGCTGTTTATAAATATGTGTCCACCGTCTGTGGAACAATATAAAAAACAAATTGAAAAATATTTTGATGATTGACCTTTTATATCAAGACTTACTGATCAACCCTCCAAATTTCTTGCAGGATGAGCATTGTCGGATCATGTAATAATAATTGGGTTGATCCGTTTATCTTTCACGTCTTAGTACTTGCATCATGATGCTGGGATTTGAGCTCCAAATCCCATATACCCTGTTGGCCGAGCCATTGTTTACTTGATGTCCTTGAAATTCATGTAAAATAAAATAATGTTGCTTTATATCTTCATCCTACTTAAGGTCTACCATGATCTTGAGATCAGTGTAAAATAAATATAAGTTAAAGCTCATTTGAAAAACTACCGTTATACAAAGATTGATTTTAAAGGACAAAAAACGTTTGGTGTTTTCCGAAATGTTTAATGACCTCAAGGGAAGGCTGAAACAAAAAAATTATTAATAAGCCAAAATTATTAACAATTCGGGTCAGGATTGTAAAATACACAATGATGTGATATTGTGCCTGATAATTAGAAACATTCTTTACATAGTGTTGGTGACACGAGGTATACCGAACACATGCAAAAATCGGAATGATACACAGAAGATGAGAATGGCTCATTATTGCCAAAGGTGAATCAATACTTTATAAGAAATTGAACACAGGGTTGTGAATTAATTATACTCCATATTTCCTTGCCATCCTAATGCCACCGATAGTATACGAGGCGTTCCAAAATTCTATAAACGAGGTACAATACTCACAATAGTACAAAACACAGCAGGGTTTTTTATTTTTCAATGTATAATATATGCAATTAGTATAAAATTACATCGATTTTCTTTTTCTTACCTCTGCCACCTTGGGTTGATGGAGGGTATGTTTTCACCTCTGTCTGTTTGTCTGTCCGTTTGTCTGTCTGTCAGCAGGATAAAGTTATGGATGGATTTGGACGAAACTTGGTGGATGGGTTTGGTGTGTGACAAGGACAAATTGATTCGATTTTGTGAAGATCCGAATCTGGATCCAAGACTTGTTTCATTGTCCAAGTGATTCTTCACCATTTACAGACGGAGCCAAAAACGATATATCGCACAACATTTCAAAACGTTGTTGAAGGATTATGACAAAACTTGGTGGATGATTTGGGTAGGTGACAAGAGCAAGCCAATTCCATTTTGGATCAGATCCCACCTATCAGTGTGATACAAAAGATAAACTGCTCAGCCTGGTAAAGGTATGCACTCCACCGAGTGTCGTTCTAGGAACAATACATTTTTTTTCAAAGTAGCATACTTTTTTTCAATTCCCTTGTGATACTTTTTTTGCTATTTATTTGACGATTATGAGTCCAACAGGATGATACAGAGGTAGCACACTTACCTTTGAGCTGTCTAGTCTGGATTTGATTACTGACCTGACGATAAATTGTCAGAGTGAGTGATTCACAAACATGTTGTACGACAAAGTGTGCTATCCTTCGGATGGACGTTAAAATTGGTGATCCGTCTACTAACATCAGTTTGTGAATGTTAAAGATCCCACCGTGGCTTTCGTGAAAAGTAGGCAAGTTATTGCAAGACTCTTGGATAAAATTAAAGTTCCCACCCTAACTACCACTGGAATGCAAAGGCAAACCACCCATTGCTGTGAGGCTGCTTTGGTAGCACTGATCCTGCCCTTGGGCAGGACACCACAAGGATAAAGAGGACTTTTTTGAGTTTCTCGTTGAAATAACCTTTTGAATTCCGCACTTAATGGGTTCATTAGTAGGCTACATATTATATATTCCTAGGCTATATATACAGTGTGTGTGTGTGTGTATGTGTGTGTGTGTGTGTGTGTGTATGTGTATATACACACACACCAGTGTGGTGGTTTACTTACACATTGTAAGCAACAACGAACCATGCTTCTCCATGTTGTCAGGTAGATCACCTGCATTCGTTTTTTTTTCATTTATTTATTTTCATTTCTTTATATTTTCATTTACGGACGCTTTCCAATGGCTCTGTGATCCTTCCCAATGTATCAGCTTCAATGACCTTCGGCACGTGAAATTATCATGCTTCCCCATTGTCTCGGGTCACTCACCTGCCTTTATTTTATTCATTAATTTCGATTCATTCATTGATGTTTTTAATTTACGGATACTTTCCAATGGTTGTGATTTTTCCTGATGTATCTATCGGCTTCGATGTCCATCGGCACACTAAATGACCGTGCTTCCCCATTGTCTCGGGTTGCTCACCTCCAGTTTTTTTCCATTTATTTATTTTCATTTATTTATATTTTCATTTACAGACACTTTCCAATGGTTCTGTGATTTTTTTTTCCCGGTGTATCGGCCTCAATGTTTGTCGGCACACAAAATTTCAGCTTTCTACGTCACCCGGAAAGCACTGAACATTAATATCAGTTCGTCATTGAGTGAGTGCGTCAGTGGGTGGTTAGAATGAGCTTTATGTATTAGACTAGCGTGGATCAGCTCACTACGCTCGCCTCGCTACACACCGTACAGGGATTTACATCACATATTTGCTGTGTTGTCATGATTTACAGTAACCGTAATACAAATCCTTTGGGTCTTTGGTGTCGCACACAAGCCTTGACCTTATATGATGTCGGGGTCTTTTGGGTCTTCGGGGTTTCGATGTATCAGCATGATCACACCATCAATTTTATGGGTTCTCGGGGTCTTTTGGGTCCTCGGGATCCTTTGGGTCTTTGGGATATTTTGGGTCTTCGATGTCTTTAGTCCTTTTTACAAATTGCCATCAGAGAGGGATTTTAGAACCAATTGAAATTTCATCAAAAAAAAAAAATCTGGTGATCGTTTTCGGGACTGAATGAACCTGGGGGGGAGGGGAGTGGGGGTGGGGGTGGGAAGGGGGGGCTTGATGAATGCTCAACATCTCGACCGACCTCAGTGTAAGACTCAAAGGAACAAAAATTCGATGATTCCTTTTTTGGATCATTTACATGTTTAATATTTGTTTGAATTGTGTTTTAATTTAGCTTGTGAACTTGGTGCTTTTACATTTGCTGTAAAATGATTTTTCTTGCTATTCTGATATTAACCTTGTATCTATCGGTCTTCTAACTGACTTTCCCAAGGATGTTTTCTTGAATAAATCAAAATGAAAAATGTATTTGTAATATTAGTGATATTATATTTATTTGTAACGAGCAAATACAACACGTCACGACACTCAAAGGAATATTAAGGGGGGGTGGAGAAAGAGTGAGCGAGGAGGGAAGAGGGATGGCTGGAAGGGAGAGAAGAGGGAGGGGAGGTGGAGAGGGAGGGGAGAGGGGATTCAGGCAGATTTGACGCGCAATTTAACGTCCATCCGAATGACAGCACACACACACTGATGAATCACCATGCCTGTGAAACACCGGGATGACAGTTTATAACTGGGTGGGGATTCAAACCCAGGCAAGACATCTCAGAGCAAGCTTGCGTACCTCTTGGCTATCCTGCCATGATCTGGCGATTCATTGCTTTAGAAAAAAAAACTGAATTGATCTGAGCAGCAATTCCGACTGCTAAAAAAAAAAGCTTTCATTTGGCCAATTCGCACATTCTTTGACAGCCCTTACTCTCTTCAACCTCCAGAGAGTTGTATGCTAGTGGAGGGGGTTTGGCATTATATGCGTTATCTGTGCACCAAGTTTCAACAAGATCGATTAGTACATGTCCGAGATATGGTTGCGGACACGCACAGACACGAAAATCGAGACCAAATCCATTAGCCCCATTTTGGACTCAGTCTAACCGGGGCTAAAAAGGTCCAAGTGGTTTAAAGCTCGAAATGGTCAAGTGTCTAAGCTGTCTAATCTGTCTGAAGAGTGTAAGGGGTCTAAATGATGTTAAGGTCTATGGACAGCGAACTAATGGACTTTTGGTCTTTTGGGTCTTTTCTGTCTTTGGGGTGGGGTTTCTTGGGTCCTTGGGGTATTTTGGATCTTCACAGTCTTTCGGGGTCTTTGCAGTCTTAAGGGTGGAAACGTACATGCTTATGGTATGTAATTAATAGACGAACGTGTGTCACTTCAGTGTGCAATTGACGTTCAAACAGTTCGTAATTAATAGGCATATAGTCACATGGCTTCACTGCCTCACAGATTCACGGCATCACGGACCGTGCTTTTCGTTTTTATATACAAGCAAATACCACCCGTCTCTTCACTGACGGTCATACAAAAGGGGGATGGAGAAAAAGAGGGGGGAAGAGGGAGAGTGGGGTGGGGGAGCAAAAGAAGGGAGGGTGAAGAGGTGGTGGGGAAAGGAGAGAGGAGGGAGGGGGAGTGAGGAGGTATGGGGGAAGGCAAGACAGTGTGAAGTGAGAGGAAGTGAAGGCAGAAGTGTGGTGGTGCGTTAATTACGATTCATACCATTTCATCAAAATGTTTCTGCATAGAATAACAGTGAAGATGGAAGGAAAACAATGTTTAAAATCCATTTTCTATTGGTCATTCTATAAACACGGTCTGGAGCCAAGCTGTCCAGAGAAAAACACCGCCTTGACACGTCTGGAGAAAAACATCGCCTCGACACGTCCGAAGCCAAGCTGGCCATAGACAAACACCACACGGATACGTCCGGACACACCCGGAGACAAACGCCATCCAGACATAACCACCATCTGAATATGTGGAGAGAGAGAGAGAGAGAGAGAGAGAGAGAGAGAGAGAGAGAGAGAGAGAGAGAAAGAATGTGGGAGGAGGGTACTGCACTGTATTTGGAGGGGGTATAGCAAGGGTGGGACAAAGAGAGAGATTGAGAGATGGGGGTAAGGGGAGTTAACAGTTAGTAGAGAGAATATGGTATGCTTTATGAACCGCACACACACACACACACACACACACACACACACACACACACACACACACACACACACACACACACACACACACACACACACACACACACACACACACGTGTCTGGCCGACCTCGGTGATTTTTGGGGAATCAACAGGTTGGAGTCAGTGTGATTACCAACCACAGTATTTATATTACTGTGTACAACCCAGAAACCTTGAGTAGCATTCACTGAAAAACAAAATTGCATTTATATAGACGTTTCAGGGATATGTTCACCAACATTATTTGTTATAAACAGCTGCGTGTGACCGGTGGGAAAAAAAAATTGGCTTGGTAATTTGGAAAACACGTTAATATGGCAAATGGCTGGGAAATCTGGTGTTGTTTCACAACAACTCGCTCAGAATGATGGAGCACGAACCATTCGCTCAGGGTGAAGGAGCAGGAACCACTTGCTCAGGGTGAAGGAGCGCAAACCACTCGGTGACGGAGCACGAACCACTCGCTCAGGGTGACGGAGCATGAACCACTCGCTCAGGGTGAAGGAGCCCGAACCACTCACTCAGGGTGATGGAGCACGAACCACTCCCTCAGGGTGCTGGAGCATGAACCACTCACTCAGGGTGACGGAGCACGAACCACTCGCTCAGGGTGACGGAGCACGAACCACTCGCTCAGGGTGACGGAGCACGAACCACTCCCTCAGGGTGACTGAGCACGAACCACTCGCTCAGGGTGACGGAGCATGAACCACTCGCTCAGGGTGACGGAGCATGAACCACTTGCTCAGGGTGATGGAGCACGAACCACTCGCTCAGGGTGATGGAGCACGAACCACTCGCTCAGGGTGACGGAGCACGAACCACTCGCTCAGGGTGACGGAGCACGAACCACTCGCTCAAGGTGACGGAGCACAAACCACTCGCTCAGGGTGACGGAGCACGAACCACTCGCTCAGGGTGATTGAGCACGAATCACTTGCTCATGGTGACGGAGCATGAACCACTTGCTCAGGGTGAGGGAGCACGAACAACTTGCTCAGGGTGACGGAGCACGAGCCACTTGCTCTGAATGATGGGGCATGGAAAAAACATCTGCAGTGAGTGATTATTCACTCAGAATGACGTAGCACTGTACCGCTATCGACAATAGGCACTCGGCAAGTGGCTCAAGCACTCCAATTCAATGGTTGATAAGGAACGGTTGGCCAGGCTGTCGCTGCATACCATAAAGGATCCCTTCAACTTTACAGCCGGTCTTCACCAAACACGCAGCAGTTAATGAACTAAAATGAATCGATAAATCCGCCATTTTGCCTGCTCGTCTGTGCACATGACATGTTGTACATTTGTTTGTGGTCCGCACAAACGTTATGACTTTTATTAAAAAGTTTATTGTTTTTACCAGATTTGCTTTGATTCCCTGCAGAGCACCTCGCGAAACCTCCGAAAATATAGACACAGATTTGGAAGATGCTATGGATAGGCAGTCCCTCAGGGGGACAGGGCGTGAGGTCCAGCAGTGAATGCATTAAATCTTACAAAATCAATGTATACAGCAATTCGATAATATGAGTGAGTAAAATGAAAAAAAAATTCTCGTGAAGAAATCGTTGCGACCTATTCCAAGTCAAGGCATGGTTCAACGGGTCAAAAAACATGGCGGCTTCAGACCCCAGCGTGGTTACCAAGTGAATGCCTTTATACCCCAGAGAGCGAGGTGGCCGAGGATCGCCTGATGAAGGATATATTTAAATAAGGCTGTTAATTATCCTCAAAAGGGGTGTTTTACTTCATCCAAACATTCAATTTTCAGTCATGCACTTTCAGGCTGCTAGTTTCAAGCTGCTAAGTTTTATAGTTTTGGAGTTATGGACACACACACACACACACACACACACACACACACACACACACACACACACACACACACACACACATTTATATGTGATAATAACAATATAATCCTGTTCCTGTCATGCTGTAAAGGTGCATAGGGCTGCTGAGGCAGTTTCATTGGCAAGGAGTACAGTCCTGGATGGGTCGCCATTCCAACACAGGTTACCCCAATGGTTATTACCCCAGTACACTGGTACTCATTTCGCCAACCTTGGAAGGATGATAGGCTGAGTCATCTGCACCTGGTGTTAATTTAACGGTTGACAGGTGCTTGAACTCGGTACTCTCAGGTCCCAAGCCAGCCACCATAACTGCTAATGTTCGTTTATATATATATATATATATATATATATATATATATATATATATATATATATATATATATATATATATATATATATACATACATACATACACACAAAATGACCCGTGAACCCGTAGGGTTCCCATTGTGACAGCGGTTGATAAAAAAAGTCATTTAAAAAGAAAAAGAAAAGGATAGCTCCAGCGAACTATACCGCTGAGGTTGTTTGCAATGATCAAATACTCCCAAAGAGTACTTGACTGAATCGGGAATTGATTTTTTAATATTTTTTTTTCGTTGCCTGATTTGAATGAAACTTGATATTGCACGTCAATGTGAAAAAAAAAACGGAGATAAGAAAGTTGAAGAAATTATTGTGTGTAATCTTCGAAACACAATTTTATTTATGAATGAACACGGAAGTATTAGATCAAAATGGCGATGTTTATTTTATGCTTAAAAATAAATCGTTCTTTGTCGATACTAAATGTTTGAGATTTATAAATAAATAATTTCAAGAAAAAATAAAAAGACAGCTCCGGCGAACTATACCGCTGAGGTTGTTTGCATTGATCAAATTCTCCCGAAGAGTTCTTGTCTGAATTGGGAATAGATTTTTTAAATAATTTTTTCGTTGCCCAATTTGAACGAAACTTGATACTGCACACCACAAGAGAATGGTGAGTAAGGTGGCCCGAAATCTTTTGTGCTGTCGTGTACAGTTTTGGCTGTATTTTGGGAACATCCATCCATATATATATATATATATATATATATATATATATATATATATATATATATATATATATATATATATATATATATATATATATATATATATATATATATATATATCCTGGAGTTCATCGCTTTTCGCCAACGAGGAGAAGCACTTGAGTTTCTCCCAAATGCCTGGCCCTGAGGCCACCAAGCACGCATAACTCCGCACTCCAGTGGGTTGTTAAGCAACCACGAATGCCAATTGGTACTGCCAATCCTAGCAGGGTGCCACTACTTTGTGTGTTACCGTTTCTGGTTAATTGATCGCACCAAGCGAGTTTCATGCTCTTAATGCGTACTTGCGTTAACTCACCTGATCAGGTGCGACGGAGCGGAGCTGCCAAATCCCCACCGGCTCACAAGAGCAAACCATGTGGGGAAGAACATCCGGGTTATCACTGCGTGCAGACAATGCTATGTCAAGAGCGGAAAAGACTCGACGAATAAGGTACATTTATAATACAAGCACGTTTATTACAAAGCGGCGAGGAAAGGTACAGTGCCCTATCGAAAGTCTACACCCTCTTTCAAAATTTTCACATTTTGTTGCGTTGCAGCCTGAAATTAAATTGCCTTAAATCAGACTGTTTCCACTTTCATTTACATATCATAACCCACCAATTCCAAGTGAAAAACACATTCCACAAATTCCGGAAAATAAAAAATGCAAAACTAGAATATCTTGGTTGGATTAATGTCCACCCCCCTGAGTTAATACTTGGTCGAAGCACCGATGACAGCAATTGCAGCTGTGAGTCTGTTCGGATCAGTCTCTACCAACTTTGCACACCTTGATTTGGCAATATTTACCCATTCTTCTGCCCAAAAATGTTCAAGCTCAGTTATTTTGCATGGGGAGCATTGATGGACAGCAATCTTCAAGTCATGCCACAGATTTTTGATTGGATTTAGGTCGGGGCTCTGACTGGACCACTAAAGGACATTATTCTTTTTATTCCTTAGCCACTCCAGTAAAGCTTTGGCTCTGTGCTTCGGGTCCTTGTCCTGCTGAAAGTTGACATATATATATATATATATGTATATATATATATATATATATATATATATATATATATATATATATATATATATATATATATATATATATATATATATATATATATATATATATATATATATATATATATATATATATATATATATATATATATATATATATATATATATATATATATATATATATATACACACACAACTTCCGTCCCAATTTCAACTTTCTTGCAGAGGGCAGCAGGTTTTCCTCTGGGATTTTTCTGTATTTTGCACCATCCATTTCCCTTTGATTCTGACAAGTGCCCCAGTGCTTGCTGATGAGAAACATCCCCATAACATGATGCTGCCATCACCATGCTTCACAGTAAGAATGGTGTTTTTTGGGTGATTTGCTGTGTTGGGTTTGCCCCAAACGTAACGTTTGCAGTTAGGCCAAAAAGTTCCATCTTGGTTTCGTCAGACCACAAAACTTTTTGCCAGATGGCTTCACAATTACCAAAATGGATTTTTGCAGACTTCAGTCAGGAATCAAGGTGGGCTTTTTTGAGTAATGGCTTCCTTCTTGCCATCCTACAGTACAGACCAGACTTGTGGAGTGCTTGGGATATTGTTGTCACAAGCACACAGTAACCAGTCTTTGTCATAAATGCATGCAGCTCTTTCAAAGTTGCCATTAACTGGCCTCTTAGTGGCTCCTCTAATCAGTCTCCTCCTTGCTTGGTCATCTAGTTTGAAAGGATGGCCTGATCTCGGCAGGGTCTGGTGGTACTGTTGCGGATTTGGAAGTTTATAGCACTCAACATACAGGTCCAATAGCGCAGTTATTTTGGTAAGTATGTGTTTTATAGATTGCTTCCTTCCCCTTGTCTAATGGGTAAATAAATGTCCATGCACTTGTGGAGTTATTTTGATAGTTGGGTTTTTGTTTTATTTTTCCACCAACAAGAACTACAACAACAGCTGCGGACCACTCCAGCTCGGAATAAAACAATGACGAGAGACCCTCTGCTCCCGGCATTCTCCGCACGCCCACGAGGGGAAGGGTCATGCCCCCACCCACCGATTCACTTGGCAGGGTGCCCAGTAGAGGAAAGGTCGAGCCACGCCCAAGAAACCCTCTGCTCCCAGCATTCTCCGCACGCTCACTCGGGGAAAGGTTATGCCCCCACCCACCAATTCGGTTGGCAAAGCATCAAGTGGGGAAAAGGTCGAGCCCCGCCCGAGAATGATCCATGCCTGAGTGAGCCACGCCTGAGAATGAATGATGCCTGAGCGAGCGCGCCGGAGAGCATAAAAAGGGACAGAGGATCCGCACAGTAGTGAGTCTGTCGGTCGGTCGGTCAGCGGTCGGTCGGTCAGCGGTCGGTCGGTCTGTCGGTGTTTGTCGAGATAGAGGTCTTGGTCTTGTCTTGGTCATCATCGTCGTCAGCGTCTTCTTCCTCCTCCTCGCGATGATCAAGCGCTTGGAGACACCATCCACCACCGGAGCCGTGAAGGTGCGCGCCGTTCCTCAGAGGGATACGGAGGAGAGGCTTTGACTGCCAGGACAAGCGCCGAGCAGAACTCAGAAGGCTGATCGCGGCTCGCCGGTGTCAGGGTTCGGCTCGCCTCTCACTGGGGCCCAGGTCGACTCAACTTGAAGACCGCACGAGGTGGAGAGGTCCGAGATAGGCCTCAATAAAGACCATTTGGTCCAATCATTTTGAGTGTGCATGTGTGTGTTCATGGTGCCAGTCAACATAAGCAATGAATCGTGGAAGTGCTTTTTGCTTGTATATGCGTGCCTTAATTATTCGGTTTTGCTCTGCCCTTATGTGCTCCCCTCATTTCCCCCCATTGCAAATAAATACCCCGATTGTTCAATGTTTCAGCTCGTTCGTGTCCATTCCTTCATTGACTGAGCATGCTGCGTGTTGGAAAGTCAGCCAGGCTGTCGCTGTTCTAACAGGGTATTCGGGACCGACGGAACTCTGCGATCAAACCACTCGGATCGCACACGGAACGAGTACGCTAAGCAGCTCGTTCTGTACGGGTGCCGTCAAGGGTGAATTTCCCCGGTAGGTTGGACCACGTGGGTATTTAGGTAAATTGAAATTGGCAATCGACCCTACCCCATGTGGTCTGTCTATTGGCGAGTTCGGTCCAAAAGGGATTCCGTACTTTTCCGAAGAAGTACGATCTAAATTCCGGGCGATCGGTCGAGCCGACTCTACTGCTCCATCTGGTGGTCATGGTCGTGGCCGACGCCCGGCCCCGCAACAGTACCATACGCCTTTCCCTTCTTAATGATTGTATTGACTGCTCGAAGGGATATTCAAGGCTTTTGAAATATTTTACACCCATCCCCTGTTCTGTGCCTTTCCATAACTTTATCCCGGAGGTCTTTTGAAAGCTTGTTGGTGCTCATGGTTGAGTCTTTGCTGTGAAATGCACTACCCAGCAGAGGAAACCTAAAGGAACAGCTGATTTTATTCTGAAATAATCAGAATCACTACAATTTAATACAGCCGGAGGTCAATGAACCTGGTGTGTGATTTTGAAGGTGAAATGATTACTCCTGAGCAAATTTACAATTGCTATTTTAAGGGGGGCAGTCATTTATCCAACCAAGCTATTCTCGTTTTGTATTTATAATTAATTTTTTGAAATTTGTATAATTTATTTTTTTTTCATTTAGAAGTTGTGGGTTATCATGTGTAAATAAAAGTGGAAAAAGCCTGATTTAGTGCAATTTAATTCCAGACTATAAGGCAACAAAAGGTGAAAAATTTGAAAAGGGATGGAGGCTTTCTATAGATACTGTATCTGAACACTGTGTGGGGTAACGTGTTATATGAACTCTACTTATTCATGTTATGTTTGTTTTTCTCAACCTCACCTTGTTCCAAGGATCATCAAGGCTGTGGCGTTGTATGCACTAAACCAACACAAACATGAACATAACAATTCCTTATTCGAATCCAGTGTACATCACAATTGATGCTTCATCCATTTTCCGACAAGGACCATGGAGGGTGGCGATGGATTCATTGCTGGCTTTGGGTCCATTCATCATTCTGTTAAACATGTTGGTGCTGCTGTCCTGTGCACTACGCTGCTTCGACAAGCCCATGGTGCTGTATATTGGACTTACAGCCTTGGCAGACATGTTTTGGACACTCCTGAGTATGGCCACTTTTATTCGCATCCCATTGGTTGAAAAATGGCAAATAACTTTCCATAAATGCATTGCTCAATTGTTCTTCTTCGCATTCACCAATGAACTTCAGATGTTGCTAGTCTGGATGAGTAATGTAGATCGTTACTGTGCTATATTCTGGCCTTATGCGTACACGGCTTGGGTAGCTAAAGGGAACAGGGGTTGGCAGCCGGCAGGACTAATTGTTATTTCATCCTTTCTCTCTCAGCTTCCCGCCACAATCCTCATAACCCATGCATCTTTCTGTTCACAGGAAGTTGTAATCAGCAACACACTTTGCCTTATCGGATTTGTTGCAGAGGTTGCCTGTAAAGGTGGCGCATTGCCCAGCATTTACACTTTTTGTGTATTCTTACTTGTACACATATTAACAGCCATCACAGTTGTCCACTCGTCCTGGAGGATTGTCCGGGTGTGCAGACGTACAAGCTCGGTTGATTTCCGGAACAAGGCCCTGCATGTTTGCTGCACACAAGTCATGGTGTTTGGTGTGAAGTTCTGCCCTGTGTTTGGCCTTGCAATCACAAGCCGTGTTGGTTTGAAAAACGTTTATTTTCGCTTTATCATGTATCTGGCTCTACTCATCGCTTCCCCCATTGCAAATCCTATTATTTATGGATTAAGAACAAAAGAAGTGAGGGAGCCTGTGGTACGAATGTGGAGGAAAACTGTTGCACAGACAAGACCATTTTAGTACTGCAGCATAGCAAACCAATTGTTCGACTTTTCATAAAAGCACCAAAATTGGTACATATGTTGACTAATGTATTCTGAACAATTCTGGATATGGAGCCACTCGAGATTTTGCCTTGGTCAGCTTTGGCGGCCATTTTCCAAAATGGCCGCCATTCTACTTTAACAACATGGGATATCTGTCATTGTTATTCTCTTTGTAGGTTTCTCAGAGGTGATAAATACTCCATGTGATGTGCATTTACAAAGGAAAACAATACAAATGTCATTTGTGTTGATTTAATATATTTCCAACCATTGTATAGGGGGAAAAATGGTCATTTTTATGGGAAAATCCATTTTCACACACAGCATCAGTGACAGGTTCAGAAGTATTTTGTTGTGGTGGTGCCAATCCAAATGCCAATGAGGAGACACGTCACCATGAAGAAACACCGCGTGCACAGGAAGCATTTGCCAAAGATGTACAATCACCTGTGGCTGTCATTGAAGAGCTGGGGAATCCCTTCGAGGAGGATAGTCCAGATTTGCTGGTCCAAGACACCAAGGAGATTGCCGATCCTGCAGTGATTGAAACAGTTCGCACTGCCAAGCAGATTGGACAAGAACAGTTTCAGGCATACTCAAAGGATTGCCTCATCGACAGAACCAAGACTATTGACGAACCTATAAAGAGCAACAAACTCCCCCTCTTCGGAACAGACAGAAGACCAAAAGCACCCAAAGGAAAGGAAGCATCTGTGAAGAATGATATGGCCTTATTTGCAGGGCTCTACATAGGCTGCCAGAACCGCGATGGGAACCTGGACGAGTTCTTCCGTCATGAAAATCAAGCATGCCCTCCCGCATTATCTGATGCAGGTAAGCTACACCTGGGTAGCAATAGTGACTTGCTGGTGTGCCTTGAATGCGTTGCTGAAGCTCAGTCTGATGCACCTGCTGTCACTTCTGTTGTCCTTGACGGCGCCATCATCGTGCAGATGTTGAAGCCTGGCACTGCCAAGACATTTGAAGAATATGCCCACCAAGTCTTCATCCCATACGTCGAGGGGCAGCTGCATCGTGCTTCATGTCCCGACCTCATTTGGGATAGCTACAAAGATGGCTCCTTGAAGACGGCGACAAGGGAGAAACAAGGAAAAGGGGTGCCACGGCGCGGGGTGAGCACCGCAGCCATACCAGGAAGCTGGCAGAGTTTCCTACGTGTCGATGCAAACAAGGTGGAGCTCTTTACCTTCCTGTCCGATGTGCTGGTGCAGTCCTTCCATGACGAGGCAAAGGAGCTGGTAGTCACTGATGGTGAAGCAGTCATCTGCCTTCCAATGCAGGAAGATGAAAGCTCTCTGGCTCCATGCGGTCAAGAAGAGGCGGACACTCACATCATGATACATGTGGCCCATGCTGCAGAACATGACCACCATCGGATTCAAGTTTGAACCATAGACACCGACGTCGTCGTCTCATTGGTGATGATAGCCCAGGCACAACCATGCGTGGATGAACTCTGGATTGCCTTGGGACGGGCAAGAACTACCGCTACATCCCTGCCCATGAAATAGCTGCCTCCCTCGGTCCACAGAAGGCACGTGCCCTCCCTGTCTTCCACGCCATGACCGGATGTGACATGGTATCAGCATTCGTGGGGCATGGGAAGAAATCTGCCTGGGCCACATGGAACTCGTTTCCAGAACTGACAGATTCTCTTGTGACCCTGACCACCACGCCAGTCAACATCCAGGATGACAGAATGCACTGCATGGAAAGGTTTGTGGTGCTCCTCTATGACCACACCAGTCCATATACAGACGTCAACGAGGCCAGAAAGAAACTCTTCGCCAAGGAACTCCGTCCAGCACATCCCACCTACCTACGATGCCTTGGAACAGCATGTGAAGAGATCAGTCTTCCAGGGTGGCTATGTCTGGGGGTAGGTCTTGGTCCCTCAACCCGTGCTTCCATCACCAACAAGCTGGGGCTGGCGGCAAACAGAGGATGGGTCCTACGAATCGCTCTGGACCACACTCCCTGAGACTTCAAAAAGCTCCTTCGAGCTGTTGTGCGGCTGCAAAAAAGGCTGTAGAAACCACTGCAAATGCAAGAAGGCTAATCTGCAATGCACTGGACTGTGTGCTTGTGAAGGAGAATGCCAGTAGACAGACGCAGTCGACACAGACTGAGATATCGGCCTAGCTTAGAATGTGCAAATGCAAAGTCGCATTGCTTGTAAAAGTGTTGACTTCTTGATCCAGAGCCAGTACACTTGAGCTCAGAAACTCGTATTGTACTAGACTGATGTATGCGAGTACCATGTGTCCTGGTAGAATGGTAGTAGACAGTAAACCGTAGCTGCTTCAAAGTGAAGTGTGCAATAATTTGACTGCATTTTCTGAGTTTGTCATTATCATGATTATCAGTTCCCTTTTCAAAATAGAGTAAAGTATGTAATCTATAATGCAATTTTTGTTGATTCCAAACCCATTGAATGTGATGAATATCATTTGACTCTTGTTCTCCAGGCAATAATGGGTACTTGTCAGCTAAAAGTTTCAGGAGAGCAGCAATTTACAAATCAAATAATGGGTTTTTTTTACCGAAAATACTGGCTCATAATATTTGAATACGCCTTTTCATGGTCAATTTACTGAATTTTAGACTTTCCTTTTATCTACCACCAATACAATAAGAAAATAAGAGCATATAGCCAATTTCGCTAAAGTAGAATGGCGGCCATTTTGGAAAATGGTCGCCAAAGCTGACCAAGGCACAATCTCGGGTGGCTCCATATCTAGAATTGTTCGGAATACATTATCTTACATGTGTACCAATTTTGGTGCTTTTATGCAAATTTGAACAATTGATCTGAAATATCAGACGACGCTGCTGGACTATTTACATTTCTAAAGAGTGAGATTCAGATCACCAAACAGTGAGATATGTTCTAAACATAAGAAAAACAAATAAAAGCAAAACATCAATCTACGTTCAAGAAAAAATACACAACCCTGCAAAAAATAAAATTGCACACAAGGTCAAGGCTCATAGGAAAACAATGTTAAGGAGGGCATGGACTGACAGTTGGACAGAGGATACAACAAGCAAAGTGAAGAACAAAAAGGAAAGAGAGGGGAGGAAACACTGCAACCTTGGGTTAAGAGGGTTGAGTTAGGAAGGGTGAATGGTGGTGCTGTAATAAGTATGGGGAATAACATGAGAAGATAGACTGCCTGCTTGAACCCCTGGAGGGAACAATGGGATACACAGCTTTTGGAAGGAAGTTTCATAGATGGGAGAAGCGAGGAACAGAGGTGTTGAATTGTGTAGCCAGCCTGGATTTGGGAAGTTGATGTGGGAGAGGGTTACTGGAAGAACACCTACATCCTGGAGTTATTTTTGGAGGGTGAGAAGGCTGGGAAAGCAGAGGGATCTACACCGGAGATTGTGTAAAAATATACAAGTGAAATCCTTCAATACAGCGTGTGTGGTGACGCAAATGAGTACACTAATGTTAAAATATGCAATTTATGCTTTTTCAGTTGAAAAACAATTAAAAAGCTTACTTAATATTTGAAATGTAAAAATATTGTTATTATTGTGATAAGCACCTTTATATATAACAGAAGGAATGAAATTGTTTGATACAGCGTGGCAGGAGGCCGCAAAAGAATGATAGCATAAGAAGAACTTAGCTTTCAGCATTCGGCGATCGGCGCGAAAATTTCCTTCAATTGTCGCCATTTCCGTCTCGATTACGCACTGCATCTACCGGACGGCCGTCATTGGCTGTCTTGAGGCACATTGGGGGGGGGGGGACACGGGGGACACCGGAGAAGTGGGAGACGCCGGCGGGGACATTTCAAACTCGGTGCAATTGAATACAGCGCACGCGCTGTAAAAACAGAGGCCACTGACCTGCCTGCAATGTGGGAGCAGCAGACTTTGTACTTTGTTTGGCCTCGTAACAGACCTTGTACTTTCATCCACTATGATGAGTGGATAAAAAAACATGAATATAGACATGCCAGAGTTTATTATTTTTCAATATTTTATCCAAGCAAACTTCGCACAGCATGAATGTATGCACTCTGGGTCCATAGACTGTACTGGACTTGGTCATGATAAACTATCCATCAAACCTCTCTGGCTCTTTTTCAATCCTGCTTGGTTTCTCTGACCATACTTACCCCACGCATGAAGCAATTGGTACACTTTCTCTTTCTGTCTACAGATGTCAGTATATGATCGAGTAACAACTTGATTTTATATTTTGTAACAATTTAACTTTATACTTTGAATACTAGAACACAAATCTGAACACATTAATCAGAACACGAACCTGCAGTTTAACAGTACTTTGGCTCTGAATTTGGCAAATTGTGCGGAATGTCGTCCTGATCGTGGTTGCACAGAGGATCAAAGAATTTTTTTTTTACTCTGTATGCCTGTCTGGCATTAAAACAAAATTGGAAATCATTCCAAACAGGAAACTTACAATTTTCCGGGAGGTCGCAAAGGGCGCAAACAACAGGCATGAATAACTCATATAATGTGTTGAATCATGTGGTCGAAAAGACGGTGCTTCAGTGGTGGGAAAGGAAGCTTACTAGGAAGTGAGTGAAACTTCACCTGAGACAGGATCTCCTCTTGCTTGTTCATTACTAAACCAGCAGGGTAGAACTAGTTACTCTTTGGTGAAATAAATGCACATATTTTTCCTTTAAAAATTACATATATATATATATATATATATATATATATATATATATATATATATATATATATATATATATATATATATATATATATATATATATTACATTACGTTCGCTCTTGTTGAGGAAGACCAAGAAGAAGTCTAAAAGAAAGACCCACCCACATCTCTCACCTGTGAATGGAGGTGTGGGTGGTCTTTCTTTATTATTTATATATTGACTGCTTTTGACATTTGCATGTTAGGGTTAGGGTTAGGGTTAGGGCTACCATGCTTGGTAGCCTCATTAATATGCATTGCTGTCTGTGCTGTTGCTGATGATTCGCCAATAAGTGATGAGACTGGTCCAGCAGTTGAGGAGGTGTGTGGCATTGGGATTCTCATGTATGTACTATTTGTGAATGTCTTTATAGTTGTGGAGGAACTCTGGGAAGGATTTGATACAGCATAGTCCTTCCCTTGTGTTGGCCTTCTGGGTTGCTTTACGCAGCAGTTTCGGATAGAAGAGCATGGGATGTGTTAATTTATTTATATAATCCTAGCCACCTGGGTTTAGTTGATTCGGTGAGAGCTGATTGGCTATTCCCTCAATTAACAGGCAGGTGAGACATGTGGGTGGGTCTTTCTTTAATATATATATATATATATATATATATATATATATATATATATATATATATATATATATATATATATATACTCTCAAGTCCCGAATAAGCGTGCATGCACGCTTATTTTTTTTCGAGGTGAAAATCCCCCTTACACGGCCTCTTCGGGTCTACACGCTTATTAAAAAATCGTTATTGCCACCCTCAGGTCATATTTACACTAGCGAGCCTGTAGGGTGACAATGTTGTCCCGTCGAGAGATGTGTCGTCCTGTTGTAATGTATGTATTTGAACAATAAAATCCATGTTCCATATTTGTCACATTTCTGGTTTTTCCACCCTGCCCTCTTATTCGGACCTGCACGCTTATTAGACTTTTTTGGATTTTCCACCCGACACGCTTATTCCGCCCTCTACTCGAATTAGAATTTGGAAAATGTTCCACCTTACATGCTTATTCAGACTCCCACGCTTATTCGGGACTTGAAAGTACATATATATATATATATATACACACACACACACATACAGTACATATATATATATACTATTTTAATGGCCTGCAAAAGTATTCACCAACATCCAAAGTTTTCATATTTTGATGCCACCTGAGCTTATTTCATGAAGCTTTCAAATCAAAATTAATACGTGGAGTCTTCCACGACTCCAAATATGTGGAAACTACTCCAAAGTGATAAAGCTAAAAAATGCAGATAAAATGTGAATAAATTAGATTAACAGAGAAAATCAGATGATTCTTCGTTGCATAAGTATTCAACCCCTTTCCCTAATGAACCCTAAATCACTTCAGGAGCAAATTATTTGTTTGAAAGGTTACAAAATAAGTGTAATATATTTGACCTGTATGTAATCAGTGGTTCAACTTAAAAATTAAGCTCCCGCACTTATCGAAGGAGTTTTGAGGTGCAACTCACTTGGTCAACCAACAATGAAGACCAAGAAGCTTTCCAAAGAAATCAAACATAAAATGGTGCAGAAGCATTGTTCAGGAGAGGGTTTTACGGAGATTTCAAAGTCACTCCTTATCCCTTTGAGTCCACTAAAATCCATGATTAAGAAGTAGAAGACATATCATACCATCCAGACTCTACCCAGATCAGGTCACCCATTCAAACTCAGCAGCTAGGCAAGTGGGAAACTGGTTTGGGGGGGCCAACAATGACTTTGAAAGATCGGCAAGGCTCTATGTCTGAGATGGGGTCAGTGTTCATCAATCAACAATATCCTGTTCCCTTCACAAAGCTGGCCTCGATGGATAGGTGGCAAGAAAGAAGCCATTACTGAAAAAAGACGCATCTAAAAGCTCAAATGGAGTTTGAGGAAAAAGTGTCTTAATGATACTGCAGACATGTGGAGAAAAGTTTTGTGATCAGACAAGACAAAAATTGAACTTTTTGGTTTAAATTAAAAATGTTACATCTGGTGCAAGTCTAACATTGCACATCACCCAGTCAACATCATCCTGACTGCCAAGCATGGTGGTGGCAGCATCATGTTTTGAAACTGCTTTTCATCAGCAGGGAATAGCAAGCTTTTCAGGAGAGAAGGAACAATGGACGGTGCAAAGTACAGGAGAATCCTGGATGAAAATCTGCTTGAGTCAGCCATGAATCAAACTGGGTAGGAGAGTTACATTCCAACAGGACAATGATCTGAAGCACAAAAATAAAGCTACACAGGAGTGGCTGTATAGGAAGAAAATAAATGTTCTTGAGTGGCCCAGTCAAAGTCCTGACTTGAACCAAATTGAACATTTATGGTGAGACTTGAAAATTGCAGTCCATCGACGATCCCCATCAAAATTGACAGAACTACAGCAATTTTAACCTGAAGAATGGGCAAAGGTTTCACCATCTCATTCTGCAAACCTGTTGGAGACCTACCCAGAAAGACTCATAGTAGTCATTGCTGCAAAAGTTGCTTCCACCAAGTATTGACCTCAGAGGCTGAACACCTTTGTAACCAGTGAATTTTGATTTGTACATATTTTGTGTACATCTTTCCTGACATGTAACCCCCTTCAACTATAACAGTGTTTTGTTTGATCTCTTCAGTTATGAATAAGAAAGTTTAATTTGGAAACAATTTTTTATGCAATTTGTAATTCATCCAAAAGTAGCATTATTGGTTTGTGGTGAATACTTTTGCATGCCACTGTATATTTACACAAGATGCAAGTAAAATCCTTGTGCTTCTTTAAACTTTTATAACTTTTGATGCACTGATGATATAAACAAACGATAAATATAACCTGAAAGCGCAATTCACAAAGTTCTCACTCATTGCAGATCAAATTTTAGGGCTTCAACATAACGACCATCTTTCATAATACAATGTTCAACCCGATTTTCCAACGTGTAGCAAAACATTCTCCAGTTGCTGCTGAGTAATTTCATTCATTGTATTCAAAATTGTAACCCAAAGTTCATCCAAAGAATGTGGTTTTGATGAGTAAATTATAGCTTGACATAGCCTCATGAAATGGAATCGCATGGGACAGCTCAGGCGAACGAGGGGGAGTAGGGGAATTTTGTTGGTTCTGGGAGTATTCTATTTCCCCTATTGACTTTAATGTTAACTCAGGGAAAAACTATTTGACACTCTCCTTCGAATAAAAGGAGCGAATTTTTTCTCACAAACAGATCTCCAGCACAAACTTCTCTTTCTTCTCCCCCACCTCTTCCACTTATCCTACACCAACTTCTCCACATTAAATTGTTTCTGGGACCAAGCTCTTCCATGAGCCTTGACGATGCATCAAAAATTTTTTTGTTGTTGTCTACCTCTCTCCCCCTCCCCCCCCCACACACTTTCTTTTACCCTCCACCCCTCACCCCCGACCCTCCACCCTCTTTCTCTTACCTATTTATACCCCCATTTGAACAGAGATTCCTTCCCTTTATATCCATACCTATAAATAATACTCCCTTGTGCTATAAAACTTTATATTTAAAACTATATATTTCAGATATCTCATCCATTAAAAATCAGTTCAAGCAAAATTACTTTGATATAAATGACCTCAAAACTCTGGAAAAGTATGGAGCCAAGCAAGAATCAAACCAAACAGTGGAAAAAAATCACAACCTTGGTATTTAAATGGGAAACAATGAATGTGGACAATATCAAAAAAGTGTCATCGAAGGAATAACCAAGACAACCTTGGTGAAAGGTCACCACTATGATGAGTGGATAAAAAAACATGAATATAGACATGCCAGAGTTTATTATTTTTCAATATTTTATCCAAGCAAACTTCGCACAGCATGAATGTATGCACTCTGGGTCCATAGACTGTACTGGACTTGGTCATGATAAACTATCCATCAAACCTCTCTGGCTCTTTTTCAATCCTGCTTGGTTTCTCTGACCATACTTACCCCACGCATTACTGCTTTTGGGAATTTGTTAGCAGTAACCCCATTCAATCGAGTGGTTAAAACCAATATACCGAAAGAAACTACAAAATAAAAACGATTTTCCACCATCTACTGTCATGGAATAATAAAAGTATATCATCGAAATATTATTTTGGTTTTGAGGATCGGATATCATCCGGACTAAATAAGTGTCGAAATCTGTGAAATATGATAATTTAATGAAATAACGAGTCTTATAACTAAGCCAATATACCTATTTATTTATTTTAAGCAAGCAAGGATATGTTCCCTCCTTCTCCATACACTCACAAGAAAATGTGAAATTTCCAAAGTATTAAAAGTATCTTTTTCTTCTGTTTGGAGAATTATATTGAGTGAACAAAATTTTTTTTAGGAACGAACCAAAATTAACCAGCTTCATTGAGCAAAATGCTTTAACGCATTCACTGCGAGACTTCGCATAGGGACTGTCTATCCAATGCATCTGCCAGATATGCGTCTATATTTTCGAAGGTTTTGCTTCGATGCTTCGATATGCAGTGCTCCACAGGGAATCAAAGCAAATCTGGTAAAATAGGGGCATTTCAAAATATAGTTGAAACGTTTGCGCGGACCCAGTACCGATGTACCACATGACATGTGCACAGACAAGCACGCAACAGCTTGTGCCACTTGCCGAGTGCCCATGGTCAATAGTGGTACCACGCTAAGTCATTCTGAGTGAATCGTTCACTCAATGCAGATGCTTTTGCCACGCCACCATGCTGAGCGAGTGGTTCATGCTCCATCACCCTGAGCAAGTGGTGAGCGAGTGGTTCATGCTCTGTCGCCGAAAGTGAGTGGTTCGTGTTCCATCACCCTGAGCGAGTGGTTTTTGCTGCATCCCCCTGTTTGAGTGGGTCGTATTCCGTCACCATGATCAAGTGATTCATGCTCCGTCACCATGATCGAGTGGTTCGTGCTCTGTCACCCTGATTGATGGCTTAAGTATATAAGCCAATATACCCATAAAAGAAATAAATATATTTAAAAATATTTAATGGATGTCAAGAAAACAATGGAAAAATAATTTACCACAATTTTTAAATGATATGTGGTTTAGGAGGAGCTCAGAGCAGAATGCTGGAGGTTTATCATTTTGTCTCAACTCAACAAAGATATTTAGCCCAAGAACCAAACCACAACATATTATTTATCAACATTCTTGATGGTGGTGAAAGTTATATGAAAAGAAGGTGTTTTAATAAACTACAAACCCAACAAATATTTATTGGTGTCCTTTTTGAATTCACTTTGAAATATGAACAAAATTTTATTTTAAACTATTTGACTTTATTTGACTACAAACATAATAATATAATATATATAAATCAGCAAGAGATTTCACCAAGATGTTATTTTAAGGACAAAAGTATCGACAAATCAGAAAGATTTCACCAAGAAAATTGTATTTTAAACACAAAAATATAACATGTAAATAGGTCTTAGAAAAATAATCTCATGCTGATTTATAGATAATTTTCTGCCCTAAAATAAAATCTGAGTGATAAGAAAGAGATTTCACCAATAATATTTTATTTCAAACAAAAGTATAATATATAAATCAGCAAGAGATTTCACCAATATTTTATTTTTTTACACAAAGTATCTATAAATCAGTAAGAAATTTCAATCATAAAATTTTATTTTAAACACAAAAGTATATATATATAAAAACGTCCGAGAAAATCATCTTTTTTGTCATAAATATGGTGAATATAACTCATTGCAATGTTTGCAACAAGGACTACAAATATTACAAGAAACACAATCAGGCAAACACACACTCAATATATTTCAACTAATCCAACCAGTTGAACAAGAAAAACAACATTGTGATATATTCTCAAAGGACTGGTTAAAACATAGTTACAAGGGACATCTTAAATTATGCAAACACAAAAAAAACTCAGAAGATACAGCTGGGTTTGTTATTGAAAAAAACTGATGGAACATTTAAGGATCATATGAAAAAAAATTTTTATTGGAAGTGCAAAAGTAAAAATTGGGTGTTTGGGTTAATTAAAACACCCCTTTTGAAGATGATTAACGGCCTTATTAATGATATCCTTCCTCAGGCGATTCTCACCCTCTTGGGTCGAAAGACATTTCAGGGGTAACCTCGCTGGAGTCTGAAGCCCCAATAATTTTTGGCCTGTTCAACCATGCTTTGACTTGGAACAGGCTGCAATGATTTCTTCATGATTTCTCAACAACAACTATAGTTTTTTCTTCACTTTCCTCACTCATTTTATCGAATGCCTGTACATCATAGCTACAAATCATTGTAAGTAAGTCGCTTGTAACTTACATCACTTTTGTAAGTCCTATAGTTTTCAAATTAGGAGCTTGGAGAAATTTCACGATTTTCCACCATCTACTGTCATGGAATAATAAAAGTATATCATCGAAATATTATTTTGGTTTTGAGGATCGGATATCATCCGGACTAAATAAGTGTCGAAATCTGTGAAATATGATAATTTAATGAAATAACGAGTCTTATAACTAAGCCAATATACCTATTTATTTATTTTAAGCAAGCAAGGATATGTTCCCTCCTTCTCCATACACTCACAAGAAAATGTGAAATTTCCAAAGTATTAAAAGTATCTTTTTCTTCTGTTTGGAGAATTATATTGAGTGAACAAAATTTTTTTTAGGAACGAACCAAAATTAACCAGCTTCATTGAGCAAAATGCTTTAACGCATTCACTGCGAGACTTCGCATAGGGACTGTCTATCCAATGCGTCTGCCAGATATGCGTCTATATTTTCGAAGGTTTTGCTTCGATGCTTCGATATGCAGTGCTCCACAGGGAATCAAAGCAAATCTGGTAAAATAGGGGCATTTCAAAATATAGTTCAAACGTTTGCGCGGACCCAGTACCGATGTACCACATGACATGTGCACAGACAAGCACGCAACAGCTTGTGCCACTTGCCGAGTGCCCATGGTCAATAGTGGTACCACGCTAAGTCATTCTGAGTGAATCGTTCACTCAATGCAGATGCTTTTGCCACGCCACCATGCTGAGCGAGTGGTTCATGCTCCATCACCCTGAGCAAGTGGTGAGCGAGTGGTTCATGCTCTGTCGCCGAAAGTGAGTGGTTCGTGTTCCATCACCCTGAGCAAGTGGTTTTTGCTGCATCCCCCTGTTTGAGTGGGTCGTATTCCGTCACCATGATCAAGTGATTCATGCTCCGTCACCATGATCGAGTGGTTCGTGCTCTGTCACCCTGATTGAGTGGTCCGTGCTCCGTCACCCTGATCAAGTGACTCATGCTCCGTCATTCTAGGCGAGTGGTTCGTGCTCCGTCATTGTGAGCAAGTTGCCATTAAATAACACCCGATTTCCAAGCCATTTACCGTATTAACATTTTTTCTAAATTACCGAGCCAAATATTTTTATCCACACGTCAAATGCAGTTGTTTATAAAGAATAATGTTTGTGAACATATCCCTGAAATGTCGTTATAAATGCAATGTTGTTTTTCAGTGAAAGCCACTCAAGGTTTCTGGGTTGTACACAGTAAGTACTCTAGTTGGTAATCACCCTGACTCCAACCTGCCAATTCCCCAAAAATGTCAATATCGGTCAAGCACGTGTGTGTGTGTGTGTGTGTGTGTGTGTGTGTGTGTGTGTGTGTGTGTGTGTGTGTGTGTGTGTGTGTGTGTGTGTGTGTGTGTGTGTGTGTGTGTGTGTGTGTGTGTGTGTGTGTGTGTGTGTGTGTTCATAGAGCATCACATATTATCACTGCTAACTTCCCTACCCCCACCCTCCCTCTCCCATCCTTGCCCTACCCCCTCTCAATACAGTGCAGCACCTTCCTCCCACATCTCCTCTCTCACTTTGTCTCTGTCTCTGTCTCTGAGCATATGCTGGTGGTTATGTCCGGACGGTGGTTATGTCCGGACGGTGGTTATGTCCGGACGGTGGTTATGTCTGGACGGTGGTTATGTCTGGACGGTGGTTATGTCTGGACGGTGGTTATCTCTGGATGGTGGTTATCTCCAGACATGTCTTGATTGTGGTTATGTCTCAATGGTGGTTATTGCCAGACGTGGTTATGTCTGGATGGATCCTCCTCCTCACACAGCCTTACCTTGTCCTCCCCTCACACTGCCTGCCCTTTTTCTCACGCTGCCTTTCCCTCCCCTCATGCTGCCTTCCCCTCCCTCACAATGCTCCCCCCCATGCTGCCCATCTCCTCATGCTGCCTTCCATCATGCTACCTTCTCCTCCCCTCACGCTGCCTTCCTCCCCCTCATGCTGCCTTCCCTCCCCTCATGCTGCCTTCCCCTCCCCTCATGCTGCCTTCCCCTCCTCTCACGCTGCCTACCTCTCCCTTACGCTGCTTCCCTCCCTCACACTGCCTATCTCCTCATGCTGCCTTCTGTCGTGCTACCTTCCCCTCCCCTCGCGCAGCCTTCCCCTCCCCTGGCACAGCTTTCCTCTCCCCTAGCGCTGCCTTCCCCTCTCCTCGTGCTGCCTTCCCCTCCCCTCGCGCTGCCTTCCCCTCCCCTCGCGCTGCCTTCCCCTCCCCTCACGCTTCCTTCCCCTCCCCTCATGCTGCCTTCCGCTCACATTGTGCTTCCTCCCTCTTCCCTTGCACTCTCCCTCCACTAACAGCAATGAATCGCCAGATTGCCAGATCATGGCAGGATAGCTGAGAGGTACTCATGCTCGCTCTAAGCTGTCTTGCTTGGGATTGGATCCCGACCCAGCTATAAACTGTCATCTCGGTATTTCACAGGCAGGGTGATTCATCATTGTTTGTGCCATCTCTTGGTATGGACGTTAAAGTGGGCATCACATCTGCCAGAATTCACCTCCTCCCCCCCCCCTCTCTCTCTCTCCCTCTCACCCCTCTCCCAACCCTATCCCTCTCTTCCCCACCCCTATCCCTCTCTCCTACCCATCTCCCTCCCACTCCGATCCCTCTCTCTCTTGCCCCTCTCCCTCCTATCCCTCTCCCTCCCCCCCCTATCTCTCTCCTTCCCCTCTCCCTCCCATCCCTATCCTTCTCTCTCCCATGCCTCTCCCTCTCTCCCACCCTGTGCCTCTCCCTGACCTCTCTCCCTCTCCACCTCACCTCCTTCCTCTCTCCCTCCCTTCCCTCCCTCCTCTCTCCCTCATCTATCCTTCCCCTCCCTCCTCTCCTTTCTCTCTGCCCCTCTTCAAGTTCCCATCAGCAAAGCGATCGGTTGTACAGGGTGGTGCAGAGCCGACTGACACATTTGGATATGCGATAATTGAAACACATGAGGTTTATGTTCAAAGCTTGCAATTTTATTATTTGTGGTAGATAACATCAGGAAGTTGGCCTCTACCAGTTACAAGTGCATTGTCTTCGAAAAATGGTTCCACAACCCCAAAAGTTCCCACCCCACCCGTCGGACAGGAGAGCGGTCTGAAATGTGTCAGTCGGCTCTGCACCACCCTGTATTTGCTAGTTATAATATATATGTATAAAGTCTATATTAAATATGTTATTGGATTATATGGCCAAAGAAAACAGATATGGACACGAAAATCAAGTCTATATCATTATTTCAAGCCGAGATAAAAAGAAAAATAAGGTTTAACGTAAAATGGGGACCATATTATATTGGAAAACAAAATGGCTGACATAAGTCAATTTTAAAATTATGTCATATTTGGATTCTTTGGCCCTGAAAACAGGTGTAGACACCAAAATTAAGTTCCTATCTATATTATTAGCCGATACATGAGACATTGAAATTTTGTGTGCCAGCCATTTTTATTAATGGCTGCCACCGGTCAAAGCAGTGTGGGGCCCACTTTTGAAATAAACTGTTATGGGCCAGAGTAACTGTGTGCCAAGTTTCATAATTGTATCTCAAAATGCACAATTCGTCTCTAAACAGGGCTTAATCCTACGGATTAGTACTGCTGGTTGGTTAATGGCTTGAATTTTGTTTCTTGGGGTGAGATGTTTTCAGGATCAAACTCGTTGTACAGAGGTTTTCTTTGGTAATTTGCACATTTGTTTGCAAAATATTTAATGGCTCTCTTCTACCCCAAGGTATTTGTATGATGCTTCGTTCTCTAGTTCCTGTATTGTTGTATCTCAGTTGATTTTTATCTGACCCGTTTTTGTTGGTCCACCTTGTACAAATGTGCACTTGGAGCACTTATCGAGGCCAAATTCCATTTGAATGTCGTCGGAGTAACATTTCACCAATTCCAGTTATTCTGCCAATTTTTTTGTCATTCGGTGTGAACATTGTTTTACCAGCATGAGCCTCCTGCCATCATGAGTTGGAAAGATGAGAAAACTATTGAAAAAATGCATTTGTGTCTCATTATAAAGGTAAAGATATCGTGCTTCTCTTTCTGCCTCTCAGTTTTCAACACTTCTCATCATGTGTAGTCCATGAGTGAGGTCCCATAAGCCACTGGGTTGTTCACCATTTCCTTTGTGATTCTCTCCCAGGTGATTTTTCATCTGAGTGGATTTGCAGAATATCTGCCTGTTAAAGTTAAGATGGAACGGTGGGGGTTGAGGGGATAATCAACCCAATTAACACAATAACATGGCTAATGAAGATTAGACACTACGTTTAAATTGTCAGAGGGATAACAATGAATTGTATTTAACCAGGAGATCTTTCTGTCAGTGTTATGTTCAACAAAGAAGTTTGAGTATACAGGTACGTTAAATATATAAATATTCTCGGATCTCACATGTAAATATTTGTGAGCAGCTGCTAATGAAAATATTATAATGACAGGTTAACTTGTTTCTTATTGGGAATATTTTGGCCAAAATATATAATCTCCCTCGTTTTTGTTATGAGCAATTATCATATCTAATATATGAAATTATATGCATATATATATTTAGATATAAATACATATCACATCTAATACACAAAATAATTATACATATATATATATATATATATATATACATATTTAGATATAAATACATATCACATCTAATACACAAAAAATTATATATATATATATATATATATATATATATATATATATATATATATATATATATATATATATATATATATATATATATATATATATATATATTTAGATATAAATACATATCACATCTAATACACAAAATAATTATATATATATATATATATATATATATATATATATATATATATATATATATATATATATATATATATATATATATATATATATGATCTCATACACCGAATAATGTAGATACAGGTATATAATATATCTATATATATATATGTATATATATATATATATATATATATATATATATATATATATATATATATATATATATATATGTATATTGATTGGTGGTTTGTATTTAGCAAGAACTTGAGCCAAGTTATGTTTATATTGTTATGGTTTCAATGTTGTTTTTTTAAAATTTGAATAACTTCAGCGATCTAAGGCTCATGGATATCTTGTGCAGAAATCACAAACATAAAAAGGATGCGAGGAGACAAAGGACAAATAAACACAATACTTATATGTGGGATTTGAATCTGGATTTTATAATGAAGAACTAATTGTTGAGGTGCAAACACCAAGTAAGCAAACCATCCCAAGACCATGTAAAATTGTGTTGGACCAACATATCAATTAGCATTTAACCTTTGTGGTTCTTAAGTACATTTACCTGTTGTGCATGGGAATACTGACTCATTTGAAGGTTGAATATTACACAGTCTGTCCCTGGTAGAGGGCTGGTAGGATAGGTTATAGATGAACGTGCTCATTGCCTTTGAGCTGTTGAGCTGCCTTGTCTGGGTTTGAATCTCGACCCAGTCATAAACTGTCACTCTGACGTTTCACATGCAGATATATCTATCGATGTGTGCACTGTCCATCGGAAGGACGTCAAGCTGGTGGACCCCTCAGTCAGCACCAATCTTTGGTGGATGTTGCAGTGTTGGTGTGGTACAAAGGATATATGACCTTCAGTCGAGTATCCTTTGTTGGAGTGGCGAATTATCTCGAACCGGTTTTGGCCAAGAAAGGTTTCTCAACTTGTTGTGCCATGCCCTGGAGCTCTGTAAAGAGCATGGGCCTCTAATTATTAATTATCATTATTTTGTATTTGGCGTAATACTAATATATAATACCAGAAAATAACATAAGGGTGATTGTTCACTGAAAACATTAAAATTGGAAAAAACAATCTGTTAAATACTAAATTACAAGTTGTATAAAAATAGGGAAAAATATATTTCCTTAGCTTCCTGAAATTGTTGTTGAGTCGATGTGTTGGAGGATTCATAAATAAGTCATAAACAGTGTATGGTTGTTTCTGCAGGTTTTGTAAATCTTTTTTGAGGTTTGTAAAACGATATCCATGTAAGTGTATATCACGTTTTATATGAAAGAATGCATTTACAAACTTCTTAATTATCATATTTATCTTCACATGAAAGCTTGGCTTGCTCATGGCTCAGCAGAAGTACACTTTACATTCTCGCAGACAAATATCATCATTGCTTGTGACTGATATAATTTTTTTTAATTAAATTGCATTTATTCAGTGTATTTTGTGTTGAAATGTAGATTATATTAACACAAAATCCCAGCATTGATTCGAGCTGATATCACGTTTCTTTTGTACCACATGTGAGCTACGAGGGGGCGTTCAAGATCTTTTCGGAACGGCAAACAACAGTCTGAGATACGCGTTTTATTTATTTTTTAATCTATAAATAATAAGAAACATATTTCCTTATCAATTGTATGTACATATACATTCAGAGATAAAACAAGTATGTTGGCGTACATTGAACTATATCGCATCTCATTTTGAGAACATGTTGAACGCTCCAGGTAGTTTTAACTCATTTTATTCTGAACTTACAAGGTTTGTTTAATCTGCTCTCGTCTCAGCCATTTTTATGTGGTTTTCCAAAGTAGTAATTTTTCTGAAAAAACTTTCAGTCAGAGCATTAACTTGTTGTTTGTTCAGAGTTCCAGTGATAACTTGCCTACTTAAATACTTTTCGTGAGATACATCGTGGGATCTTTAATGTCCACCAATGCCCAGTTCTGGCAGGTGGATCATCCGGTTTAATGTTCTTCAGATGGATGTCGCACCCATTGATACATTTCCCTGTCTCTGAAATACCAGGATGACAGTTTATAGCTGCACCGAGATTGATGCCAAAATTTTTTTATTAATAGTTCGGGCCAGGATTGTAAAATACACAATGATGTGATATTGTGCCTGATAATTACAAACATTCTTTACATAGTGCTGGTGACATGAGGGATACCGAACATATGCAAAAATCGGAATGATACACAGAAGATGAGAATGGCTCATTATTGCCAAAGGTGAATCAATACTTTATAAGAAATTGAACAAAGGGTTGTGAATTAATTATACTCCATATTTCCTTGCCGTCCTAATACCACCGTTAGTATACGAGGCATTCCAAAATTCTATAAACGAGGTACAAGATTCACAACAGTACAAGACAGAATGTTTTTAAATTTTTCAAAATATAATATATACAATTAGTGTGAAATTACATAGAATATATATATATATGTATATATATATATATATATATATATATATATATATATATATATATATATATATATATATATATATATCACCCTTGTACTTTTTTGCTGTTTATTTGACAATTATGAGTCCAACAGGAGGATACAGAGGTAACACACCAATGTACCTTTGAGCTGTCTATTCTGGGTTTGATTCCTGACCCGATGATAAATTGTCGGAGTGGGTGATTCACAAACAACATGTTGGACGACAAAGTGTGCTATCCATTGGATGGATGTTAAAATGGTCGATCAGTCTACTAACATCAGTTGGTGGATGTTAAACATCACATGGTGGATTTTGCGAAGAGTCGGCAAGTTATTGCACGACTCCTGGTTAAATTACAAGTTCCCACCATAACTACTGCAAGAATGTAAAGGTAAACCACCTCGTGTAATCCTTGCTGTAAGGCTGCTTTGTTAGCACTGAAACTGCTCTCTGGTTGTGCACCATAGGGATCAGGAGGACTTTTTGGAGTTTATTGTTGAAAGAACCTTTTGAATTCTGCACTGAATGGGTAAAAATTAGTACATATATATTATATATAGTACATACAGTCAGTATGTATATATATATATATATATATATATATATATATATATATATATATATATATATATATATATATATATATATATATATATATATATATATATATATATATATATATATATATATATATATATATATATATATATATATATATAAATATATATATAGGACCAGGTCTGGGTGTGCAGGGTTAGTGTTTGCTCTGAGTCTGGGGGGCTGGTAGTTTGAACCCTGGCAGAGTCATATGAAAGACTATTTTAAAATGGTATGTGCTGCTTTCTTACTTGGTGCTCAGCATTTTAAATGATAGAGCATGGACAAACAACTACTTCAGCAGTACCAATCCCCCTCTGTAACAAAGAATTGTAGGTTCATCAGGATACTATATATACATATATATATATATATATATATATATATATATATATATATATATATTAAATTGGATAAGTGTCCATCCCCCTGAGTTCATAATTGGTAGAAGCACCTTTGAGAGCAATTACAGCTGTGATTCTGTCTCTACTAACTTTGCACACCTCCATTGGGCAATATTTGCCCATTCTTCTGTACAAAACCATTCAAGCTCAGCCAAGTTGTGTGGGGTGTGTTGATGGATGGAGAGCAATCTTTATATCATGCCACATATTTTTGATTGGTATATATGTATATATATATATACATATACAGTATGTATATATATATATATACATACTGTATATGTATTGAAATACAGACATACATTTGATGATTTTAGGGCCACAATTATTCCCTCCTTGGGGTTGGCGTCTGGAGAAGGTTTGGCCCAAGTCTTTCACAAACCGTCTTGCCCACTCTGATGTTCTACAAAGTAGGTTTATTCATGGTATCGGCAATAGCTCACCTCTCCTTTGTGAAGGACATCATGGGATCTTTACCGTTCACTCACAAATGCCGGCAAGATGGGAAACCCTTTTTAACGTCTATCCGAGAGTCGAGACACACACTGATGAATCACCTTGCTTGAGAAACACTGGGACGACAGTTTATAGCCTGGTGGGGATTCAACTTAGAGACAGCTTTGAGTCGAGAGTGCATATTATACATATACATACATTCTAGAGGACCACACATACAAAGGATTTACTGTATGTAAACATATACAGTCCTGGGAAAACCCCTGCATTATTTGCATTACACTCAGATAAGATAAATTACACCAAGTTAGTAGATTAAACACGTTTAATAATTATCAGTCTTTAAAACAATGTGTAGTTGGGAGTTGATTAAGAAGACATTTGGAACAATAGATTAACACGGAACATGCAAAACATAAAGGAATATGTTGTATAAGGCATACGTACATTGTACACGATCCGTTTACTTTACACACATTACACCTTGATTGTATGCTCACATACAGTTTATCTATCTATCTATATTTGTGCAATATTGTATCACTCCCCACAATTCAGCCAGCAGAGCTTGGTCACCATTTGATGTCCATTTTTAATACAAGCCCAGACAGCCTCAAATGCTGTTATCTGGAGTTTGTGCTGGCTAAACAATGACGTGAGTGTTCTTTGGACTCCTTGCCATCAAGATATCATTTCACCACATTTGCTGTGCATCTTGGATCCTTGCTGTGCTGGTGGATGAAGCACCGCTCGGTACTGTTGTTTGAGATGTAGCATTAAATTAGTACTGATCTTCCATCGTATGTGAAACAGTAAACACAGGAAAGATTTGACAGCGCAGTTAAATAAACAAAAAGACTGCTGTTAGTTGTTTAACTAATGCACATGGATTTAATTTTTTGAGACATAATTGAGGAATCAGCAAAATGTACCTTTATGATGATTCTTATGTCGAATCGACCTTAAATCCTTCCCAAATCGACCCTGTCTTTTCCATCCAAAATCACCACCTTTAGTGTTGCAGCAACACTGGCTCATTGTTTTCATTCCAAAGGGGGTTTGCCATCTTCAATTTTCATTCATAAGATTAATTTTTCATTTTGATATATGCTTGGTTCACACGTATACGTATAAAATATGTGTGAACCAAACATACAGTAAGTCGTCCACTATTGGTCATGTTAAAAGGTGTAATGTTCTCTCTCTTTATTTCAACCTTCGCCACCCAAGGCGGACAGGGATTGTGTTTTCACCACCGTCTGTCTATTTGTCTATCTGTTTGCATGATATCTCAAAACGTTATGGAAGGATATGGACGAAACCTGGTGGACATCTTGGGTGTGCGATGAGGAAGAGTTGATTCAAATTTGGTGAAGATCCGAATTCGAACCCGGATCCGATAATTTTTAAGCAGTAAAGTCGCTTCAATATTTAACTATTTCCATCCGTCCGTCCATCTGTCCATCCGTCCGTCAAAAATGAAGAAGATGAACCTTTCTCATACTGTGTTTCTATAAAAAATGGACCCTTTTGACCCTTTAGTCTACTGAGACCCCGTCGACCTTTGAAGACCCTTTAAGACCCCAAGACCCTTAAGACCCCTAATTACCCAAAAGACCTCTAGGACCCAAAAGATCCAGATGACCCAAAAGACCCCCGTAAGACCCAGAGGACCCCAAAGACCCCTCAGACCCTGTAGGCCCCTTAAGACTTATAAATGGATGAGGTGTGGGTGTGTGTGTGTGTGTGTGTGTGTGTGTGTGTGTGTGTGTGTGTGTGTGTGTGTGTGTGTGTGTGTGTGTGTGTGTGTGTGGGTGGCATGTTTTTTGTGGAGTTCTACTGGAGTGTTCTGATGTGGAATGTGATGCACCAAAATGGTCGTAATGATCTTCTGAGTTGATTAGGCCATTTAACGACAGAGAACCCAGAAGAATTCCCATGTTTTAAATGCACGCCGTGTTAAGGTGCATAGAGCAGCTGAGTAGGTCCTTCAGTGGCATGGCATTCTATTGACAAAATAAATAGCAAAAACAATGATAACATTGTTACAAACCATATATTTATAATTAATACAAATAATATTAACAATAATAACAGTTGTATAATTTGGCAAGAATAATAACGAACGTATAATCTCCGCCCTGCCCGAAGCTCATCTGGATTTGTTCTGAAGGGTAATTCTAAAATGTGGTTCTAAAGGGTTATTCTAGTGGATTCTAATGGGTGCGAAGGGTTTTACAGGGTGGTTCTAAAGGGTAATTTTTTAGTGTTTGAAAAGGTAATGCTATTGGGTTCTAAAGGGTTTTAAATGGTAATTATAATGAATTTTGTTCATTTCTAGGCTTTGCCTATTACATATAAACAAGCTCAAATGAGCTAAGATCCTCGTCCTCTTAATTATGACGTCATAAAAACGAATATGACGTCATTGTGATGTATCAGGTTTGCTATAAATTATCTGTGCTAATGTCCGGCTTGATTCCCACCAACAAAATTCAAACAGCTTGCCTGGTTTCGGAGATAATGGTATAGGCGATTTGCATTAGCGGCGATATTATGACGTCAACTTTTTTTTTCTCGGAAGAATTTCCAAAATCGGAGATGGTTACTGCCTGCGCGTGGGCTTTCTGCATATACATGGGAAGTATCACGAAGATCCGATGAAAACTCTGGGTTGTGAAACAAAAAATGTCAAATAATAGGAATGATGTCATAAAAATTGATATGACGTCATAGTGATGTATCTCATGTGCGGTAATTCATCTCTGCTAATGCCCTGTTTGATTCCCGCAAACAGAATTCAAAAAGCTTGCCGAGTTTCGAAGATAATTTTTTAGGCGATTTCCATTAGCGGAGATATTTTGACGTCATAACTTTTTTTCTAGGAGGAATTTTCAAAATCGGAGATGGTTACTGTCTGCGCAGGGTATTTTTACATATATACGCCAAGTTTCAGGAAGTTTCGATGAAAACTGTAGGCTGTGAAACAAAAAAGTCTACAAGAACAACAACGTGAGTAAGACTTAGAGATCCTCCACGAGGATCTAAAAATGCCAAACCGAACCACTTCCTTTTTTTTGTTTTTGACGTCATTCTTCACCATTGAGAAATGGAGTCAAAAACGTTATACATCGCCATCAGAAAGTATTCACACCCCTCGACTTTTTTCACATTTTGTTGTGTTACAGCCTGAATTTAAAATGGATTAAATTAAAAAAATTTGTCACTGATCAACACAAAATACCCTGTAATGATAAAGTGAAAACGTGATTTTAGAAATTTTTACAAATCAATTGAAAATTAAATACAGAAATATCTAATTTACATAAATATTCAGCCCCCTCAGTCAATACTTAATTGAAGCACCTTTGGCAGCGATTATAGCTTTGAGTCTTCTTGGGTATGTCTGTGTCATCTTTGCACATCTTGATTTTGGGATTTTTCCTTCCAGATTTCCTCAAGCTCTGTCAAGATGGAAGGGGAGCATCAGTGAGCAGCAATCTTCAAGTCTTTCCACATATTCTCAATGGGATTCAGGTCTAGGCTTTGGTTGGGTTACTCACAGACTTTCACGTTCTTGTTCTGAAGCCATTGCAATGTTGCTTTGGCTGTATGCTTGGGGTCGTTGTCCTGTTGGAACGTAAATCTTCGCCGCAGTCTAAGGTCTTTTGCACTCTGAAACTGGTTCTCCTCAAGGATTTGCCTGTATTTGGCTCCATTCATTGTTCCCTTTATCCTTACAAGTATTCCATTCCCTGCTGCTGAAAAGCATCCCCATAGCACGATGCTGCCACCACCATGCTTTATGGTAAGAATGGTTTTAGATGGGTGATGAGCTGTGCTCGGTTTCTGCCAGATGTAGAGCACTTTGCATTCAGGCCAAAGAGTTCGATTTTCATCTCGTCAGACCACAGAATCTTTTGCCTCTTTTGCTCTCAGAGTGTTTCACGTGCCTTTATGCAAACTCCAGACATGCTGTCATGTGCATTTTTCTCAGAAGTGGCTTCTGTCTGGCCACTTTCGCATAAAGCCAAGATTGGTGAAGTGCTGCAGAGATTATTGTTCTTCTGGCAGGTTCTCCCATCTCAGCCAAGTAACTTTGTAGTTCTGTTAGAGTGATCAATGGGTTCTTGGTCACTTCCCTGACCAAGGTTCTTCTTACCCAGTTGCTCTGTTTTGTGGGATGGCCAGCTCTAGGAAGAGTCTGAGTAGTTCCATATTCTTTCCATTTCTTTATGATGAAGCTCACTGTGCTCTTGCGAACTTTCAACTCTCTAGAAATTGTTTTATACCCTTCCCCAAATCTACGCCTCCTCACAATTCTATCTCGGAGTTCTACGGACAGTTCCTGGGACTTCATGGTCGAGTTTCTGCTCTGACATGCACCATCAACTGTGGGACCTTATACAGAAAGGTGTGTTTCTTTCTGAATCATGTCCAATCAATTGAATTGGCCACAGGTGGACTCCACTCAAGTTGTGGAGCCATCTCAACAATGATCAAAGGAAATTGCATGCAACTGCGATTAATTTGTATTGTCTTAACAAAGGGGTTGAATACTTATTGACTCAAGACATTTCAGCTTTTTACTGTGAATGAATTTGGAAAAATTTCCAAAATATATATTCCACTTTGACATTGTGGGGGTGTAGGGGTGACATTATTGGGGTGACATTATCATGTGTAGATCTATGATGAAAAAAAATCTCAATTCAATCCATTTTAGATGCAGGCTGTAACATAACAAAATCTGAAAAAGTCAAGGGGTGTGAATACTTTCTGAACACACTGTACAGCATAATATTTCAAAAATGTATTGCGCCCAATATGTTCTGCTGGATCAGGCATTGCATAGTAGAGATATGTGCTCTACTGCCCTTCTAGTTTTAGAAGTGTCTATCTGCAGTATGTTGAAGTGAAGGGACATATAATGAAGGAAGATCATACAAAAAGGGAATGTCAAAATAAAATTGCACATTTTCACCGAACGAGCCACCGCCCGTGGGACCGCACAACAACACTCAAGGAAGGTGGGTGGGAGGCAAACGTAGGCAAGTAAGGCCTGAACTTTGTTCAAGTCGATCAATATATTCAGTGACAGTGTGAATACTTTTGCCGTGTATTGCCATGGCTGGGAAATGAACAACCAAGCAGCTTGTATAGCGCTCACCAAGTGGAGCACTTAAGCAAGCACTCCAACGAAACAGTTGTTAAAGAACGGCAAGCTTGTCAAGCGATTAGCGATCGCCGATCGGTCATAAAAACACCATGCACCTGAAGACACCCGGAATGTCAAGCAATGTCCAAAATGGACAAATGAACACTTTTTTTTAGCAGTCGGAACTGCTGCTGAAGTCAATTAAGAAGTTTAAATATTGAAATTTGGCTGAGATTAAGAGATTCTAGAGGTTATGGCATGTGCGGAAATGAAATAAAGCCACGAATGTTGGCATCTCCGGGTGTTTATTATTGCAATGCATCCAGTGATTTGTCGCTATGATAATGAGGCATTCGATGATGTGTGAGGAAAGTGAAAAAAAATTTATCCTTAAGAAACCGTTGCGGCCTGTTCAAAGTCAATGCGTTGTTGAGCAGGCCAAAAACAATGGTTAATTATGACACCAGTGAGGTTTCCAAAGATAATGCAGCCTTGATAAAGGATAACTAAATAAGGCTGTTAATTATCTTCAAAAGGGGTATTTAAATTAACCCAAACACCCAATGTTCACTCATGCACTACCTTGGAGTTCCCTGAGTATGCATGCAAAGTTTGGGGCCACGACGGAGGAGACAGACAGATGGACTGATTGACATACACTGACATTTATTAGTATAGATATAATGAGAAAAATGTACCCGGTGTTGCTAGGCAACGCTCGGTCCTTCCTCCCACTTTTCACCGCCCTCCTCCCACCCCTTCCCCTGCCTACACCCACTCCACCTCCCTCCCTCCAGACACCCACCCCACCCCTTTCCCTTCCTCCTCCAACATCCACCCTTTCCCTCCCTCTTTCCACCTCCACAGCCCACCCTTGCCCTCCCTCCTCCCACAAAGGTACCCGGTGTTGCCCGGGATGTAACATGCATCTATTGGACTATCACAATTGAGCACATATTTCGCGACAAACATTTTATTTATCAAGCTGCAAAATATTGAACAGAAAAAGGAACAAAATTGAACATATTATTGTCATGTTTTTGGATAGACAATATTGAATGTTTTTTCATCAAGGACCAGAACATATAAATTGTTTGGTGTTCCAACTCGAGAGCATCCCACATATAGTTCACCATGTGGAAGAGATATTGAAAAATCTGTTTTGTTATCAGACAATGAGAACCCACTCTTGAAACAACTGTATATGTATATGTCTCAAAATTGCTTGTTTTGAAAATTTTGCACTCAATTGTGAAAATTTAAGAGTATCTGGATTAAAATATTATTACAATAAAATACGATACATAGGGGGCTGGTCGTCGTCTTTTTCTCCTGTGCAGCACAAGGCTGTGAGTATCATCAATAACCGAGGGTGTGGCAGTGACACTTATTCACTCCAGATTTTGACACTTATTTAGTCCACCCTATCCGATCCTCATATTTTGATTCTATATTTTAATTAGTCCATGAGAGTAGAGTGTTTCCAAGGCAAGGCATTTTTAGTACGCCAAATCAAACTGCTGGCTGAGACCCCAACGAGTTGAAGTTGGGCTGACCAAGGATCAGCGTTTCATGAAAAGGGGTGTTTAAATTCACCCAAGTAACCAATTTTCATTCATGCACCCCCTTGGAGTTCCCTTAGTATGCATGCAAAGTTTGAGGCTGCTATAAGTTTCGTGGTTTTGGAGTTATGGAGAAGACTGACTGACACACTGACATTTATTATTATAGACTTAGCTTCAGTGTGTCTGTCCAGGCCATAACTCTTCTACCATCTGAGATTTTGTCATGAAATTTTCAACAAACCTTTATGACGACAATATGGAGACTACAAGTTCATAAAATGTGCAATTTTCTTTTCTTTTAACCTTCACCACCGAAGGTGGATGGAGGTTTTTTTCACCCCTGTCTGTTTGTCTGTTTGTCTGTGAGCAGGATATCTCAAAAAAAGTTGAGGACGAATTTGGATGGAATCTGGCGGAGAGGTTGGGTGTGTAACAAGGATGAATTGATGAGATTTTGATGAAAATCCCGAATACTGTACTCGAATTTTTTTCATGTGGTTCTTCACCATTGAGAGATAAGGCCAAAAACCATACATAGCACGATATCACAAAAAGTTGCGGACAGATTCGGATGAAACTCGGTGAACGAGTTGGATGCATGACATGGATTCATTGATTCAATTTTAGTGAAGATCTGGATCCAGAAACTACAATTCTTAAAGTGGTACGTCACCATTGAGAGATGGGGCCAAAAACGATACACAGCTTGATATTTGAAAAGCTTGTTTTATGGATGATGACAAATCTTTGTGGATGAGTTGGGTTGGTGACGAGAACGAGCCGATTCGAGCTCGATTCTGGTCCAGAAGCAGATCCGGCCTATCAGTGGGATACAAAACAAACTGTTCCGCCGAGCAGAGGTATGTGCTCTACCGAGTGCCATTCCAGTTTAACTGTCGTTGTTGTCAAGTTTATTTTGAATGCAAATCAGATGCCGATAGGCTTTGCATTTTGGGAGGCTTTCAATATAATTAATGTGATGTTTGTTTGTCACAACCTTACCTTGCTCCACCAAGTGACTTCCAAGGATCGTCAAGGCTGTGACCTTGTACGAACTAGATCAACAAAAAGATGAACATGACAAATCCTTATTCGAATCCAGTGTACATCACAATTGATGCTTCGTCCATTTTCCGACAAGGACAAGGGAGGGTGGCGATGGATTCATTGCTGGCTCTGGGTCCATTCATCATTCTGTTAAACATGTTGGTGCTGCTGTCCTGTGCACTACGCTGCTTCGACAAGCCAATGGTGCTGTATATCGGACTTACGGCTTTGGCAGACATGCTTTGGACACTCCTGAATATGGCCACTTTTGTACATATTCCATTGGTTGAAAAATGGCGAGTAACCTTCTATAAATGCATTGCTCAATTGTTCTTCTTCGCATTCACCAATGAACTTCAGACTTTGCTAGTCTGGATGATTAATGTAGATCGTTACTGTGCTATATTCTGGCCGTATGCGTACACGGCTTGGGTAGCTAAAGGGAACAGAGGTTGGCAGCCGGCAGGACTAATTGTTATTTCATCCTTTCTCTCTCAGCTTCCCCCCACAATCCTCATAACCCATGCATCTTTCTGTTCACAGGAAGTTGTAATCAACAACGCACTTTGCCTTATCGGCTTTGTAGCAGAGGTTGCCTGTAAAGGTGGCGCATTGCCCAGCATTTACACTTTTTGTGTATTCTTACTTGTACACATATTAACAGCCATCACGGTTGTCCACTCGTCCTGGAGGATTGTCCGGGTGTGCAGACGGACAAGCTCGGTTGATTTCCGGAACAAGGCCCTGCATGTTTGCTGCACACAAGTCATGGTGTTTGGTGTGAAGTTCTGCCCTGTGTTTGGCCTTGCAATCACAAGCCGTGTTGGTTTGAAAAACGTTTATTTTCGCTTTATCATGTATCTGGCTCTACTCATCGCTTCCCCCATTGCAAATCCTATTATTTATGGATTAAGAACAAAAGAAGTGAGGGAGCCTGTGGTACGAATGTGGAGGAAAACTGTGGCACAGACAAGACCATTTGCAATTCGAAAGAGTGAGATTCAGATCACCAAACGGTGGGATATGTTCTAAACATTAAGATAAACAAATAGAAGCAAAACATCAATCTGCATTTGGGATCATTTCCTGACAATTCACCCGCCCTTCCATACGACGCCTCTCGGGTTTGCCTGGAAATTTTTCGAAAAATGCCTCTTCTTGCCAAACAAAGGAATCCCAAGTTTCAGCTCAATATCTCCAACGGTTTTCGAGTTGAAACCCCCCAAAATACGGGTGTCTTGTCCACTTGTTGCACTCTTGTTTTACTAGTACACCCCACTCCTAACTCCCTACGGAAACAGGAAGGGTCATGTTGTTGTCCTCTCTGAGATGTATTGATTTCAGTGACTCGTTAATTTTTCTTTCCATTTTTGTGATAAAACACACGTGGTGAAGTCGATCTAGTCTCGGGTCCGTTCTTCTGCGGTGGACACAATAAGCAGAGAATGCCTCAATGATGTCATTATTCCTCCAGATTTCTTTCACTTTAATGTTAAACAGCAGTATATATATATATATATGACTGTTTTAAAAAGGTAATCATACATGTTTGTGGTTTATAATTTTTTTTTTACTTCTGGGAGGTCTCTTCTTCTTACTAGTCTTCAAGCCACACAAAATGCCATGAAAAGCTATTTAGACACATCAACACGGCATTTGTTCAAGGAGGAAACAAAACCCTGGGAGAGAAGGGTTATTATTAGTATTAATATTGTTACGAATTCTGGCCCGCCAGACGTGCGAGCGATTGCGTAACTCCAATCGCAACCGCGTCGCCCACCGGAATGGACAATTCAGTCGTGACCCTCCTGGAACTACCGCCAGGAGCCAGTCACGGGTGTGGGTTTAACCTCACCACGATCGTGCCAATTGCCCACCCGCGCAGGATAGGGTTGCTCGCCAAATTCGACCTACCTAAGTACCTGCGCGAGTAGTCGACCGGGCGATCATACCTCATCGCAGGTCGGCCTAGGACACGAACCGCTTAAGCGGTCCGTTCCGTGCTACAGTGATAACCGAGCGGAGTTATCGCCGACCACGACGGATGTGATTCTCTTCTTTACCCTGGGTGTTCAAAACCCACTACTAATTTAGTCCGCGATTCAAGATGGCACTTTCAATGGGGAAAGACATGACGAACGGGATACATTTCACACAAGGACATTTATTACAAAGCACATATTGCACACACAACACAAGCAAGGAATCATGCAATATACAAGAAAAGCGTTACCACCGACTACGAGCAATGTACAGTCACTTACACAGGTCTAACTTATAGGGACACGGTGCCACAGCAGTCATACAAAAGCAAAGAAATGGAAAGAAAAGACCCCCTCACAGACAAGGGGGTCAGGCTGGACCACTTGGGTCTTTATGACACGGGACCTGAGAGACCGAACGGGTCCCGCGAGACCGTAGCAGGTTACCTGCCCCCTCGAGGGGCGACGGTCGGCGAGCCCTCTCCGGCACTCTCCTCTCGTGCGCGCCTCGACCCGGGACCACTGCTCGCAACCCTCACGACTTGGCGCCCAGAGAGAGAGACGAGCCTTCGACGATACAGAGCCCGACGAGTCCAAACACGACGTCCCAGGCAGAAGAGAGGAGGAATCCAACACGATGATCCAAGCAGGAGAGAGGAGAGCTCAAACACAACGTCCATCAAGAGAGCAAGCCCACGTGCGGTCCGCCCTAAATAACGCGGGGCTCCGCCCCTTCGCTCCACCCACTTTTTGGCTCCGCCTCTCCTCTATCCTTTTCGAGAAGCTCCTTGAAAAGGGGCATTCCCTCCTCACGGCCGCCTCACACCCCGTATCCACCAATCGCCAGCGAGCTCTCGCGGCCTCTCCCGTCAGCCCTGGCGCCGCAAAAAAAAGTGGGAAAACTCGCGCACCATTGTAGGCCTTTCACGGGGCCTTTTGTATGAAGTCTTCGGGCGGTCCAAAATAACGATAGAACAGAAAAACGGCTATCTCAAAGAGTCACAGCCCGATGAATCGCACGAATCCCCTTTAAACAACGGTGGGGAACTATCTGCACATAAACTTAGCGTCATAACTGATCTAAGGACCATTTATGGTGTATTGCGAATTTCCACAGCCGTAACAATATTATTTAATAATTACATAATGTTACACTATTATCACTCGTGTTGTTATTAGTTTTCTTCCTCAAAGTGGCCTTGGGAAGAACGCCATTATTAGCTGTGTTAACACGGATACACACCTTAACAGGGACTTCACCCAAGACGGAACACCCCTTTGGGGAGGGGGACAAATTCATTCGCTACAGCATCCATCGTGTGACCGACCCTTCGACCCGTCAAGTTTGGTTGAGATTGGACAAGTAACGACCAAATGTTTTGCGGTCAAAAACACCGTCAGACGGACAGACAGACAGGCACCAAATTACATATTTTAGTGTGATTAGCATCTTTGAAGACACATATCTTCTGTTCCAATGGAGATAGAAACTGAGCAGTTAATTGTGATGAATGACGAAGAAGAACGGAGAAGAATCACAACGAAGAATGACACCACATTACGATGCCACAATATGACGCAATAATCCTTTCTTGGTTTAGCATCACGATATATTTTGACTTTGTTCCATCACAATCCCACAACAAAAGTAAAATGTTAAAAGATGTCGTGATAAGAGGATTGTGGTGTCGTATTGTGGCATCGTAATGTGGTATTGCAATGTGGTGTCATTCCTCGCTTGTTTGGTCGTTGTTTTTTTTGAGATTTCATCCCTCTATGTTTTTACATGTTTTTAAAAAAAAATTTCGAGTTAAAATAAATGTTGAGTTCTGAGCAAAAGTTTTTTCATTGGAGTACTGTCTTCTTTTCAAAGGTATTACAGCATTTTTTTTTTGTCTATATTTTGAATAGTCTTCAGAACAAACAATTTGTGGGAATAGTCCCACAAAAAATGTTCCCCTCCCTTCACTCTGCTCGGCAAAATTATATTTTTCAGTGCAATGTAAATTTTCGTGTAAATGTAAATCAATTCATCTTCATCAATCAATAATTCCCTAAAAGATAGGAGATGCACCGGTCAAGGGGAAAAAATGCAACAAAATACAAAAAATTATATGCAATCTGACTTTCTTTGAAAAGTTTTGCTGATCACATGGACACGTATTAACACAGGTACATTTCCATCACAATGAAATAAGTACATCATTCCATGGGGAACTGAGGTAACCAAGTTTTAGGAATTGCTTTATGTAACACATACTATACAGAGTTCAAAATAATATTGTTGACCTTTGATTAACATAAGAGGTATGTGGTTGGTACCAGCCTATTTGTAGTGAAGTGTCTTTCAAGAGATATATGATTATGTCGTGCACATGACCGGAATTTTAAGAGAAGGAAATATACTTGCTCTTGCATAATGTTTTATGCCTTATAAGAGGATCACAGCAGGATTATAAGAGGATTGAATGAAAAACTTTCTCGTGGTGATGGCAGATCGTATTCCCATTTGAAAGTGAAAGGCCACTTCGCCAGTCCAGGAGTCTCTTCTGAGAAGAAGATAAACTTTCCACAGATGACAGACCTTTCTGTCTACAATATGTTTCCTTCTGGCAAACATCATTAAGAGAAACACAGATCTTACAAAAATTGTCTTCCATCTTCTTCAACACCAGCTAAGCATGCTGGCTGGCTTCAAGGAGCTTGATTTCATCAATGACTCACAGATTCCCTGAAAGATAGAAGATGCACCAGTCAAGGGGAAAATAAAACAAACTACAAAATATAGGACCACTGGACCTGTAGCTTATCTGGGCCCTGGCCTAAAGTTGTAACCCAAATTTGGTAGCATTCTGACTGGTGGATCTGGAGAAGATTTTTGAAGAAATTTACTAATCTGCCATTTTGACCGACTTAAAGACACTTGACCGTAACGAGTTTTGCAATCCCTGTTAAAAGTCAGGAGAGGAACGTTGCTGCCAATTTTCAGCCGGATCGGCCCAGCGGTTTGGCTGGAGAAGTCGAAATAGGAGACGGACGGACGGCGCACGATGACAATACCTTATCTGGAATTAAAATTGCAGATCAGCTAAAATGATATGCAAGACGATCTTTGAAAAGTTTTGCCGACCAAATGTACGTGTTAAAACACCCTGCCTTTCTGACACTTCCCAATATGTTACCGGGACGTGTACTTGCAATTTGATTCCATGTTTCAGTAGTCACCTATTTTATTCACAGCGGACAAAGGTATAATGATGAGAAAATAGCCTATTTTTCTTTCATTATGGATGGCATTCATACTTTTATCAAATCAAATGCATCCTGTGTATCAACATCAACTCATCATATGTGTTCAAACGTCTTGGTTGAGTAATGATTACTGTACCACGTTATATATATATATATATATATATATATATATATATATATATATATATATATATATATATATATATATATATATATATATATATATATATATATATATCCATCCACTGGGACCATACTCTGTGCAGAGCGTTGGTGCTGCCGAAGCAGTCTCCTTGGCTATTGGGTACAATCCTGGACGGGTCGCCACTCCGACACAGGATACCAGCATGCTGGCACTCATTTTGCCGACCTCGGAAGAATGACAGGCAGAGTCAACCCCACCTGGTATTAATTCAACAGCCGAGTGGGATTTGAACTCAGGATACTCGGATCCTAAGCCCACCACCCTAACCATTAAGCCAACACCAGGCATATATATATATATATATATATATATATATATATATATATATATATATATATATATATATATATATATATATATATATATATATATATATATATATATATATATATATATATACATACATACATACATACATACATACATATACAAACACACATCTAAAAATATATACTAATAAAAGGGTGTGTGTGTGTGTGTGTGTGTGTGTGTGTGTGTGTGTGTGTGTGTGTGTGTGTATGTGTGGTTGTTATCTCCATATGTGGGTTTCAGAATATGAAATGGAGTCCTCCCAGTGCAGACTCAAAGTATCCACCTTCATTTCGGTAAGGGGTCAAGATTCATGGACTAAGTTCTAAAGTTTTCTGCTCTCAAAGTTTTGTGCCAAGGGATCTCTGAAGTTTTTAGACAGCTTCCAACTGTAGTTCGTTTGGAATAATATTCCCAGGGATGGTTTTAACTCACCTGTAAAGTAGTTCCGGGGAGTTTATGGGATGGCGCGTTGTCCGTCCGTCCGTCTGTCCATCCATAAATACTTGCAACTTCTTCTCAGAAACTACACATACGATTTCAATGAAATTTGACCACAACCTTCATCACCTGTGATGACATTAAAAAAACGGGGTCTGAAGGGTTCTATAGAGGGAGTTTACGGGGACGGGGGGAGGGGAGTGGGTTGCCTCCCCAAAGAAGTACTTGCTTTCTTCTCAAACGATACACACAATTCCGATGAAACTTCACGACAACCTTCATCAACCATGATGTACCAAAGTTTGTTCATGACATTCAAATAATCTGGATCTCAGGGGATTTAAGAAGGATTGCCCCCCAAAATATGTATTTCCTTTCTTCTCCAAAACTACACATATAATTCCGATGAAACTTGACCACCATCTTCACCACCCGTGATGTACTAAAGTTTTTTTTCACAACATAAAACAATTGGGGTGTAGGAGGGTCTATGGGGAGAGGGGGGTTGCCCCCCAAAATATGCATTTGCTTTCTTCTCAGAAATTACACACGCAATTCCGATGATACTTGACCACCATCTTCACCACCAGTGATGTACTAAAGTTTGTTCACGATATTGAAAAAAAATTGGGGTCGAAGGGGTTCTATGGGGGGGTTGCCTCCCCCTCCCAAAATATGTATTTGCTTTCTTTTCTGAAACCACACACACAATTTCAATGAAACTTGACCACGACCTTGATCACCTGTGATGTCCCAAGGGTGTTCATGGCATTAAAAACAAAATCCATAGGTATTTACTTTCTTCTCCATTATATATTTTGTGGGTCATACATGTCGACCAGTGGTTGCCTGGTTATCTTATCTAGCCACCACCAGGTGAGCGCCCAAGAGTACTGCCCCATGTTTAATATCTCTATGATGCTCTTGTCATCATTCCTGTATTTCCAGCTGTCACAGGTACAACTTTTTCATTTTTCAGCTTCCAAGATCTTCTCACTTCATTCTTGAGGTCTTGGTGTTTGGTCGTTTTCTTGATTTCTGCATCGTTTTGTCCAAAATCACTGGTATTAACTCCTCAATCAGCAAAGGCTTCTTCACTTTTTTGTACCTTAGTATGGTATCTGGTCGCAACGCTTTGTTTTTGATGTTCACTCTCAATGGGATCATTAGGTTGTATGTGAGTGGTGAGTACTTCCATGTTTTCAGTGATTACTTTTGGTTCATGTTCTCACAAATTTTCTGGAACAGGGACATCAAAGTTTTTGCAGATGTGCCTGCGGATTACTTTACAAACTCTGTTGTGTTGTTGTGTGTAGACGGCTGTTCTGACATGAGTTTATTTTTGTGGTGCATGAGGAGCATGCTCCCATACCTGACCTGACCTGAATTAAATTAATATTTAGTGATTAAAATATGCAGATGCAGTGATTAACTGAGAC
>NC_140972.1:89478643-89498643 GCF_056783735.1 Eptatretus burgeri | reverse complement strand
GAAAATGCTTTCGTTGTGACCGTACAAATACACCGCTCAAATCGCAGGGGTCACGAGATTTAATTTTAACACCATAATTAAGTCCTCTCTATACTTGTCGGACATTGTCCTTCAAACAATGGGTTATTGTGATCCTGAAAAAAAAAAATTATCTTGTAGTTCGACAAACAAATAAACCAATGTCACCCGCAGGGTGACCCGTATCTTGCCAAAAGGTGACCACGTGTGACTTCTTTAAGGTCAAACTGAGGTGAACAGAGCTGCTATCCACCAGGAGCGACTCCTTGAGGAATATCTGCCTACGAGAGATTCCGATGAGAATCGTTCTACAGAGTAACCATGAAAAATATGCTTTTGCCTCATAACGTCACCAAATGACGTCATAATGTCTCAAGCTTGACATATCTAGAAAGCACTCATCGAGGTGTTCAATTTGAGGTACTACACGATATGGTTCCTAAAACTTGAAAATTTGACCTTGGGGTCAAATATGCTTGACTTCAGGCGCTAACCATGAAGGTCAAGGCCAATCGCCACCAAAAATTAATCAGCTGAGCGCCAGACCATGAACTATATTCCCATGAAGTTTGAAGACGATCCGATCAAAATTACTCAAAAAATAAGGGTTTCGTCGACTCCCCTGATTTGCGACAGTGACCTTGACCTTGACCTTCAAAATTTTATGCACTGAAAGGGACCTCTATAGGCCTCTGATATGCAAAGTTACAAAAATTTCCAATGATAACTGTGCTCTGCAGAATTTTTTATACGTGATTACAGACAAACAAAAAATAAAAAATAAATAAAAAACATACAAGCTGACTAACATATCTTGCAAAAACTTCGTTTTGGCAAGATAATAAAAATAAACAAGTCTGAAGACGACAATGGTTCACAAGCGGTATTTGACGATGTAGATTGTTTCAGAAGTCAAGGATGAGACGATGTGATAATATTTGACCAAGTTATAAAAATGATCAACATGATGTGGTACGAGTGACAGGTTATTAGCTGCAAAATGTCGAAAACCCGGATTCGTTCAACAACTTTCAAAAGTTGACCTTTGCATAACCTTTAAAGGTCACAAAACCATGTTGTGGACATTAAAATAAGGAAACAGGATACGTGCTATAGATTATTGGAGTTAGTTCGTCCAAGAAGGTCGAAAACCCGGTTCGATTCCCACAACTTTGAAAATTTGAACTTTGTGGCCTTTAAAGGTCAAAGGTCAAGGATTATGACCTTTGGTGCAAAACTTCCTCCAGAACATTCCAGGAACAATATAACGTCATATAGGCTATATTGCATTTCGCACTCCTCGGATTATCCATACTTTGATGAAATCAGCGTAAAAACAAACTTGAAGGGAGCGCTACGGGCAAGGTGTTCGAGATAGAGCAAAATGGTTTGAAGACTTTCGGTGGGGAATGACCAAGATTATGCATAAAAATATTGTCATCCTCGCTCTCAAAGTTTGGGCAGTCGTATGATTTTTATGTCAAAATTAGCAACTTTCTCAGTGTTTCTGTACTGTACTGCACTGTACCTATTTTCGCTTTATTGTATTGTACATTTGTTTTATCTACTCGACTGTACCATACATCTACTGTACTCTACTGTACTGTACCCAAGGTGCATTAAAAAGGCATACAAATAAAATCCACCAACGAATACAGATAATCACAATTGTACAAAGTCAGTTGACATCAGATCAGATCAGATCAGGTCAGGTATGGGAGTATGCGCTGGAGAAGCGCGTCACTGCGTCCACTTTCTGCCGGTACTCCAGGGGCCTCCGTCTGGCCATCCCCCAGGCAGATGCCTGGCCCATCCCCATCTCCTTGATATGCTGATCCACTTGCTGTAACCACGAGGCATGTGGTCGGCCCATTGGCCTCCTCCACTCACGAGACTCCCTCGCTGAGAGAATCTGATGAGCAGGATCAGCATCAGGAAAAGGAGCCACATGTCCATACAGCCACAGCTGACACTCACGGACTATGCAGGTAACAAATCTCATTTGAGTCTCTCTCAGCAACCGCTCGTTGGACAAAGTCTGACCAGTGATAGCCAAGGATTCTCTGAAAAGACCTGGTACCAAAATAATTAAGTTTTTAAATATGACAAAATAAATGACACCCCAGGCCCGACATAAACATCCATTGACTTGTGGCGCACAACCAGCAGAGACATGAATATTACTGCCAAGGTAAGTGAATCTCACCGTGACCAAAACATCCTCACCACAAACGGGCACAAACAAGATAGCAGCATCTAAAATGTCATTGAAAGCCTGGATCTTAGTTTTGACCCAGGAAACCCGTAATCTCAGGGACTCTGACTCCTCATGCAGCACCTCGAGGGCCCCCAAAAGGATATCCAGAGTCTCCGCAAAGATGACTGCATCATCTGTGAAATCAAGTTCATTGTTCTTGTCGTGTTCATCTTGTTTATCCTTTGCACCCCGCCCCATCCCTCTCCCTTCCACAGATCTCATGTCTCTGTTCCACAGTATTTTCCTTCCCTCTTCCCCCCTCTTGTCTCCTACTCCCCTTGTTGTATGTTTTGTGTGTTAAGCTGTCATATGAGCCTCGACAGTGTGTGCAAAAAAACAAAACAATATATCTTGACATTCCCAAACGATGCACCGCAGCTTGATCTCTTTGACATCCTCCCCAGAATCCAGTCCATAGAAGTGCTGAAAAGTGTGGGGGCCAGTACACACCCCTGACAAACTCCAGTAACAGCTGGAAATAAGTCGGTGATGGTACCACCACATCTCGCAGCACTCTCAGTACCAGAGTATAGTTTAGACATCAGATTGATCAGTTTTGGTGGCACCCTACGAAGACCTAGAGTCCTCCAGAGGGCATCCCGATTCACTGAATCGAACGCTTTGCAGAGATCAACATAGGCTGCAGGCAGCACCTGCCGAAACACTTGTCTGTGTTCAATGAGGACCCAAAGGGCAAGGATACGGTCAATCGTTGACCTCTTTGGTGTAAAGCCTTACTACTCTGGGCACTGGTGCTCAAGCGGATGGTGGTGAACCTTATCAAGAATTATCCGAGCAAAGACCTTGCATAGTCAAGGAACTTAGTGCTATTCTGGTTGACTGTTCCAGACCCATGGAGACCAACACATGTCTCATAACCATATCTCTTCAAATACTCCAGTGAGACCGCTAGTTGCCAATTAAAAAGTATAATGCATAATATTGTTGTAGTCTTCCAGTCCGTTCCTATTGTCTGGTTTGAATCCAGCATGTCTCCTCAATGCGACCATAATGGTCAACCAATTTGAAGCTCTTCATCTAAAATCATGTGTCTAAAAGCCATGATTGGTGCCCTGAATCGGTCAAACCCTAAGCTAATTAGCACCACCTTCTCATCTCTGACTCGGCCAAGTGAGACAGACCCGTGGCACTGTCTCTATATGCGGCTTTAATCATTGCAGCTAATTAATCCCTCAACGGGCTTTTCCTTAATCACCAATGAAGAACCAGAACAAACAGAATTCACCCTGAAACCTGGTTTGTTTGATTACAACCATGCATGTGGGGGGATGAGGTGGAGTGGGTGGGTGAAGGAAACCAAAAAGGACCCAATAACAAATAAATGAGGCAATCAACAATAGAAAAACCTTACCCAACTACTGAATCGTATACGTCCACAAACCAATGATGTATGGGAGATCCTTAATTTTCTACCTTATCTTGGCCCTCAAACACACCACGTGAGATAGACAACAGATAGAGATCACATGACAAGAAATACCCGAGTTGTGTTGGCGTGACACAGCCAGTGAGGATGCAGGTTGGCAGACTTGTCGCTTCCCTCCACAGGCTCGGTCAGTGTGCTGTCTAGGTACTTGAGAGCAAAAAGAAAGGAGGAGAGGCGTGGCTGACTGGTTGAGGGCATGTTGCAGCAGGACAGCCTGGCAAAATCACACAGCCTACCGTCTCGTTGGGCTCGGGCAACTCCTCCAATCACCCCTGCTGCATGGGCTTTTAAAGTTTCTGGCTTCCACCAATAGCCGTGATATTTGTCACCCCTCCCCTCTCGTTTGCTATTGGATGAGGGCCGCATGTGATAGGTAGAGGACCACCTCCGCTGCTTCTTGTTGGACTCCTTAGAGGGACGGCAGTGGGGGTGGGGGGGCGAGGGGGGGTGACTCGTCGACTTTTCCCGCTAAGACCACCTTGTGGCCTAGCAAAACATTTTCAAAGAACATAAAAGACAGATTACATAGGCGAGGACATTAAAAATGGAGTCAAAAGTTATCGGGAATTTCGACATAGACACCGTCTTCCTTTCCCGATGTCTATCACACAAGCGATGCATATGTAATATCATGACTACATCACCTCATGCTTATTCTAAAACATATCCTAAGGAAATAACTGAATTGTTCTAAGCAATGTTAACCCCGAGGAGTCAATTCCAGAGCAATATGTTTATGAGTGAGACAATTGGAAGGCTTGCTCTTTGTTCTATTGCAGCTGCGACAGACAATGCACAAGTTTTGCCAAGAACACCTCAATCCCAAAGCTCAGCAGATAGATGAGGAGAACAACTTTGCAGAGATGAGGGTGAGTACATACATATACAGTACAGTACATTTGTTTTCATGATTGCTCATGTTGCTTTGCATTAGTGGACATGTTGAAAGATGAATATTGAAGGTTGATAACATGTTAAGCACGTTGTAGGCTCGAAATAACATCCTGTGAGATGACTTAGTTTATTATTATGAGGAAAAGCTAAACTGATGTATTCTTCAACCGTGAGGACAGTGATTTGTCGGCTGTTGTTATGCCATTGGCATGCCATCATGGACAACAGGTAATTTTCCAAGATGATCATAATAAATAATAATAATAATAATATTAATTGTATTTACGAGAAGAACCCGCTCTCGATGCGAGCAGCCAGGGTAGGTCATGTAATTTTCTTCTACCTCCAAACGTGAATGGAGATTACGTTTTCACCCCTAGTTGTTTGTTTGTCTGTTTGTGAGCAGGATATCTCAAAATGTTATGGACTAATCCAGCCGAAACTTGGTGGACACGTTGGGTGTGTGACAAGTACGAATTGATTAGGTTTTGGTGAAGTTCCAGATCTGGATACTAGAATTTCTAAAATGATTCTTCACAAATTGAGAGATGGGACCAAAATTGATATATAGCCTGATAGTTCAAAAAGTATTCAAAAAAGTATCCTGGTGTTGGTGCAGTGGTTAGGGCAGCGGCTTGGGATCCAAAAGGTCCTGAGTTCAAGCCCCGTTGGGCCACTGAATTAATACACCAGGGGGTTGACTCAGCCTGTCATCCTTCCGAGGTCGGCGAAATGAGTACCAGTATACTGGGCCGGTGTATACCCCGGTTAAAATAGGTGTACCATATCCCAGTGTCATAAGAGGCGACCAGGGTTGCGTCAGGAAGGGCATCCGGCGTAAAACATGTGCCAAATCGCTATGCGCATCATACGGATGATCCGCTGTGGCGACCCCTAACGGGAGCAGCCAACAGAAGAAGAAGAAGAGTTCAAAAAGTTGTGGACGAGTTATGACAAAACTTGGTGGATGAGTTGGGTAGGTGACAACAAGCCGATTAAATTTTAGTTGAAGGGGAACCCAAACTATATGTATATCTCTATTATAATACCAAGCTTGCACACTAAAAACTCGGCTCGCCGTCACACGATCCCTATGAAATTGCTGTGGCACTTAGCGGACATGCCAACAATGTTTGGGAAGTCTTGGCGTTCCATAGTACCACTTGCATTTTGCACAATGCGTATTTTTGTCATTCCCCGTGTACGGTCTGTCGTCTGCTACCAGCTATGTTGTACTGCTATCCCGTGCATGTGCACGGGTATCGTGTATATATATATATATATATATATATATATATATATATATATATATATATATATATATATATATATATATATATATTTTCTCAAAACAATTGAAAATCTTGAATAATTGTCCAATTTGAAAGGAAAAGAAAATTGGAATTATTTTTTGGCTATCGCAAGGTGTTACGAAAAGCCCTAAAGTCATAATATTTGATTTTTTTGTCAGTGACGTCACACCTTGAACCCACCTTGATGCAAATGGTACCTTACATTGAGAAACGGTATTCCGAGTTCGGATTCCAATCCTGATTCCGCCAACATTAGTAACTCTGAAGGTTATCAGTGTGTTGAAACTGATCTGTGGGATTTTGGAGACAAAATTAGTGATGGAAACGCTTTCGTAGTGGACTATGGAGCTGTATCGTTTTGAGCCTTGTATGAGCGATTCAGTAGAAGATGGCAACAGTGGAGGTGTTTGTGAAGATGAAAACGTTCGTCGCATGTTCACGACACATTGGTAGGTGTTGTTTTTTGCGTTCATTGACGGTTTATAAGGGATTTTGTATTTGATTGATAAATCGGTTATATAACTCCAGCAGAAATACCCATCATCATCCGACAGTTGACAGGCACACTCGGACACCGCCGACAAAATGGGCGGCAAATGCTTTGTCCCACCATCACAGGCTGACCAGATGTTCTGTATGTTACAGGATCGTCCTGTTTCGTACTTTCCTGGGACGCTATTTGTGTCTATGTCCGTGTCGTGTTGATGTCCTGCCCCAGTGAAGGGGGAGTGCTGCTCGGGAGGAGATGAGGGGGGGGAGGGGGTGGGAGAGTGGTGTGGGTTGGTGGTGGGTATTGTTAGGGTGATGGTTGATTGGGAAGGGGGGGTGGGGTTGGGGTGGTGGTGGGTATTGTTTGGGTGATGGTTGATGGGGAATGGTGGAAGGGGGTGGGGCTTGCAGTGGTGCTGGCTATTGTTAGCGTGATGGTTGATGAGGTATTGTGGGGGGGGGGGTGGGGTGGGGGGTAGAACCCTGAAAGTTTTTGTTTCCTCGGTCAAATCCACTCGGAGGAGTAGATGATCATACATACCGGTACATACTTTCTCTTCATGATAAATAGATGGTGGTTCATTTGACTTGCAGAAATTTGTGTTTATAATTAATAATTATTTTCAGGTGCTCTTGTGGTACCTGCTAGGCCAGCGTTTCTCAACCTTTTTACCCTTGTGGAACCCTTGAAATAGTTTTCATTTCTCAGGGAACCCCTGCATAAAAATTATTATATACCATTATTAATATCTAGCTCTTTTATATTTTTATCGTAGTTCACGTGGTAAATATTGGATTCGCTATATATGCTAGATATCCCTTATTGTCGGTGCGTGCGTGCGCGCGCGCGCGCAACGCGAGGCTCCACAGCACAAACCAGCAAACCAATTTCGATGAAACTTTGCCAACAGGTGCCATATGGTCTGGGAAGGTGCGCGTTTGAATTCCGTTGCTGTGCAGCGGCCGAAAAACCACGTACAGTATTTTCAATACTTGCCCTTCATTTTTGAATGTAGAGAAACGAGACTTCGGAACTAAACACTTCGAGATATTTAGAAAATTTTACTCGAGCCGATTTTTGATTTAGGTTTTATTTTTCAAATGGTAGTCCTTCAAAAATCGGGCGTCTATTTACCGTCATTTAAGGTGTGTATACAGTGTTTGTAAGGAACTTCACCATCGTTCCACCTTCGATCTCTCCTCTCCAAACGTTATTGACCAAAGTGAAAAGGATCCAAAATAAATGGAATCACCGGCATTTCTGTCTTTGTGGATTTCTAATAATATGTTTATTTATTTACCGAAAACGATTCCATGACACACACACCACCTTCAATTATTTATTATTTAAAGTGGGAGTGGTGTAGGAAAGTGGGCGTGGCTTATGAAAAATATTGTGTGGCTCAGGAGGTGTGGTCAAACAAGAGCTTTGAGAGAAGTTTATCAGGTTGTGTGCGTGCGTGCGTGCGTGCGTGTGCGCGCGCAATGCGAGGCTCCACAGCACAAACCAGCAAACCGATTATTTTTCATATGGTAGTCCTTCAAAAATAGGGTGTCTATTTACCGCCATTTTTTTATGAGGAGTGCCAATTGGCAAAATACGCAATAGGAAAAATCTTGCAAGGCAGAGGAACAATTGTATGTGAACCAATACGTCTTGGCAATGAATTTTCGTCGGTGGATCAGTCAGAATGAAAAGCATCGTAACCAGTGTGATGATGACCCTCACCAATCCTGGCCAATAATTGAGGGGAGTCAACTGAGGATTCTCGAATATACGGTTTATTGAAGTTGTACAGCACACTTGCAAGCGGAGGTGGCACAGGGACCAACCACAGCAGTCAGAACCTGTACCACACTAAAGGTTACACTCCAAAAGTTTCATATATAAAACCTATTCCTAGGTGGAGAAAAAGCAAGCAAAGAAAGAAACAAAGATGCAAGTGGGCTTTTCCCCCTCCCTGCGGCCCTCGGGGAGAATTAGCAGTAAACAGCTCCTTTCTCACGCTTCAGACAGTGAGAAAGCGCCGGCACATATTCATAAACAGGAGCAAATCCTTTGTAGATCTCCAAGACTTGTTGACACTCCACTGGAATTCATAACAGCCTGCAAAAGCTGCTCTCTGGCAAGGCCATGGCTGGCTTGTTGATATTACATTTTAACACATCGTACAGCAAATTGTAAAACGAGGGCAAAAGCTTGGAAACACAATTTGAAGCAACCAGGACAAAGGTTTGAATCCAGACACCTGATTAATGCAATTGATGAATGTTTAAATAAGTCAAATGTACAAATATGGGCCAATGGGGCCATCACCTAATATGTCATAACAACCAGCGCTTCGATCCTAGCGAATCCCTCGTCGCCTGCCAGCTTGTAATATTTTTTTTCGGATACTTGGTTGAAGGAAAAAATGACCCCCTTTTTGTCAAATTAATTGGCAATGAAAAAAAAAAACCATACTGCTCGTTTATGAGACCTCACACGGAGGTTTTAATTCACAAAAAAATTTTTTTTTTTTAATTTTTTTTGTTTGAAAACGTCATTTTTGAAAGTGTTTGTCAACCCCGAATCTGTTTGACAATTAAAAAACACACCTCATGTAACTTGATCAACAAAACTTAAACAAATAAAGCTGAAGCAATAAAGGTAAACAGAAGAACTAACCGTGAGACAGAGACAGAGACACAGACTTTGTGCTAGGAAGCACAGAGAAGATAGATGGACACCGTGCATGCATCCCGTACTTGAGTCAGTCACTCAATGATGCACGAATCCGCCGCGTACATGACGTCCACTAACCAGTGAGGGCGGTTTCACACTGGCGCCATATAGACATCGTTAAATACATTCCCTATGGTTGTTATAATTGTAAATAATACAAGAGGTTGAAGCCTCTTATAATAACCAAGGAGTTTCCAACAATATGCCGTACGTGTATAATAAAATTACGAATATTAAATCAAACAAAAAACTACTCAAAAATACATTAGCCTATTTATTACTGTTTCTCGCGGAACCCCTAGCGACCTCTTGCGGAACCCCGGTTGAGAAACACTGTGCTTGGCAATGGCAACAGGAAGATAAAGTACATGTGCTGGTAGCTGGGTAGAGATGGAATTGCAGTTTCGAGCGACGGCTCTTTCTTCTGCTTAATCGTGGGGACGGCATCCTCTCTCAATCATGGCAGCTAACCACAAGATCTAGCCATCTCTGTTGTTTCATAACAGAACTCTGTGACATGTTCGGAGCACAAAAGTGAACATTTTCTAGGCCTTATCCACACACAGGTATTTCAGACAAACCTCGTCCAATTTCTGGCAGACTTAAGGTGTTTCGGCCATTGGTGTAGCACAAAACCACTTCGGTTTGAATTACTACAACCACCAAGTATGCATTGACTCGGCATATTTGCGGAAAATCGAAAATTATTCGCCGTTTGCGTTGAATCTTCCCGCGATGGAACCCGGAGACAGTACTAACTTGGCGGTCGACTTCTGAGTGTGACGTCATAACTAAGTGTGAAGAAGAAGAAGAAGATTCGAATTTTAAATGCAAAATTACTTACTTTATCAATCGCAAATCGGAAAAAGACACAACATATCTATTTTGTAGGGTATCGAGGGATAGATTAGCGTCGAGGTGGTCTGAGCATTTGGGACCCCTTTAATGTCCCGATGCAGATCCAGCCCATCAGTGGGAAACAAAAGGTAACCTGTTCAGCCTGACAGAGGTATGCTCTCTCCTGAATGTCATTCGAGTTACCATTAATATTATTAATACCATGTCGGCCCAACTTCGGTAGGCAATTTATATTGGCGATACACAAAACGAGTCTTTTGGGACACCAAAAGTTTTAGCACACACACCACCAGAGGATGCCATTTCCATCACATACCATATTTTAAAGCAATGTTTCTGCTTCAATATTTGGTATGTCCTTCCTTCCATCCATCAAAAAAACATTTTAAGCAGCGCAAACGCTGAATTGACACAAGGGGTTGCTCATTGCTCTAGCTGCCTAGCATCACGAGAATGAAATTCGAAACTGTATTGCTTCCTTCAGGCACGCATGCAATTTATTTTTGTTTCTTTTTGTGTGGGGGGGCCAGGGGAGGTACAATCCCCCCCCGAAAGTCTGTGTCTCAATTTGTACTCAGGCACGTATTCCAAAACACCGAGGCCTCAAATCTGAGCACCACATACGCACACTTGCCGTGATTGCCGCAGTGACTTTTTCAATTGCTTGCTCTGGGATTGTCAACATCAGATTTGATTGTCAGGAGAAATATTGTTACGGATTTGGAAACCTTGTGCACACAAACAGCCAGAGTCTCTAGGCTTAGTTATTTCGATAAGTATGTGTTTACAGTTAGAATCCCTCCTTCTGTCTAATTGGAATTTCCTGTGTGCGCTACGAGTTATTTTTTTTTTTTAGTTAGGTTTTTACAACAACAACTACTACTACATCCACTACAACAATGCCACCATCCCACACTCGACCGGTCGCCATTGCCCATGTGTTTTTGGCTGAAGGCGTGGGCGGAGCCTCCATCGCCTCAGATCGAGGCTCTGTCCCAAGTCAGGGCATGGACGTTTCAGCGAATGAGCGAAGGACGAGCATGACACGCACGCCCCAGCCAATCGGGAGGTGACCACGAGTCGTCCAACAACCCCTCGTCCAATCAGGAGGTGAGTGGGAGGCGAAGAGACCCCTCCCACCTCAGAAGGGTAGAGTCGTTGTCTGGACCAGTGTTGAGCAGACAAGAGTGCATTCTGCAGGATCGTGGCGATTGCGGTCTGCAGTCTTGGTCTTGGTGGCGAGTGTGGCTTGATCTGGGTCGTGGGTTCGAGTCCCACTGTGGTGGTTTGTGTTGGAGCGCTCGAGCTGGGATCCCCGTTCCCGCCGCGGGTCCGGTGAAACCGCACGAGGCGGGGAGGTACCCGAATAGGCCCCTGCCCTCAGCTCGCCTTCCTTCCGAGCTGGAGGACTCAATAAAGGCCGGCCGGCCCAGTGTGTGTGTGTGTGTGTGTGTGTGTGTGTGTGTGTGTGTGTGTGTGTGTGTGTGTGTGTGTGTGTGTGTGCGTGCGTGCGTGCGTGCGTGCGTGCGTGCGTGCGTGCGTGCGTGCGTGCGTGCGTGCGTGCGTGCGTGCGTGCGTGCGTGCGTGCGTGCGTGCGTGCGTGTCGCGTGTCACCAGTCCATTAAGTGGAATTGTTCAAGTGCCCTGTGTACATACCTGCATTGCTTTTAATCGGTTTAACTCTGATCTCTGTGTCCCCCTTCCCGATTATCGTTATAAATAAACCCCCTGTTGAATGTTCCAGTTTGTTGTTCGTGCTTTCCTTCATTGGCCTAGCAAGGTGTGTATTGAGAAATAGTAAGGCCGTTGGTGCCGTAAATATGTTCATTTGGATCTGACGGACTCTGGTAATTCCGCTCGGTTATACTGAACCGAGGTCACTAGCGCGACCTGGTTCGACAGAGCCCATCGAGGGTGTGGTTTCCCCGGTAGCTGGACTGCGTGGTTACTTAGGTATATTGAAATTTGGCAATTAACCCTTCCCATGCCGTCAAAATATTGGCGACCACGGTCCGCTAAGGGACCCGTGACCTTTCGGACTTATCCGAGAGTCACGACCTAAATTCCGAGTGTTCGGTGGGAGACGACTCTACTGCTCCCCCTAGTGGTCGTTATCGCCACCGAACCCCAGCCCACAACAATATTACAGAGCAAAAGTGGGACTTCCCACCAATGCTGAAGGTTGATATGCAGGTATGACAGAGTACTTGCATAGTCATCTGTGTTTTTTTTTTTAAATCATATCCTAATCATGAAGTATGGTGTGTGCATTTCTTGTAATGTTTTCATGGCAAAACAGTTAAATTCAAAATGGAACAGAATGAATGATGTAGATGCAAATGGTGAAAGGCGGACGAGTCTGAGGGTGTCATTTTTGAAAATTGGAAAGTGTTTGAATCTGAGTGTTTATAACATCTGCAAAGTGGTTTGTATATATATATATATATATATATATATATATATATATATATATATATATATATATATATATATATATATATATATATATATATATATATTTATTTATTTATATATATATGAAGGTTGTTTTCTCTTGTGCTTTGACTCACAAATTCAGATTAAAAAATATTTGATTTACTTCACGACTGCAAGCTTTTTCATGTCTCGATAATCCAATTCGTAATCTGGACTTTTAAATTATTTTTTTATTTTTCCCATTTTTCATACATGATGAAAAAGACTTTCTTGTCTTCTTGTTTTTGTCGAACTGTCGAACTGCACAATTGTCGAATTTCTTGTCTTCTTGTTGCTATTGCTATTCTTGATTGTGTATGCAGAACAGATACACATTTTACCTTTCATGGATGTGTCGCTGTTTGTTTCCAGGATTTCTGGAAGGAACTCGCCAAGCTCGGTGTATTAGGGATCACCGCACCAGGTTAGATGATCTCTGTTTTTTTTCACAATGAAGGTTCCTCTTTGTTTTGACTTTGATTTCAGAGCGATTTCCTTTCTAACTTTAAATTCCTCTCTTTCCCAAAGAGAAATGCATTACCCCACGTGTGTGAAGTGCAAATCAGGGTTTAGCAATTGGTTCACTTTGTCTGTCTGTCTGTCTGTCTGTCTACACACAGACAGTCGATAGTCGAGGGACTTCTTAATTTCATTTGAATGTTATATTTTGAACACGAATCGGAGAACGAACCTGTAGTTTTGCAGGACTTTAGCTCTGAATTTGGCAAATTGGATGGAATCTCATCCCAAGCATGCATCCACACAGAGGAGTGCGATAGTTGTTTTTTTACTCTGCCTGTCTGGCAGTCAAAATTAAAAATCATCCCAAACAGGAAACTTACTATTTTTAAGGACGTCATAAAGGACATAAACAACAGGCACGAAGAACTCATGTAATGTCTTAAACATAAGGTGGTGTAATGCCGTGCGTCAACGGCGGTAAACTTCCGGAAAAAAAAATAATTTTCCTACAACCCAAAAAAATCTTTATTTTATTTCAATTTAATTATATACTTTAACACTGTGGAACACAAATCGCCTTGTTGGCACTTTCAAATACTTCCAGTTTAGCAGCACTTGGACAAAACATTACACCATTTTACGCCATCTCGACCAATCAAATTTTCCCCTCACTCTCTCAGTGTTGGGGAATATCGAGACTCAGACAAAATCGTGGCTCATGAAATATAGATGGTGCTCAGAAAGACCCTTCCATGTCCTATTGTCCTTTTTCTCAAGACTGTATGGAGTAAGATGTTCTATGAACTCTCAACTACGTTGGGTTTTTTGCTTAAAATATATTGAGCTAACCTTGTGTGTCTTTGGACTGCTCCAGTTCTTGTAACCAAAGTAGTTTGTCATGGCATGTATTTTTAGCCGCGTCTCACGTAGCGAACGCTGGCTTTCGGACAGCTCCGCATTGTTCTTGTTCTTGTTCTTCTGCCTCATCTTCTTCTTCTTCTTCTTCCTCTTCCTCTTCCTCTTCCTCTTCTGGTGAAGACAAAACCTTTAGGACGCGGCTCTTTTATATACAGGATCCGGATCTTAAATACTAAACACCTGTACACATCCTCACATTGAGGGTGCCTTTTGAGAGCGTCTATCATGAACTTTTAAATATATTCGGACATTTGCTTTAAAGTTTCGAAAAGTTCACGTTCCTATTTAAAGATTATTCCATTTAATGTGTTGTAATTTCGTAAATACACTATTTTCTCGTCATGAACGAGGAGCCTCCATGACGGGTCTCGCTATTGGCTCCATCAAGGCATGTGACGAAATATCAGAAGTTGTTGTTATTGTTATTGTGATCAAAATGCTGATGTTTCGACTTTCTGTAATTGATTTTTAGCCACGTCGCATTGCGAACGCTGGCTCTAAGAGAGCTCCGCGTTGTTCTTCTTCTTCTTCTTCTTCTTGTTCTTATTCTTCTTCTGGTGAATACAAAAGCTTTAGGACGCGGCTCTTGGACACATTTGTCCTTGCTTTTAGCAGCGTCTCACGTCACGAACACTGCTCATAGAGAGCTCGGCGTTGTTCTTCTTGTTCTTCTTCTTCTTCTTCTTCTTCTTGTGAAGACAAAACCTTAATCTCTGGGACTCGGCTCTTGTATATACAAGATCCGGATCTCCTTAAATACTGAGCACATGTACACATCCTCACATAGATGGTGCCTTTTGAGAGCTTCTATCATGAACTTTTAAATATATTCAGACATTTGCTTTAAAGTTTCGAAAAGTTCACGTTACTATTTAAAGATTATTCCATTTATCGTATTGCAATTTCGTAAATACATTATTTATTTCGTAAATACACGATATATCGTAAATACATTATGACACGTTTCGCTATTGGCTTAATCAAGGCACGTGACGAAATATCAGAAGTTGTTGTTGTTGTTTTGTTTTTTTTAGCCGACACAATCTTTAGGACGCTGCTCGTGGACACATTTGTCCTTGCTATATCTATCCCAAATCACTTGATGTATGAATGAAAGGGGTGCCAAGGTCTGTTAAATTTATCAAGTGAGAGGCTATAAAGTTGACTGTGAGTGCCCTCGATGAACCACCATTGTCACAGCATAGCAGCGAGGGGTTGCACACAATAATGAGCTACTCATGTGGAGTTCCATTTTTTTTCTAAGGTAGGAGGCTGGTTCCAAAAGTTCATGCCCCTAATATTGAAGAGATTAGGGGCACGACCTTTTGGTGTGAAGATGGAGTTGTAACAGATTCAAACTTGAGTCATAGCGCGTCTCTTAAACTGAGCCTTTGCAGGGTGAGAAAAATGAGCATGCAGTGAAGATGGATGGTGCAAAGCAAGACGAGCTTTTTGAATACAAAGACCAATTATATTGTTGCGGACCCGGGCTCGCAGGGGTACGAGGGTGGGGGTATCCCTGGTTTTACCCGGACTCAATGGGAATAGAGGCCGTCGTACACGAATAAGTCCGTGTCGCGGTGGGTCGCTAACCGACCGCGAACACCAAGAATTTAACCACGTGACCTCCATCTAACTACCGTTTAACTAGAACACACAGTCGCCTTATCATGGAATTGCACCCTCAGTGGTTGTGCTGCTCTTATCTTTATTGGATCTGGATTAAGGTGGCCGAGCTTTGGCTCCGGATCATGCGCGCACAACGCGGGACTGATGTGAGAGCCAATCCGTTGGGGAATTACAATCTCCCGGCTCATGTATGTATGGACATTGCAGGACCGATAAGGGGAAAGGACAAACGCAGGCAGATTGAAAGGAAAATGTGAACAAGACAATTTATTTACAGCAAGCAATGTGGGGTACGGGTAAGGAAGGAAGGGAACTCAAGGGCTTTAGTTGAGTCAGAGGGCAACTGAGACAGGAAAAGGAGAAATACAATAAAAAGCAATCGAGGTGTGTCTTTCCAAAAAGCAAAGAAAATGCACAAGTCGCAGACTTAACTTAACCTATTCCTTACCTACCGGATAACATGATAGGGTACACATCAGACCACACACATGGGGAGACAATTGGGAGGGGCAGGGTGGCCTTAACCTACCATACATGCAACGTTCGCCCTCCCCAACTTGGTACCTCTCTCGGGAACGGCCCCGACACTACACCCCACAACCGAGTGTTCACGAGCTCCGTCGGGAGCAGCCAGCCAACAGCCACGAGTGCCATAGTTCTCTGCCAGCGAACCAAAGTGTCTGGGACCAGGGAAGAAAGTCAGAGTGATGACCAGGGAAGGGAGAGAGAGGAGAGATATTGTTGCGGTTCTTGGAACCACATGCATCCAGCAGATAGTCGTCCCAAGACAGTTATTCCATTAATATACGTGTAGATAGTCCCTTTCCTTTTGTCTCGCGGAACAATAAGGGAGTGCATTGCAATAATCTCATAGCCAGGTTTGCTTGCATCATTTTTTCTTCATTTCGTCCCTACTCTTCTTTTTGTCTGATTATTCCTGAGGTAAATCAGCCACGTGCGCCTTCGCTGTGAGGTGGGCCCTCATGGAGGCCAGCGCGTGCAGTGCCGCTGTGAGGAAACGACGGCGCAGAGCCCTCATTCCCAAGCGAGCCCTAAACCCAACATGTCAGCGAGTCCTATAGTGCGCTTAGCAGTGCGGGATTATCGACTCGAGCTTCCGATGATCTGGGGAGGATTGCCGGTTGCATTTAAAAGGCATACGAATGAATGCCTCTTAATGCCTCTTAAACACGAATGGTGTTTTTCACAACACAGGAAGCACAGCCAGCACGATGCCCACGCTGCACAAAACGTGTATGGAGGCTGATAAAGACTCCTCCACGCCATGTTGGGTGGGATACGAGTGTGCGGACTAGAAGGCGGCGCGTTCCTTTTCAACCTCGATATCCGACACGTATTGGTGTTCGGCCCGCGCACACGCTAGCAGAATCGGGCGAACGCGAGCACTGACCACGTGCGTAATGGCCGAACTCCGCGCACTGTATAGAATGTGCTCGAAAGCAGACACGTACGCCACTCGCAAAACATGCATTGATTTATTCATAACGATGTACCTTCAGCCCTCGCTGGCAGCAGCGGATTCCCCACGGAAGGTGGTCTTCTCGTCTCTACAGCCAGCAAAGCTGCGATCGAGCCGGGGGAATGTACAGTGCGGGTCGCGTTGACGCGCGCATTGATCGGTGCTGGTCGGACACCCGAGTGGGCATGCGGGACCCTCGGCCGGTTGCCAGGGCATGGCCCGGGGTTTTTTGCGGGACGATTCGCGTGCCAATTTCAGTGTGGGCAATTTGTGTCATGTCATGGGGTCGGAGCGAAATATGTTCGCTGTCTGGGATGACCTTGCTGGCAACGAAGTGAGGTGGATTCCGGCCAAAGTTAGTGGGCCAAGTGAGGGGTCAGGGCCAATCGGAGTGCCCGATTCAGGTGATGACGTTTCGCTTTGGGGTGGCCCCTCCCCCCATACTGCAAGTCCTATAAAGGTCGGAGCAGTCCCTCCGCCGCTCTCTTTCTTCTTTCTCTGCCTCTCTCTCGCTCTGGCCTCGCCCTCGTCTCGCTCGTCGACATCGCCACGACCCGCCACTGCTGCCTGGACTCCGCCTCCTCGTTTCCACCCACACGACATTGACCCCACCCGCCAAGTTGGTCCTGCCTACCACTCCGTCCACGCACCCTGGACTCCGCCCCTTCTCCACTCAAGTCCCTCCTTCACGGACACTGTCTCCACACACTCTGCTGAAGCCAGAGACGGGTGCCGCACTACGGAGCATTCCCCCCGAAACGTATTGGTGGCGCGTCGTGCTATCAAGTACAAAGGTAACAAGAACGTAGCCTCAACTCATTTCCCTTCTGGTTTCAATACTCCCTCTTCATCGGGTTTTCTGTGTCTGTGTGTGTGTGTGTCCTGCTACCTGTTTGCTCAAGTAAGACTGCAGAGGGTTGTTGTTATTATTATCATTGTTATTATTTTCGCGTTAAGTCTGCTCTGTGTCTGCTTTTGTAAGTTGCTTGTTTATTTGCTGCACCACACTTCTCTCCCCTATCTCTGCACAACACACGCCAATAAATCCTGATCGTGCCACATACCATTCCTCGCCCATTGTTCATAAATTATTATTGGGACTGTTCCCTGCTCGTTTTAGTCTTTTCTTCCATTGATCCAGCATGGTCCGAATCCTACTTTAGCCGGGACTTTATTCCCAACGATCCGTTCCTTTAAGCCGGTACATCCTTGGCAGTGTCGCTCGGCTGCATCCGATCTGGAAAAATGATCCGATCCGGAGTGATCCGGCTCGGACAAGGCGTACCGAGGGCGTGTTCCCCGGTAATTAAATCACGTGATTAATTAGGTAACCCGATTAACCCAAAGACGGGTGGACCTTAGGTCACGTGGTTGAGTTATTGGCGTCCACAGTCAGTCAAGTGACCCGCTGCGTCATGGAATTATCCGTGTGCGACGGCCTACAATTCCGGGGAGTCTGGTGGGAACCGAGATAGCTTCCCCCACCTGGTGGTCTTCTCACCCGACCCCCGGCCCGCAACAACAACAAAAAAAATATATATTGTTGCGAATTCTCGCCCGCCAGCGTGCGAACGGCCACGTAACTCGAATCGCGGCACGTCGCCCACTGGCCGGACAATTCAGTCGTGACCCTCTCGGAACAACGCCGGGAGCTAGTCACGGGTGGGGGTTTAACCTCACCACGATCGTGCCAATTGCCCACCCGTGCAGGATAGGGTTGCTCGCCAAATTCGATCTACCTAAGTACCTGCGCGAATGGTTGACCGCGCGATCGTACCATGCCACAGGCCGACTCCGGACACGAACTGCTTAAGTGGTCAGTTCCGTGCTACAGTGATAACCGAGCGATGTTATCGTCAGCCTTGACGGTTCCGATTAATTACTGGGATGTTGCACCCACGACGAACCCCTTACTTGAAGCAAGATGGAAATTCAAACGGAGGAAAGGACGCAGCGAAAAGGGGAACAAGTTCACACAAGCACGTTTAATTCACAAAGACCAGCACGGAAGGCACGTATTTACAGTCACAATAATCAAAATGCACATGTAAAGCAAAAGCAAGAGTTAAAACCGAATACGCGTACACACGGCAACACTTACAGTTCTACTTGTCGGACAGGCGCCACCCACAGTCATTTACACAAACCCAAAGAAAAGAAAGGACTTCCCTTGGTGCCGCCGTCGAGTCCTCCTCCCACGACCTCCACTCCGAGCTCCATCTCCTTCGCCGTCTTCCACTGCCGACTCGACCAGACTCGACGACACAGCTCGACTTCAACGAGCTCCTCGGGCTCCACGAGCTCCACACCGAGGCAGAGACACTCGACCACAACGACACAGCTCGGCGATGACCCAACAACGACTTCGGACGGAGGCGAGTTTCACGAGTCAGGGAGAGAGCGAGAGGAAGAGGGAGAGCGCAGGAAGAGGGAGAGAACGCGCCCCGCGCATGTCCGACTTTTATAGCGTGGGGCTCCGCCCTTCACTCCGCCCCGTTTTTGGCTCCACCCTCCTTCGAGAGGGTTCTCGAAAAGGGGCGTTCCCTCACCCCGACCGCCTCAAGCTGTCCATCCACCAATCGGTGGCGAGCCGCCCTTCCCCCCTTCCCTCACACCAAGCGCGGGGAAGAATGGCGGGAAAAGCCCACCAGCATCCTTGGCGGTTTTTCTTCATTTGAAATCGAAGATAGAGAAAGAAAAACGACTAACTGGAGGATCACAGCCTGAATGGATCACATAAATTCCCTCTATACAATGGGTTTGGGCTTAACTACACATGTACCTATGGAGATATCTCAGGACCCTTTATGGTGTAATGCGAATTTCCACAGCCGTAACAATATATATATATATATATATATATATATATATATATGTATATGTATATATGTATATGTATATATATGCCTGGTGTGTTGGCGCAGTGGTTCGGGCAGCGGCTTGGGATCCAAAATGTCCTGAGTTCAAGCCCCATTGGGCCACTGAATTAATACGCCAGGGGGTTGACTCAGCCTGTCATCCTTCCGAGGTCGGCG
>NC_140972.1:89474133-89478143 GCF_056783735.1 Eptatretus burgeri | reverse complement strand
CAATGGGCACACGAGCATCGGAACTGGACCTTGGAGCAGTGGAAGAAGTTCGCCTGGTCCGATGAGTCCCGTTTTCTTTTAGATCACATGGATGGCCCTGTCGATGTGCTTGCCGTTTACCTGGGGAAGTGATGGCACCAGGATGCACTGTGGGAAGCCGACAAGCCGGTGGATGGAGTCCGACAAGCCGGTGGATGGAGTCTGATGCTCTGGGCAATGTTCTGCTGAGAAACCCTGGGTCCGGTCAGTCATGTGGACATCAATTTGACACGTGTCACCTCCCTGAACATCGTTGCAGACCAGGTCCACCCCTTCATGGCAATGGTATTCCCTGATGGCAGTGGCCTCTTTCAGCAGGATAATGCACCGTGCCACACTGCACACATTGTTTGGCAATGGTTTGAGGAACATGATGAAGTGTTCAAGGTGTTGCGCTGGCCTCCACATTCTCCAGATCTCAATCCGATTGAGCATCTGTGGGATGTGCTGGACCGACAAATCCGATCCACCTCGCGACTTAGGACTTGAAGGATCTGCTGCTAATATTTTGGTGCCAGATACCACAGGACACCTTCAGGGGTGTTGTGGAGTCCATGCCTCGGCAAGTCGGCGCTATTTTGGTGACGCACGGAGGACTAATAGCATATTAGGCAGGTGGTCATAATGTTTTGGCTCATCAGTGTATATGGACCCCGTTTCTTCATAGTTATATGATCTGACACCTATACATCCACAATGCTGGTGAAGAATCAGGAACAGGTTTTGGCCAAAAGAAGTGCTTGCAAGTTTCAAGTCTATGATAACATGTGCCTGCCACAACAGGAATGTTCACTGCAGGGGAATCTCTACTCTGCCACATGTTTCTCTGTCTTTCTTTTATTTTGATGTTTTTAGTTTTTATTTTGATGGTGCATCACTGACATTGCTCTTTGTTCATCATACCTGGAAAGTAGCAATCTTTTGCTGGAAGGCCTCTCTTGTATGCATGTATGGGATGGAATGGTCCATCACTGCCTGCATAATGCTAAAAGAAGAAAAAGAGCAATCAGAGTTTGCAAACCCTCGCCAAGACGTATTTTGTTTGGTGTTTGTGTACTGGTGTGTTATGTAACTAATTAGAGACATAACTAGAACTGCCACTTTATAACTGCTGGCAGTGATGACCGGGTACCAAGACATCCCGCTTTGATTGGACACCTGACCCTGACCCATGACGTTTATTATTATTTAAATGAATTTAGAATGGGATTAAAATAAATTCAATTCAAATAAAATAGAAGACCAAATCGGTATAGTCCTGCATTGGAATAATCAAAAGGAATCCAAACAAGCAAAAAGCAAAGATGAAGTAATCAAAAGGAACCTGGATAGGATTTACATTTCAGCTGCTACTTCTCTACCCTCAACACCCCTGTTCTTCATTGCACGGCTCGCGAGCCACTGGCGGCCCCTGGTGTCCTAAAGTGCGGCGCCAGACTTGCGGCCGATAACACACAAATGGGAAAACACCCCATCTTAATCCACCATAAATACTATCAAATTGACCCAGTGGTTTCAAATGAGTGTTCAAACATTAATCATAAAAGTAACATAACTACTCAGGATATGGTTGCAGTATTCAAACAATTCTGCTTGCAGCCCAGTTAACCACAACAAAGAGGAGTATGTGAAGGTGGAGTCGAATAGCAGCCATTATGAAGTCCTACAGGCGGTGTGGCGGCTCTCACACTGATGTCTTTTCGGCAAAAGTAGCCCCCCCTCTAAAAACTAGTGAAGATCACTGCTCAAACAAATCCAGGCACAGCCAAGTGAGCCTTCAAAATAAAAATAAAAAAATAAACAAAAAAAGGAACCCAGACAAAGTAAATGAAATAATCCTGGCTGCTCGACCATGTGTCCGATCTGGTTGGAATTTAAAACATTACCCATCACTACTAGATCACAATTGTGAAATTTCACATCGATTGATTACACGGTTCCAGAGAAATCATTATTTAATATTTTCCAATATGATTCAAATCCAATACGGCTGCCAGACCACTTGGCTTGTCAATTATTCATGAATAATTGATATGATACCCTGTTATCCCTTATAATTGATACCCTGTTGTCTCTAAGGCTTGGGGAACATTTGTGTGAAGTTTCCCCTTGATCTGTCCAGCCGTTCTGGAGAAGAAGATTTTTTTTTATAGGTTTTAGGATAAATCCAATATGGCTGCCAAACCATGTGACTGATGACATCAGATTTGTGAACCTTTTCCTCATGGATAGGTCATACATGTAAAGCTTCGCCTCAATCTGTTGAGCCACTTCAGAGGAAGATTTTTGAAGTAAAAAAAAATAACAAAAACAATATGGCTGCCAAATCATGTGACTAATGACATCATCAAATTGTTTACTGTCGACTGTTTTATCCCTAGATGACCCTCAAAAATTTTCAAACTGAGCAGATGTAGCGTTCAATATATGCAATTATGACGTCACAACAAAGGCACCTATGACATCATAAATATGATCATACTTCTTCCCCATAAGTACTTGCCATGGGCCATGTTTCAATTTTTTCCCCTTCATGCAGTTTCAGAGATAGAGGTCCAAAGTTTTTCAGTTTTTCCAACATGGCTGCCACAGTACGTGACCTACGATGTCATAATTATCAATAAAATACTCCAAATGAGAAGTTGCTCCTATGGTGAAAATTTTGTTTCAATCCGACAAGCGGTTGTGGAGAAAAACACCAAAGTTCTGTGTCAACAAACAAACACAGGACAGACATGCAGACAAACAAACAAACACAGGACAGACATGCAGACAAACAAACAAACACAGGACAGACATGCAGACAAACAAACAAACACAGGACAGACATGCAGACAAACAAACACAGGACAGACATGCAGACAAACAAACAAACACAGGACAGACAGGCAGACAAACAAACAAACACAGGACAGACAGGCAGACAAACAAACACAGGACAGACAGGCAGACAAACAAACAAACACAGGACAGACAGGCAGACAAACAAACACACACAGGACAGACAGGCAGACAAACAAACAAACACAGGACAGACAGGCAGACAGACAGACAGACAGGCAGACAAACAAACAAACACAGGACAGACAGGCAGACAAACAAACAAACACAGGACAGACAGGCAGACAAACAAACAAACACAGGACAGACAGGCAGACAAACAAACAAACACAGGACAGACAGGCAGACAAACAAACAAACACAGGACAGACAGGCAGACAAACAAACAAACACAGGACAGACAGGCAGACAAACAAACAAACAAACACAGGACAGACAGGCAGACAAACAAACAAACACAGGACAGACAGGCAGACAAACAAACAAACACAGGACAGACAGGCAGACAAACAAACAAACACAGGACAGACAGGCAGACAAACAAACACACACAGGACAGACAGGCAGACAGACAGGCAAACAAACAAACACACACAGGACAGACAGGCAGACAAACAAACAAACACAGGACAGACAGGCAGACAGACAGGCAGACAAACAAACAAACAAACAAACAAACACAGGACAGACAGGCAGACAGACAGGCAAACAAACAAACAAACACAGGACAGACAGGCAGACAGACAGGCAGACAAACAAACAAACAAACAAACACAGGACAGACAGACAGACAGACAGGCAGACAAACAAACAAACAAACAAACACAGGACAGACAGACAGACAGACAGGCAGACAAACAAACAAACAAACAAACACAGGAAAGACAGACAGACAGACAGACATGCAAACAAACAAGCACAGGACAGGCAGACAGACAGCCAGGCAGACAAACAAGCAAACAAACAAACAAACACAGGACAGACAGACAGACAGACAGGCAGGCAAACAAACAAACAAACAAACACAGGACAGACAGACAGACAGACAGACAGGCAGACAAACAAACAAACAAACAAACAAACACAGGACAGACAGACAGACAGACAGACAGGCAGACAAACAAACAAAC
>NC_140972.1:89466633-89469133 GCF_056783735.1 Eptatretus burgeri | reverse complement strand
TATTATGTTATCTGGTGATAGTCCGCCGGTGATTATGTTAGATATCGGCACGATCGAGAGGAGCCTGCGAATCATCCCTGCTGATGCACTGAATTGATGCAATCGTTCGGCCAGAATATTCGTTGTCAAGATGTTGCGTGATTAAATCACCAATACAGTCACTCGATTTTATACCGCCGACATACTTCTTAACCTTCGCCCCAGAAACCACAGTCAATCTGAACCACGCTAGCCACTGCTCAGATGCCATGACCAGACTACTGCGCAGTTCGGTTAAAGATGACTCGGCATTTTGGCACGCGCGCGCACGAAATTATATTTTGAAAATAAATGCCGACGTTTACATTTCGGGTTTTGAAACTTTTGCACCTTCGGCGGAAAATGTATAAATATAAAAGGCTGAAAATGTGTTTTATATTTATATTTCATTTTTCCTTCCTTCCTTCTTTGCGAATCACATCGGCGTTTTTGACCATCTTCCAGGTTACGTGGCGGCCAAACGGGACGGAAATTCAAAAATCTGTCCGGTTAGATACAAGATCATATTTTTTACCATCATAACATTATGTAACAAAAAAAAAAAGTTTGTTTGAGTGAATTTTTTGGTTGTTTATCTTTTATTAGGTCGTAAGAATGAAGAAGAAGCATATATTTTATGTCACTAATCGTTATGAAGGAAATGAAACCGATTTTTTGAAAAATAACAAAAAATTGTATATTTACATAAGAAAATTGCAGAAAAATGTATTTGAACATTAATGAAACGATACAACAGCGTTGAAACATACAGGGATATGCTAATCAGGAGTAAAACATAGCATACTGTTGATCGTTTTATTTTGTGATTTAGAAAATATTTTGAAATTATTTTGAAAAAAATATGATTTTTTCAAGTAGGATATTCAAGTATGATTTATAAGATTCATTCAAGTAGTCATTTGATATATGTTACATTTTGTTTCCACTCTTTCCCTTCAACTCGACTTATTATATTTGTTCTTTTATTAAAAGATATTGTCTCATGATGGCTTCTGCTCGAGGTTCCTGCAAGCATGATCCTGATAACTTCTGCTATGTCTGCGGAGTCTTTCTGAATGTCAAGTCAGTCAAGTACACCATCATTGAAGGGAACCTCTTCTGTTCGGCTTACAAGGCGTACTTTGGAGTTCAATTAGGGAACCAGGACAAGAGTTGGGCGCCACACGTGGTTTGTCGGTCCACTCTGGAGACGTGGTACAGAGGGGAGAAACGAAAACTGAAGTTTGGCGTGCCAAGAATCTGGCGGGAACCAACAGATCACTCAAACAACTGCTACTTTTGTATGGTGGTGGTGACGTGTCACCGCAGGGGAAAGAAGATGGATGTGTTCGACTACCCCAATCTGCCATCATCTCTTCGTCCGGTGATGCATTGTGAGGAGATTCCAGTTCCCAACCCTCCTCCGGTGATCACGAAAGATGCTTGCACAAGTTCCAGCAGCGAAACAGAAGATGCCCACGGCGTTGTCTTTGTTGCAGATGATACCCCGGCTATTCCGCATTTCCCTAACCAAGCGGAGCTCAATGATCTTATCAGGGACCTCGGACTCACCAAATCAAAAGCAGAATTACTGACATCCAGGTTGAAACAGTGGAAGTTGTTGGACGAGAACTGTCGGGTAACAAAACAGAGACAACGTCATGACATATTCTCTCAGTATTTCACACTGGATGAGAAAGTGTGTTATTGTCACGACATCAACGGCTTGTTTGAAGAAATTGAATTCCTGTATGATCCCAGCAACTGGCGACTGTTCATGGACAGCTCAACTAGAAGCTTGAAGGCGGTGCTGTTGCACAATGGTAACAAGTACCCAAGCATCCCTATCGCCAACTCTGTTCAGCTAAAGGAAGGCTATGAGAATGTGAAGCACCTGCTGCGCCTGGTGAAGTATGAAGAGCATGATTGGGAAGTGATTGGAGACTTTAAGATGATTGGCTTTTTGACAGGTTTGCAAGGCGGCTTCACAAAACATCCCCGTTTCCTCTGCTACTGGGATAGCCGAGCTACAGCGAGACATTATGAAACGAAGGACTGGCCATCAAGAACGGGCTTTGTCATTGGCGAGAAGAACGTGAAGTGGCAACCGCTGGTTGAGCAGGAGAAGATCTTGATGCCACCCCTCCACATCAAGCTGGGGCTCATAAAGCAATTTGTGAAGGCACTAGATCATGAGTCCGCTGCCTTCAAGCATTTGGAAGTGGTATTTCCGAAGTTGTCGGAGGCAAAAATAAAGGCAGGGGTGTTCGTTGGGCCGCAAATGAAAAAGCTAATGAAGGACCCGGAGTTCTCCGGAAAGTTGTTGGCACCGGAGAAACGTGCCTGGCACAGCTTCGTTGCGGTTGTTCAGGGCTTCTTGGGTAACAACAAGGAAGAAAACTACCACGAACTGGTCGACAATCTTCTCAAGTCCTACAGGGAGATGGGTTGCAGAATGTCCCTGAAATGGCACACGATGCAT
>NC_140972.1:89451633-89461633 GCF_056783735.1 Eptatretus burgeri | reverse complement strand
ATGCAGACAGTCAGTCTTTTGCAGAGGAAAGTGGAAATTTAGAGGAAAATTTCACCACCAGGGGAGGGAGATGCTAATTTGATGAGAAATAAATGCAAATCCACTAATTGATAGAACTCTGGAAATTTTGAAAATAAATAAATAAATAAATAAATAAATAAGAAGGTCATTACTCAGAACAGCATCTGAAAATGCTTGTGATTAAACAATACACAGCACATTAAATTAATTATAGTCCTTGACCACTTCAGATCACTGGATGCTGGATTGCAAGAAATCCTTCCGTTACCATTCTGATTCGACTCTGGGGAAGGGAGATGCCAAGATTTCTTATTTGGAACAAAAATTTAATTTACCATTCTCATTATGATTGGCATTACATTGTGTTGAGATATTGCTGGTCATGCCTTTTGGGCTGGAGCAAAACCTGTGTTCATATTATGTGTATATACAATCAACCAGTTTTGTAGTCGTAAATCAAGATGCACTTACCCCAGAGCACCGGCAGACAATACGAGTCTCTCAAGGTCCAGGCCACTCATTAGTACGTAAACGCCCTGGCCTTTCACTCCCAGCACATTCTCCTCTGAAATGGAGGAGAAACTTTGATAGAGAAACTTCCTTTGATAAAATAAATGAATAATATAACTTATTCCACCCCCTCCTCATCCCCCTCCATTTCTAACCACTAAACCAACCTCTCCTCCAGCCCCCAAAGACAAATGGAAGGAAGGAGACAAATAATGATACCATTAAAGTAGCGTGGCAATGCATCGGCAGATATTCCAATAGTGATTGAAGAAGAGTGGAAAATAGTTTTCCATTAAAAGAAACATAGCCTCCCGAAGTCTAAACTGAACACGTCCGCTATTTTATATCCCTCTACTTAGCTGTGGAACTGTTTTCCTGAATCTGTGGTCACAAGCTCTTCCCTCAAAGATTTCATGTCTGATACCCACAGCTACATTGTGGTCTCTCCCATTTATATTTCTGAGACCAGAGCTGTCCCCCTTTCATCTGCAAATTCTCCCCTATTGCTTTGGTGCATCTGTATGTTCTTGTCCCCCTGCTTTTCCCTTTATCCCACTTTTCAAGTTCACCCCCCCTCCCAAACTCACACACATCCATTATTCTGCTCATAGCTGCTAAAGAAAATCAAGTTGACTAACGGTTCTGGGTTTGGAGCAACGAGAGGTCTCCTTAGGGGCTCTCTGCTGACGTTCTCAAAGTTAAGTTTTCGGTCGATATCTGTCCCGTTTTAACGGTTTAATTTTCTCACCGACATGTTACTGTGTGTTCCTAGTACGGTTTTGTTTCAAAAATCGTGCTATTTTGTGAGCAATTGTGTCGACGTTCTTACCGGATGTTTGAGGCCTAGGCCTGAGGCCTTCTGGTTGCACTCGGTGTTCGATCGTTTTTTTGTTTTTTTTCTCCCCATTACCTTCAATTTCTATACTCCCCATTACCTTCAATTTTCATCCTCCCCACTTTCCTAACATCCCCCATTCTCCCAACTAACCTCTTTCTTATCTCAAAAAAAAAATAATAAATACCCAACAACAACACGCTGACCTTCTCCCGATTCTGCTTCTTCTTCTTCCTCTTATCATCCTCGATTTTTTTTCTCCACTTCTATGACCTAATCTGTTGAACTCTCTCAAACATTAATATTAACAACAAAACCGATCTTATAATGCTTCATCTTCCTCTCTCACACGTGTGGAACTCTTTACGGTTTCATAATGCACTACTCTTCTGCTATTTTAACAGACTGCTCTCATTTCGAGCTCTCCTTCATTCCTTGCTTAAAAAAATCCAACTATTATAGCGCTTCTCTCCATTCTCTGAATTCGCCTTTATTGCATCCATCAAGAATTGTGTTAAATCGCATCTCTGACCTAAAACTTTTAAAAACCAGTTTGCTATGAATGTTCGCTTTCCATCAACCATTCTTTTTTTCCAACTTCAGTGCCAACTCACCCTCTTCACCCCTCACTCTCACTCTCACTCTCAAAGCAACCATCCCACTCTTCTCCCTCCAATCCTCCCTCTCACCTCTCTCAAAAAGTCCCCCCTCACCTTTCATCGCCCTCACTCATCCTTCTCAAAGTTGCCCCCCTCTCATCAACCAAGCTGCCTCCCTCCAGTGCCCTCTCACCTCCATCTCTTCACTCCACCTCCTCAAATCCTCAACTTCCTTCTTCCTTGTCTCTTGTCCCCCCTCTCCCCCAGCACCACAGAGCCTTTTCTCCTCCTCATTTGGCCCCCTCCCCTAGCTATTCTGCAATACCCCACACTCTTTCAACAACCCTCCTTACCTCCCCCCCTCGTCCCTTGTCCTACCCTCCCCCTCCACCCCCTGCACCCAAAGCCTCCTCCCATACCTCTTCATTAAAAGTGTGGACGTCAAATATCCGGGGCCTTCGCTCAAACCTTTCAGATCTTTCCATACAGGTTGCCCCTGACAAACCAGACATTATCTGCCTAACAGAAACTTTCCTCTCCCAAGACGTGTCTGACTCCCAAGTATCTCTCCCCGGTTACTCCCTCCTCCGGTATGACAGACCTGAGCCTCGTCCTGTTGGAGGTGTTGCTCTCTTCATCAAAGACTCAATTCCTCACTCTCCATGCACTGCTCCCACTCCCCCACAACCCCAGGAATACCTCTGGCTACGGCTTCCCCTCCACTCCCACCTCATGTTTATATGTGTACTGTACCGTCCACCGAACAGTGATGACTCCATCTAAACCTAATTATCCGAAAACATGGACCATCTTCTATCTTCTCATCCAAACTCTCTCTTCCTCTAATGTGGTGACTTCAATCGTCATCATGCCAGTTGGCTTGGTGTGGGTACCTCTCTCACCTGTCATGGCACCTCAGCAAAAGCTTTCTGCGACTCATTAGGACTGACTCAATCGGTCAACTTCCCGACCCGGATCTCAACCAATTGTACTCCATCTCTTCTGGATCTGATTTTGACAAATTTCCCTGACAATATCTGCTGCTCTTCTCCGCTCCAATTGGTTCTTCTGACCACGTCCTTGTCAAAGTGGACATCTCTCTGGCTGTTATCAGAGAACCACCTCACCGCCGTCGAGTCTGGCATTTCACTCAAGCCGACTGGCGGGGTCTCCGAGCAGCCATCAAACTTACAGACTAGTCAACTCTCACTACTTTCTCAAACATCAACTCATCCTGAGAATTCTTTCAAAGAAACTTGCTCTGCCTCATGCACAGATTTATCCCCTCTAGTGTTCAGTTGTCCTACCCTTCCTCCCGCCCTTGGTTTACTGAAGCTTGTGGCGAGGCAGTTGTCCTGAAACAACTTGCCTTTGCCTCATGGAAAGCAAACCCAACTGAGAGCAATCTCAGTTCCTTCCACAAAGCTCGGAACAAGTGTGTATCTACCCTCAGGAGAGCCAGAAAACAACATCTTTCTCATCTCAAGTCTGAACTCTCAAACCTCTCTCCCTCCTCAAAATCCTGGTGGCGTTTAATCAAATCTGTTTGTGGTGTATGTTCCCCCTACATCCCCTCCCTTACCTCAAATGGCCGCACTGCTGATACCGCACGTGAAAAAGCTGAATGTCTAAACTCAGTGTTTGCAGCTAAATCTTGTGTCCTAAACCCATCACTTTCTCTACCCATCTTACTCAGTCGCACCCAACTGTCCCTGGACTCTGTGTCCTTTTCTCCTGACAAGGTGGAGAGCTTGCTTTCAAACCTCGACTCAGATTCTGCAACCGGTCCAGATGGCATCAGCCCACGTGTCCTCAAAGCCTGCTCTTCTGCTCTTGCTAACCCTCTCTCTGTTCTATTCACCCTCTCATTTGCCCAAGGTCATCTGCCATCTGCTTGGAAATCTGCTAACATCACTGCCCTGCATAAAAAAGGTGCAAAAACAGATCCCTGTACTACAGACCAATCAGCCTTCTCCCAATCATCAGCAAGGTTATGGAATCCATCATCGCTTCAGACATGAAATCCTTCCTCTTCTCCAAAGGCTTGATTTCAGATCATCAATTTGGTTTCAGACCAGGTCACTCTAACCTGGATATGCTGCTTCTGGTCTCCCATCAATGGATGGAGGTCCTCAATGCCAGACAGGAAATCCGAGCCGTATCCATGGACATATCACGTGCTTTTGACACAGTCTGGCACCCTGCCCTACTCACCAAACTCTCTTCCCATGGTATTCAAGGCCATCTCCACTCATGGCTCGCAGACTTCCTCTCCTGTCGCAGTCAACGTGTGGCCCTAAATGGAGTTCTTTCATCCCCTCTTCCTGTCCAGGCTGGAGTTCCTTAAGGTAGCGTTCTGGGCCCTGTTCTTTTTCTGGTTTTCATCAATGATCTCTCGGACTCTCTGGAAAATCCTCTATTTCTCTTTGCCGATGACTCCACCCTCTGCCGTACCATCTGTCATCCCTCAGACCGGCAAGCAGCAGCTTCTTCGCTCACAAACTGGTCCAACACGTGGAAAATGTCTTTCAATCCGGACAAATCTCACACTCTCACTATGTCTCTTCGAAAGGACCGTTTGGAAACCCCCCCCCCCCATCCACTTTCTCAACAATCCTCTGGAAGAAGTCTTTTCTTTCAAGCTTCTGGGTCTCACTATCTGCCATGACCTTTCCTGGGAAAGTAACATTTTCAACCTCGCCTCAAAAGCCAGTCGCCGACTGGGAATCCTCCGTCGTGCAAAGTCCTTCCTCGGCCCTCTTGAGCTCCTGACCACTTACAAAGCTTTTGTCCGTAGCCTGATGGAGTACTGCTCTCCCCTCTGGGCTGGTGCTCCTGCCTCCCACCTTTCTCGGCTTCACGCTGTCGAAACCAGGGCATTTAGGATCATCGGCATCTCCCGCAATGAAGCTGAGTCTTTGGCCCTCTCACTCAATCACCGCAGGTTGGTCGGTGGTCTTTCTGTCTTCTACAGACTCCTCTCCAGCCTTGCCCCCCCCCTGCTCTCTGCGATTTGTCCCCACCCCATTTCCACAGGGCGCTCAAGGTCCGCCAACAACCCGCTTCTGGTAAAACTACCAAATCACGAATCACTGCTCATCTTCACTCTTTCATTCCTATTTTTTCCCGCCTTTGGAATAAACTTCCTCACTCTATTCATTCCCATTCTTCCCTCCAGGCTTTCAAAACAGCTGTTCACCACCACCTCTTATCACCCCCCATCCAAATCCTCGATCTTTTCTACCCCCGATAATCCACCCAAGCCCACTTCCTTCAATTCCCCTGCTTTCCTTCCTGAAAGTCCCTGTAATGTCCATCTTCTCTTCGCCATGTTCCCCGTCCCATCCCCATCCCTCTCCCTTCCACAGTTCACCTAATGTGTCTGTTCCCCACTGTTTTGTCCCTCCCACTCCCGCCCCTCTTGTCTCATGCCCCCTTGCTGTGAGTTGTGTGTTAGCTCTCATACGAGCCTCGACCAAGGTATACAAAAAAAAAAAGTAATCAATAGATTTCGTAAATCAGAAGTCCCTTAAAAGTCCTGGGTGGTATCAACATATAATCATCAACTTAAACGGAGAGATGGACTAATTTGATGACAAAAAAGTGCAAATCTATTCATTGATAGCACTCTGGTACATTTGAAACAATAAATGTCAGTGTGGGTGTCTCCTCCATAACTCTAAAACCATGAAACCCAGCAGCCTGAAACTTTGCAAGCAGACTCAGGGAGCTCCAATGGCGTGCACGAATGAAAATTGGGTGTTTGGGTTAATTTATACACCCCTTTTTAAGATAATTAATGGCCATATTTAATTATCCTTTATCAAGGCTCATCCTTGGTCACCTTGTGGGGTCATAATTCGCCAATTTTTTTTTTTTTGCCTGCTCAACTATGCCTTGATTTGGAACAGGCCACAATGGTTTCTTAATGATAAAGTTGCTTTTTGTTTTTTTACTTTCCTCACTCAAATCATCTAATGCCTGCTCATCATACCTACAAATCACTGTAGACATCGCAATGCTTATAAACGCCGAGAGATGCCAGTGTTCGTTACTTTATTTCATTTCCGCAAATGTGATAACCTCAAGAATCCCTTAACTTGAGCCGAATTACAAAATTTAAACTTCTTAATTGATTGACCTCAGCAGCAGTTCCGACTGATAAAAGTGTTCCTTTGTCCAATACAAACATTGGTTGACATTCTGGGCGTCACCGGGAGGTATTTAATATGACCGATTGGCAATCACTAATCGCTTGCCAAGCCAGCCGTTACTCATCAACCATTTTGTTGGAGTGCTTGTTTGAGTGCTTAAGCCACTTGGTAAGCGCTCTATAAGCTACTTGCTTGTTCATTTTCAAGATATGGTCATACAAGGCAACAGTATTAACACCGTCACTGAATATATTGAATGACTTAAACAAAGTTTGGTCTCAAGTTCAGTTCTGGCTCCACTCGTCTGCGTTGTCATGCGGTACCTCGGGCAGGAGCTCAGCTGCTGAAAATGTGCAATTTTATTTTAATGCTTCTCCCTTTTTGTGGGATCTGCTTTCCTTATATGACCAGTCACTTCAACATACTGTATATATTTTTTAAATTAAAAGTTTTTTTTTTTTTTAGTTTCTTCCACCGTTTCGATGGAGTACATGCTTGAGTGCTTAAGCCACTTGGAGAGTGCTCTTCAATCTCCACAAGCTTCCATGGTGATACCGTGGCTCGGTTCTCCATAGGGACATCTCTGGAGTTCGGAAGGCAAAATAAATTAGAGGATTACAAAGAGTAAGCCTGGGTTCGAATCCCGATCTAGCTATAAACTGTCATCCTGTGTTTCACAGGCAGGGCGAGTCATCAATGTGTCTCTCGGATGGACGTTAAACCGGGCATCACATCTGCCGGAATCCCCCCTGCCCCCCTCCTCTCTCCTTCCTCTGATAAGGGGACTATTTAGTTTTGTTTTGAACTGAAAACAGCTTCCCTAGACTGCAGCATGAACAAATCTGATTTGGAGAAAGCTGACCGGAGGGGTGCAAAGGTTGCTGCATGTGCATTTTTATTACAAAGAGAAAAAACTAAGATCCCTGAGGTAGGCAATGAATTCCTTATGGTACACTAGCAATGGGATTATGATAAAGTAACCTACCAGGTACTTTGCAATCCTCAAACACCAGCTCACATGTATTGGATCCTCGCATCCCCAACTTGTTTAGTTTTGGGGCTGTGCTGAATCCCTTCATGTCCTGCAAAGTTGAAATGAGCAAAATTTTTTTTAAAAGAAACCCCCAAATCAAACGGCACTTTCGTTCCTATCCATGCTAAATATGGATGCATAAACATTTTAGATAACTTCTTCAATATCGTGAAAAGTAAATATGGTAACATGGAGAGAGGGGGGAAGGGAGAGGGAAGGGGGAGAGGGAGAGGGAGGGGAGAGAGAGGGGAGAGAGAGGGGAGAGAGAGGGGAGAGAGAGGGAGAGAGAGGGGAGAGAGAGGGAGAGAGAGAGGGAGAGAGAGAGGGAGAGAGAGAGGGAGAGAGAGAGGGAGAGAGAGAGGGAGAGAGAGAGGGAGAGAGAGAGGGAGAGAGAGGGGGAGAGAGAGGGGAGAGAGAGGGGAGAGAGAGGGGGAGAGAGAGAGGGAGAGAGAGGGAGAGAGAGGGAGAGAGAGGGAGAGAGAGAGAGAGAGAGAGAGAGAGAGGAATGGGAGAGGGAATGGGAGAGGGAATGGGAGAGGGAATGGGAGAGGGAATGGGAGAGGGAATGGGAGAGGGAATGGGAGAGGGAATGGGAGAGGGAATGGGAGAGGGAATGGGAGAGGGAATGGGAGAGGGAATGGGAGAGAGAGAGGGAGGGGAGAGAGAGGGAATGGGAGAGAGAGGGAGGGGAGAGAGTTGGAGGCGAGACAGAGGGATGGGAGAGAGAGGGAGGGGAGAGAGAGGGAGGGGAGAGAGAGGGAGGGGAGAGAGAGGGAGGGGAGAGAGAGGGAGGGGAGAGAGAGGGAGGGGAGAGAGAGGGAGGGGAGAGAGAGGGAGAGGGAGGGGAGAGAGAGGGAGGGGAGAGAGAGGGAGGGGAGGGAGAGGGAGAGCATTTTTAATGCCGTGCTGTTAAGCATCACCTGCCTTCTCTACGATGAAAGCCGTGATGCCATGAGAGGTGGGCTTAGCCTTGGGATCTGTCTTGCCATACACGATAATGACATTGGCATCAGGGCCATTTGTGATCCAGAACTTGCTTCCATTGAGGACAAAGTGGTCGCCCCGATGTTCAGCTCTAAGCCGCATTGATACAACATCTGAGCCAGAATTGGCTTCACTCATTGCCAAAGCTCCGACGTACTCCCCGGAGATGAGCTGAAAAAAACAAAAAGAATGCAAAGGCACGTTTAAGGATTTTCACGGTGCTTTGCTTCTCAAATTCAAAACATAGAAAGCATTAAATGATCTTCAAAACACCAGCAGTCAGAATCTGCATGATCGGTTAACAACATGAATTGCATGAGGGTCGGTACAAAGCTATTTTAGTTCTCATCAAATACACCTTAGAATAATTATTGCAGAGAAAATCCATGCATCCTTGGCAAATACCTGGTTATTCCTTTTCACATAGTTCAACTCACAATGAGAATGCCATTCAGTAGAGTTCATACCTCCACCAGGCTGAACAGTTTACATTTTGCATCCCACTCATAGGCCGGATCTGCATCCGGACCTTAACAAGATATAATTGGCTTGTTATTGTCATCTAACCAACTCATCTATCAAGTTTTGTCATAACTTGTCCACAACTTTTTGAAATAGCATGCTGTATTATCGTTTTTGGCCACATCTCACAATAATGAAGAATCACTAAGAAATTATTTTTTTAATCCTCAAATCCGGATCTTCACCAAAATCAAATCAATTCTTCATTGTCACAAACGTAACCTATCCGCCAAGTTCCGTTCAAATCCATCCACAACTTTTTGAGATATCCCGCTCACAGACAGACAAACAAATAAATAGACAAACATCCAAACAGACAAGTGTGAAAACATAACCTCCGTCCACCTTCGTTGGTGGAGGTAAAAAGCCTTCCCCCTGTGCTCGGTTCTTAAAAACCCAAAAGCGATCTCATTTTCTACTTGTGGATATCTAAGAAAGGAAGTAGGGACTGTTCATCATCGTTGATGAGCATCTCTCCAAGATCACATATGTGGTCGAAACATCAGAGTGCTGCTCAAAGCCATTGCTCTCAGATAAAATGGAGTTTATCGGGTTAATTTAGTGTTCACCCTTTTGCGATCTCATCATTATTTTAACACCTTTTCTTATAGCGATAAAAAGTGTTTCACATCCTCAGAGACAGCAGTACCACTGGGTAATGAAGCACAAAGAAGACAATGGTACCTTGGGCAGGTATTTTTCCTTCTGTGCTTTGGTACTGTTCCGGACAATCTGATTCACACAAAGGTTCGAGTGTGCCCCGTAGCTTAGCCCCACAGCAGCGGATGCCCTGGAAATCTCTTCCATGCATATTATGTGGTCCAGATATCCACCACCAGCACCCCCAAACTCCACTGTAGAACAAACAACCACATGCAGTGTCAAAGGCAACATGTGGTGAGAGGAAATAAAGTAAAATACAAGATATCTGATTGTGATTATCACATTCAATGTAAACATTAAGTTGACATATCCTTCAGCAGCATCTTGTTCATAAAGGTGGGAACTTGAGATTCAAATCCCATATTCCAAGTTGATGAATGCGGTACTGATACATTTGTAATTCATGGAAAAGGACACTCGTCTCAGAATGTCCCCGTCCTGCTTGCAATTTATTTACACGTCTCTCCATAACTTTTGGACCACTTTAAAATTAAATGGTCTCAAACAAACCCTGGATTTGTATTTAACCAAATAAAGTATGGATATGCTCAAATTTTCACAGCGATTAAATTATAGTGATTCTTTGTCACATAGAATGTGACCGATTCTTTCGCACATAGAATGTGATCAACGAGTGAAACGAACCACAGGAGTCATAGAATGATATTGCGAGAACTCG
>NC_140972.1:89396633-89436133 GCF_056783735.1 Eptatretus burgeri | reverse complement strand
TGTTTCAAAGTTGGAGAGGGCTGATGGGTTGGACTGTGGTATTGATTATTTTCTCATCATGGCCAAGTTTCATTTACAGCAAATCTGGAATATTGTTCTTAATCACTTTACAACACAATCATAAAATTCTGAAAGCAATACTTGCCTGTAACCGATGTGTTGTGAATCAGCCAAGAGGTCTTTGATCAAAATTATGGCATTATGGTCAAGTACTTTGACTGTACCTTTTTCACAATGGATCAACATTGTTCCGAGTTATTACACAGCATATGTACACCCAAACGGACCTCTAAATGGTATATTTGTGTTCACAACGACAACCATGAACACCTTGTTAGAAAATTAATATTTAGCAATCTGACTTTTGTTTGCAAATTATCATATAAGGATATAAATGCTTGCCCTAGTTTTGTCGAATCACAACTTTTTTTTTCTTTATCCTTCCTAATATTTTCAGTAAAATTTACAAAACAAATTGTCATGCACGGAACTGAATGAATTATGGAAACCTATGTTCGAACTTTCAAGTATTGTTATTCCTTCACTGCTGAACTGCAGCACTTCAGGCCCCCAAATTTTGGGTGCAGGTACTTCAGAATGTGGGCAAGGTTTTAAGCGACTGTACGTTGCCCTTGACGGACTGTATACAATCAGCTGTTCTATTGTGAATTTAAATTGTTGGTATTGTTACGTCTGAGGGGGGGATGCATTCAAAGGGTAATTAGGATGTTTAATTAGGTATGCCATGCTGTTCGAGTTTACCAGGATCTCGATGTAATAAGTAGTAATTCAGTGGTGATAAGTTGTCTAGTAAATGTTCATTTCTTTAAGGGGGAAATGATAATTGTCAAGTAATTAGATAGGGACACGGGTTAGGGTAAGTGTGTCTGCGTAAACCCTTTTAGTATTCCCTGGAGGCTTGCCGTGACGTCACAGGACAGTGCTGCGGATGGCTCCGCCCCGTGATCACGATTGGCGGAAGGCGACGTCGGAGGGCCAATAAAACGGCTCGATTGGAAGTGACGAGGACTCGAGGATAAAAAGGTTCTGTTCGGGGAAAAAGGGAGGAGGAAGAAGATCGGTACAGAAAAACCGTTTTGGTGGAGGTTGTTGTGCTGGGAGCATGCTGTGTTGTTGCGCTGATTCAATCCTGGTTTTCATCGTGTCTCGAGGCCCTGCTGTGCTTCGTGCCTCAGCTTGGTTGGCTCTGGGGTTCTGCTGGCTCTGAGTACGGGGTCGACTGGCAGGCGGATCTGCCTCTCTCCTGCTCGCAACTTGGCGCCAGAACTGGTTCCCTGGCAGCTGTGAGCGGACTTGGGCCGACACCAGGAGGTCAACAGTACCACGGTGTCTCCTGCCCCTGACGAGCGCAACGCCAGCTCGTCCGGCGCCAATCCAGGAACTGTTGCGTCCGCACAAGAGGCCAGCCTGACCACCAGGACCAGCTACGGTGTGTGTGTGTGTGTGTGTACCTGGTGCCTTAGAGGGTTTGAGATTTGTATATTCATTGGAATTGTCAGTGTTTTCCCCACGCCCGAACCCACACCACCATCCCGTCGAATCGCCCCGGATCCTTCTTCTTGCCGAGTCTTGTTATTTCTGGTTAGAGAAATAAACGTTATTAACCCAGTGAAAAGCGACTCGTGCCACCTTCCTCGTCCCGTTTGCGGTAGAGCGATTAAAACCGCCATCTTTGGGTTATAAAAAATAAACCGCCTCCATCGTTTCGGCTCATTCTACGTTGGCAGGACTGTTCAAGTCCCGTGAACGTCACAGTATTTTTGTAGAATAACAGGGAATCATTTCAGTGAGATTCTTCATATCTTTCTTAAATGTCAATACAGCAGGAAGAAACCACATTCAGAGCCATTGTTATATCGCTCCTCATCTGTGCAAGTCATTATGAAACCACCAGAAGTCCTGAGTTGCTTTGTGAAGAGATGAATAAAAACATTACCAGTTTATTTTTATCCAAGTTTCAGTTTGTATCCTATCCTACGATATTAAATAAGGCAATTCTCTGAAAATCAAAAAAAACAAAACAAAGAGGCGTGGCCCAATCTCGACCAAATTTGGCATTCTTTGGTGGTACCCTGCGTCCTCATGGGAACAAAGAACCCCCCCCCCTCCCCCATTACGGGATGGGAATGACTTGCCAATGCTCCCAAAGGGAGCATGAGTGTTTTTAGTTTGAAAATTGTAATCTTGTCTAATTTGTGCAAATGGAGATCAAGTTAAAACTGGTTTCAATCCCATTATTCAGAGTCCACACCCCCTCCCCCCTCCTTTCAAAATTTTCACTTTTTGGTGCCTTATCGCCTGGAATTAAATGAGACCTTTTCCACCTTTACTTATACATTGTAACCGACAACTTCCAAGTCAAAAACAAATTCTACAAATTTCAGAAAATTAATAAAAACTACAAAACTGGAATATCTTGGTTGGATAAGTGTCCCCCCTTATAGCAATTGTAAATGAGCTCAGCCATAACCAATCACCTTCAAAATCACACAAAGTTAATTTGCCTCCACCTTTGTTAAACTGCAGTGATTTTGATTATTCCATCATAAAATCAGCTGTCCCTGCAGGTTTCCTCTGCTGGGTGGTGTATTTCACAGCAAAATCAACCATGAGAACCAAGGAGCTTTCAAAAGACCTCTGGGATAAAGTTGTGGAAAGGCACAGATCAGGGGATGGGTTACAAAAATATTTCAAAGGCCTTGACTATCCCTTGAGCACAGTCAAGACAATCATTAAGAAGGGGAAGGTATGTGGTACCACCAAGACCCTGCTTAGATCAGGCTATCCCTCCAAACTAGATGACCAAGCAAGGACACCCATCAGAGGCATCAACAGACCACTGGCAACTTTGAAAGAGCTGCAGGCCTTTTTGGCAAAAATTGTTCACTATGTGAATGTGACAATATCCCAAACACTCCACAAGTCTGGCCTGTATGGTAGGGTGGCAAGAAGGAAGCCATTACATAAAAAAGCCCACCTTGAGACCCGTTTGAGGTATGAAAATCACTGGAGATTCTGAAGCCATGTGGAAAAAATTTTTGTGGTCTGACAAAACGATGATGGAACTTTTTGGCGTAAATGCAAAATGTTACATTTGGCACAAACCCAACACAGCACATCACCCAAAGAATACCATCTCTACTGTGAAGCATAGTGGTGGCAGCATCATGTTATGGGGATGTTTATCAGCAGGGATTGGGACACTTGTCAGGATAAAAGGGAAAATGGATGGAGCAAAATACAGAAAAATCCCAGAGAAAAACCTGCTACCCTCTGCAAGAAAGCTGTAATTTGGATGGAAGTTCACCTTTCAGCATGACAACGACCTGAGACACACAGCCATAGCTACACTGGAGTGGCTAAGGAACAAAGAGAAATGTCCTTGAGTGGCCCAGTCAGAGCCCCGACCTAAATCCAATCGAAAATCTGTGGCATGACTTGAAGATTGCTGTCCATCAGCACCATCAGCACTCCCCACACAACTTGACTGAGCTTGTACAGTTTTGTACATAATAATGGGAAAATGTTGCCCAATCAAGGTGTGCAAAGTTGGTAGAGACTTATCCCAACAGACTCACAGCTGTAATTGGTGTCAAAGGTGCTTCCACCAAGTATTAACTCAGGGGTGGACACATCCAACCAAGATATTCCAGTTTTGTATTTTAAATTAATTTTCTGAAATTTGTGGAATTTGTGGGTTACGATGTGTAAAAAGTCCAATTTAATTCCAGGCCATAGGGGAACAAAAGGTGAAAATTTTGAAAGGGGGTGTAGACTTTCTATAGGAACTGCATATACTGTTATATGGGTTTGCCGGCCAGGTCACGAGGGGCTGCTCAGACACATTTCCCAACCTTTGATCCTGAAGCTGATGAGCCACAGATAACTCTGTGGCATGACAGGTTGCTAAGCAACCATGCACACGTCAGACAATTGAGGTCGGGTCCCAGCATACAATTCCTGTGTTACCTTCCTGGGCAAATTAATCCCCCCGGACAAGGAACCATGCTCTTGACACTTCACGACTATAAATCAAGAACGGCCAAGCGATACGGCAAGTGGGATATTGGCTAATCACAGATTATAGCAAAAGTGTAGGGTAGAACTCCCATCCACTATTTACATACTGTGTCTAACCCATGGAGAAAAAGGCCGATTGGGTAGTTTGGAAAGTTTATACAAGATTTTGCAAAGGCATGCATTTACAGTGCAAAACAGGTATTTCCAGCACAGAAACAGTCACAAAAAAGAACCTTACCTTTGAACACACAAGCCCTTTAATCAGTCACCTTAAACAACAGGTTTTGGGTCGCTGATGACCGCGTGATTCGAAGGTTGTAAGCACATTAATAATCGTTGGGTATTTATTTTTTTCTTACATTTGAAACTCAAAATATGCTAAAATTAACTTTTAAGTCAAAACTTTTGTTAGTGATCGAAAAACAGTCTGGAAGTTACCGAAGAGGCTATGATGTCACGTTCTCCGAAAACTTCGTGAACATTCGGAAACGGAGTGTAAACAATGGCGAGATGCGAATCAGAGAGCGATTTCAGCGGTGATGAAATTGAGTGTCCATTCCGATATTGCTGAGGACGAATCGGAGGATGATGGGAATTTATAATATGGAGTTTCTGGCCCTGAACCATATAAATTTGAGCCACTTGTAAATTCCAGAAAACGGCCTATTGCATGTACAAGTGGCAGGACTGACTGTCCGGCAGTTCACACTGACAGACTCCACCAGACAGATTGGTTTGTAGATTTTAATTTTCTTGTTCAATGCATAAAATAATGTAAAGTTTGATTTGTCTGTGACTTGATATATATATATATATATATATATATATATATATATATATATATATATATATATATATATATATATATATATATATATATATTTTTTTTTTTTTTTTTTTTTTTTAACTCTCTTGTAGCCTGGTGTTGGCTCAGTGGTTGGGGTGGTGGCTTGGGATCCAAGGGTCGAGTTCAAGCCCCGTCGGCCACTGAATTAATGAGTACCAGTTCCAGTGTGTGCACTGGTAGAGGGGCACTGCATCAACAACAGTCGTGCTTCAAGAAATGATAGCTACCCCGGTAGCGAAGCTGCCATACGACCACCACCAACCCTCGAGTCACTCAAGTCAGAAATAGAATGAATCAATAATGGACCCAAATATATTATACACCGTAGCCTTGGCATTGAAGTCTGACAGCTGAGCTTGACCCCAGCGAAAGTGAACAATTAGAACAAACCCCAACGTTCAAGAGACTGTTGTGGCATATCTATCTATCATTCCAGCAATCTGTGTGTGTGACCGCTGTTTCTCGACAACCGCTGGTCCGATCTAATTGAATCTTGCCAGGTATATTGCTGGGGCCCTGTGGATATGCCTTTTCAAGGTTTGATATTAATCTGACAAGTGCTTCCCAAGTTATGGCCATTTACTTACCAACCAATGACACGTTGCTGCATAGGAGTGGCCGACGGAAGAGATTCTCAGCCACGTTCCCCATTACGGGTCACAACATATGAACTTCCGGATAGTGTATTCTAATAATTTCTTATGCGCATTTATAGATCAACGCAATGCCCCAATCCAGTAGTCGTTTAGGAGAGCGAAGGAAGGTGGGGGTTGTTGGCGACCCCTTACTCACCCGACGTTAACCAACAGGCTGACGTTGGTCCCAACGTGAAAGAAGAGAGGGGAAGAATAGATGGGGTGCTGATGTGATGTGCCATGTGGGTGAATGTTTCGTAATGCGTTAGAGGAAATCGTGAATGAGAGTCGGTAACCCAGCCCTGCATGGGGTCAAGCGTGCAATTGTTGATCAGGAATAGGGATAGATAGAGCAAGTTAGTGCGAGTCAGTGTGTCGCAGGCGCATCCTGCATTGTGGTTGAGGAGCTTCGCATCCGATCCATTGGATTTGTAAAATGTATTGTGTGTTGCAAAGAGTTTGTGGATGTGCTCAAAAGAGGTATAAAAATGGAGATAGAGAGAATAAGTTAGAATGACAGAGGATATGGAAATGGAGGGGTGGCAAGATGGGGTACACAGGTATCTACTTTAAGGCTCAAATTGTAGTGTGGAATAGATAACGCTTCCTTTGAGGGATGAAATTTCACACAGTACTGGGATTCTTCCATTTTGTTTGCTCATTTTGAACTCAAATTTGGTGCTCATTGATTCCTCTCACAACCTTTATCGTGTTATGTGATGTCCACCTGATGTCCAAAATTGTTAGTAACCAAAATCAAAGCCGTTACCAATTCCAAGGATATCTGAACTGTGGTTGTTTATACTTGGACAGCGAGGAGGAAGATCCCAGAATCAAAATTATACAAGGAAAAACTGTCACGGTTATGAACACATCAATCACACAAAAACTTGGTAAGTAAAAGTGTCTCAAGGCATCAACTCCAGGCTCCAGCAGGGCTTGGAACAAGGAGAATGGAGGGCAGGAGAGGCAATAGGGAACAAGGCCCGTCAATCACATGCAAAAGCACAAGAGTATACGTCCTCTGTCGGACAGAGGCTTCATGACAAACCCATGCCCTGCCACAAGTCAATCCCCGAGGAAAACAAATCGTGGCCCACAAGGGGTCTTTTCCACCTCAGGGGGCACCAGCTGATTCATGGTGCTCTCATCTTGAAGCACCCCCTTACTCCTCCTCCCCCCCCCCCCCCCAAGGACATTGACAAATCCAGCCTCACCAATAAAACCAAGGTCTGCCTCCCACAGGTGACAGTCAGCACATGGGAGGGAAGCATGCTGTTCAACATGGGGGGGGGGGGGTATGAGACTTACGAGAGGGGGAAAACAATAGGCTTCTTCCTCATGACAAACTTTACCACGTGGTGAAGTTTTGTGAAGATCGGTTTAAAATTGTGACCCGTAGGTAACAAACAAAGACAGACAGAATAACAAAATCGACCAATACAGATATACTTTAAAAATCTTCGATTTTGCGAGTAACAAACAGACAGAAAGGGGTGAAAACAACCTCCTTCACCTTCGGTGGTGGAGGTAAATATTGGAGATAACTGTCAAGTTCGTGTTTCAACTGCAAGAAAATCCAACGTTTTCTGGACCAACCAAATTCTAATGATCAAATGGAGAAAGATGCAAAGTAGTGTACACCAGTGGTTCAGAGTAATCCTTAACAAAGTGCACACAATTCAAAAATACCACAATATGAGGTAAGGAAAGATGTATTTTATTTCCAACATAACTGACAGCCAATCAAGGTAAATAACAACTTTAAAGCTACCTGTTGAATTTTAACCAACAAAAACACAACACAGCACTTGCATTGAAAAACAATTCCCATCATGCACTGTAATATTACTATTCATGCTCCACCCCACTGCTTGATTTGCTGGCAAATACAGGCAGACCACCAACAAGACCAGCTGCTGTGGTGAGCAAGTTCACAGGTGAGGAACCATCGGTGATGAGGGCCGACTGCAGGCCGAGAGCCTTCAGCATCTTGACCTTTAATGACATGGACAGCACATGGAAGTCTCAAATTAACACGTGGCTGCACAAACTATTTAGACATTGCTACGATCGGCTTAAATGAATCATGAAAGATAAATATCGAAATTATTTTTTTCTAATATATCGAGTAAATAGCTATGAACATGAAACAACGAGCAGAGGCCCATGGGAGAAATACCACAAATGTAAAAAACAGTAAAGGGAAGCCTTTTATTATTGAGCTCATATACGACAGGTGTTATATATGTATTTCTTTATGGCAAAGAAAGAAAATTTGGAGTGATCGAGGCAGCAGTCTGTTGCCTATACACGACCCAGATTCAGTTTTTTGGGGTGCAAATTTTACTCCCCCCCCCCACCCCCCCTTTTGAGGAGTGTTTCAGGGTGGGATATATTATATATATATATACAGTACGTCGTCGACTTAGGACTGATCGACCAGACCGCTCAGCGTCTCCGCCCACTCAGACTGCTCAGTTTCCGCCCCAGCGCCTGCCATTGCGAGCGTGTTCACGTGATCTCGGGAAAAAATTTTTTACTTCAAAACCCCAAGATGTCTACCAAGAGGAAATTATCTTTGTCTACTCCTCAACCTGCCAAGAAGGAAAGAAAGGCCATTGATCTCACCATGAAAATGCAGGTGATCAAACAGTACGAAGGAGAAAAGAAAGTGAATGCGATCGCATGTGATCTGAAGTTAACACGCTCTACTGTGTCGACGATTTTTAAAGACAAAGAAAGGATTTGTGAAGCTGTGAAAGGTTCTGCACCCATGCGATCGACAATTATAACAACGCAACAGACTGGGCCCATCCACGAAATTGCAAATATTAAACCAATGTACGTTTCTGCAAATATTAAACCAATTGTACTGTCGTCGTGCAGTGTTTGACTTGAACAAAGAAAATGTTAATAAAATATGACTTACAGATGATTATTATATCATTATACAGTAAATTTTGCATAGGCCTATACACTATAAATAAAGGTAAAAACAAAGGTTGGCCAACTTACTGTGTATATATATATAGTAGACTATGCGTAAGTAGTCACCATCAGGACAAAGAAAAAAGTGACGACTTAGAAATGCGACGACTTGCGCGTATGCGAACATTCATGATGACTGTGGGGTGAAGGATGAAGTCACGCGTGGCCTGGACACGTATGTGTGAGATTGTACCAAAAGGAAAACACAATCCTCGGTGCATAGGTGGGGATTCATTGGTGAGTTGGAAAGTGATCAAGCAAAGATGGAATTCATGAATCAGTTTATCAAAAATAAAGATAATGAACAACTGGAAGACAACAACTTTGCCTGCTTATCACCATGATGGGATTGACCAACGAACCCCAGAGACTTTTCTGGCAGCATCTGCCAGAAAAGCCCAGTCTCATCAGCATTGTACACGTCCCGAGGCCGATACCTTTCCAAGATGTCTTTCAATTTGCCATCCTTCCAGTCGTGCACCACTGCCGAATCCACGCTGCCCGATTCGATGCACTTCTTGACCTTGCCGATTCCCCACCTCACTTTGAATCTGTCTATCCAGTGCATCGGCAAGGTCTCGGCATCACATCATCATGCCCGAGGTCCGCAGCGAATTAACGTGCCTTCAGCAGCAACATTTCACCGTCCAACCAAATATTTGGCTGAGCCGACATTTGCCAAAACCAGATGAGCGCGTCATCGACATCTTCAAAGGACACACATTTCACACTTACCACCAGCCTCACGATCTTCTCCACTTGTCCAAACATCGTGCCCTTATTCTTCAAGATATCGTTCAATATCTGCCGTTTGATGTCCAACTTCTCAGCTATGGCCGTTTTCTTCATCAGTGGGTTTGCCTCGCAAAACTGGATAATGCCGTGTTTTTCTTGGTAGGTTTTAGTTGTAAGCTTACGCTTAGTCGCCATTGTCCTGCTTGCAGTGCGATCAACGTGTGTACGCAGTTATAAATAGCCTATCACTGGCAGTGTAAACCAATGAGCGAGCATCACGATTCCATGAAATTGGGCTTCTCACGAGATAGAAGTTCCGTGTGACGAGTTAGGCGTGGTAATTTACTTGAGTTTCCATTATGCGGGAACGGACATCTGATGACTTAGACGAAGTGACAACTTAGAGATGACGACTTACAGACTTTATTCAAAGGAATTTAACATTAGATAAATTCTGGACTTTTTGACGCTGCCGACTTTGTAACTCGTCACTTCGCCTCACTGCCGACTTACGCCTAGTCTACTGTGTGTATGTATATGTATATATTATGGATTTCAGAATCGGATCGGACTAATGCACACAACATCCAGGTCCTCAGACAGTTATTTCCATAAATGCATGTTCAGAATCGACGCATCCCCTTGTGTGGTGGGATTCTGACTGATGTGTTGGAGAAGGGTATAGAATAGATTTCCTGTCTTTCTTATGGGATAACCTTGTGCTCTTTACGACACGTTCGTGACATGTGGTTTTACGCCGGTTTTCGCTTCCACGTGGGTGATGTTCGCCATTCATGTGCGCGGGGTATGGCCATTGGCCCGGCGGAGGCTCATTCTGTTCCCTTTCCATCGAGACACGTTGGCTTGGAAATAGACAATTTATTTACACTTTAGACTTGCAGGGCATTTCATTAAACACACCGCAGGCTTTTCCTGAACAGTTATTCTGACGGCCAGACTTGGCTGTGCATCATTTACCTCAGACACACACCTTTTCCCGTCAACGTTTGACGCCCCGTTCAGCAGCTCTATGGACGCGAGTTGGCTCGTTTGTGTCAGGCTGAACAGAGAGGTGATAATTACCCGTTGACATATTGTGAGCGCTTCACGTTTTCACTCGGTTGTTCCGGCAAACGGCTGCTTTATGGCGTTCGTCCAGCGCCCTGAACATGGCGTCGTGAGCCAGGCCTGTGTTAATTGGAAGTTGCACCTCACTCGATGGTGGGGAAGGAATGATCATGAGAATTGAGGGTTGGAGGTCAAGTGCAGCAATGCGCCAATAGGCAGGCTGGATTTGGCTGAAGTCTGAGGCTCTGCCCACACTGGTTGCCTCTAAAAAGGATGGGAGGACTACCTTCCTGACAGCTCCTGACCGTTGGTTACAGTTGGACTGTTCCTGCTGGTTCTGCGCATAACCTGGCTCTTGGCGTCCCTGGTTCCTGAGGGTGACGACGTGACGTCGATTGGTGTTCGACCTTGTTTTCGGTTGGGTGCACGCGAGGCAGGGCGCCGGCAGCGGACCAAGGCACGCTCACACATTTCGGGTCATTTTAGTAGACGCATGACAACTTCTGCCTTGGTAAGCAGAGACCGGATTTCCTGTCCCCATGAATGATCTGCTGGGCACCCTTATCTCATGTTTAATTGTTAAGTAAGGCATTGTGATGAGCATTTGCTCTTTTCCATTTTTTCTACAAATGCTTGTTGAATTCTAGATTTGACATTATTTTGTCGATTGAACATTTGATTGATTTGCATTAATCCATTTACACCACAATGAAATAAAAAGTTATTCTGTTTATTTCTTTTTCTAAATAATAAATTCTTTAATATGGATACAAACAAACACAACATAATAGTGACCGAAGCTTTTCGTGCTGCACTCTTCAGGGTAAAAACCGCAGCGAGTGAAGAAGGAAGTGAAGGAGTGTGCTTTATATGCAGGTCTCAATAAGGTAGATTTTTACCCTGAAGAGTGCAGCACGAAAAGCTTCGGTCACTATTATGTCGTGTTTGTTTGTATCCATATTAAAGTTCTGTAGAACCAAACATCTGTTTATTTATCTTAAATAAATTATTTGTTGACATTTCAACCTGTCCGTGCTTGTCCGTTCCTTCCATTGATCCAGCGTTGCCCGAACCGAGATAGACTGGGAGGTAATTCCCAAACTAATTAACCTGTCATCGTCGGCATGTAACAGCGGTAAACGCTTGGCCGCCCCACTTAAGATCAAATCAAGATAAGATTAGTTCATCGCCGAGGGCACGTTCCCCGGTCAGAAGGCCTCGAGTTAAACGGCAAATTAGACGGTGGACACTGGAACTCAGTTAACTGATTGGCATTCGTGGTTGTTAAGCAACCCACCACACCACCAAGTTGATTGTCAATTATGAGCGGTGGCCCCAGGTCTGGTTCTTCCGAGGAGAAACTAGGATTAACCACCTCATAATACACTAGGTACCCGTAACAATATAAACATATAAAAACAGCAATTATTTTTAAACAGGGTTGAAGAGTTAACTGGATGCATTAACAGGGAAACGCGGCCTGTTTAAAATGCCATACCACAAAGGCAGCATTTGTTAAAATGAATGATCTCCTTAAACAAAAAATATATATATTTTAAAAGGCATGAATGAAAATAAAAATTGCTGTTATAAAATGTAATAGGTTGCACGCAAATCAATTTGCACAGCAAAAATTAAAATAACGGACCATTGTACTTTAAACGTTATGTGCATGAAAAGATGCACCAATACAAGCCTCTGTTTTGCTTGAAAATGCACTTGATGAACTTTTATTAGGCCACAAAAATAACCCGTTTATAATCATCCACCAAGGTGAAAGATATACAATACAGAATTGAATGCTTTAAAAGGCTGTCAGCAAAAAAAAAAAAAAAAAGTCTTGCTTGGTCATCCAGATCAGCCCGAGTCGAAATAGGACACAGACGGACGGAATGCAATGACAATACCCGATCTGGAATTTAAATTCCAGATAAGCCAATAACCTCAGTCCACCTTTGGTGGCGGAGGTGACAAGGACAATTCCAGAAGAATGAACAATCTGAATTATTGCCAATAAAAAATAAATAAAAAAGATCATTGCAACATCACAAATCTCTGTTGTTGAGCATCACTTTTGATAAAAGTGAATCCTAAAGTCAGACCCCGCTATTTGCTATTGGAAATTGGACCCCGTGTATTCGTGTTTGATAAAATGTGACTGACCTGCTTCTACATTTGCAGCCCTGTGCTTCGCTTATTCGCAGATTTATCCACGGATTTTTTTACATTTTTTTGTGTGCGTATTCACGGGATTTTTTGATTTTTCCCTTATGAATCGCGCACCACCGGGAACCTATCCTCCCCTTTTTCCCCATTGAAGCAATGCTCCGACATTCGCAGAATTTCCCAGGCATGTATCCCTCGCAAATAACGGGGTCCGACAGTACTGTATACCCGTGTTCACTGAAAAGGCTAAGATCCCCACCACCAATCCCTCCCCTTCCTGTACCAACCACTTCATCATAATCAGATTGCTCCCTGCAATATGAGGACTCATCTCAACCTGGGTGAGAGAAGATCCAACTCAATCTTGACACTTCTTGTGCAACTGGGCCCAGTGGTGTTGGGACTGCAAGCATCAGAAGCGGGTTTGGACCCCCATCCTCTCGTCTTTGCTTGCTCGCCACAAAGTCTCTCAGTCGCCGGTCTTCATCTTGTAATGTTGCCGTAGTCACCCCTAATCACAAGACTGGTTCAAAGTCCGATTGACAATCGCAGAGCAGCCAGCCTTCTCTCCACGACTGATGTTAACCTCAGGCATTACACCTCAAAATCTACAATCTCTAATCATCAATTCTGCTTCCATCCCAACTATTCTCCAATTGACTCATTGCTCATTTTACCTCAATGGATGAACCAAGTCTCAGAGGGCAGGGTCGACTCTTGAACCTTCGATAATGTCAATCACCAAGCCAGACTTCCCAAACACTCTGCCAATGGTATTCGGATGACCCTTTTTGAATGGTTTTCCTATTTTAATTCATCAGCAGAAATAACAGGTCTTTCTTGATGGTATTCTATATCATGATCTTTCCCTTGAGGCTGGTGGGGTGTAAGGCAAAGCAGTTTCGGACAACCTTATTCTTGGTCAAATATGACCTTCATTCTTTGGGCTTCAGCCATAGACTCCTATAGAGAAGGACTAGAACCTCATGATCTCGGGGTTTGTAACTTGAGTCCAGGGCTAAAACGACTTCTAGAAGGGCAAGAGACATGATCTCGGGATCCATATAGGGGTTTTTGAGGACGGCGAGTTCAATAGTGTCATTTTCAACACCACCTGAGGTCATTTCAAGGTCAAAAGGTCATATTTCAAGGTGAAATTACTGAATTTTGGTATTTTTTGCCCGTTTTTGTGCAACTCACAAACGGTGAGAGATGGCTGCTTGTAATAAGATGCAAGTGTGTAGAGGTTAGTGTTAAAGGGAAACACACACACTATAGAGACTGGTGCTCATTTTGCAGACCTCAGAAGGATGACAGGCTGAGTCAACACCACCTGGTTGTTCATTCAGCAGCCAACAGGGCTCAAACTCAGGACCCAAGGATCCCAAGCCAACCACCCGAGCCTCGAAGCCTTGGTTTTTCAAACCCGGGGGCACTACCCCAAGTGGGGTCGCTGAGCAAATTTGCGTGGGGTCGCCGGCGTCCGCTTGCCTATTTCCTATTTTCGATTGGTGTTCGCTTTTACAGGATGTAATATAAACGGTTCGTTCAAAGTATGGGAATCGGCGCATCATGATGCTTGGAATGGGATTCAGCCGATTCGCGGGCTCGCTGAAGGGCGGTTCATTTTGGCGGGAAATTAGTGGTTTGATCCATGGCCTCTCAGACTCAGACTCTGACTATCATTAATATCTATTCACGTCTCCACGTACGACTCAAGACCTTATTTGTGATGGCAGCACCGGCCACCAGCAAATCTCGAGAACTCTCTTACCAAGATAAATTTCTGGACCTTGGATTTTACGACGTGGTGGATAAAAGTGGGGCACAGAGGCCTCAGTGTGTGATTTGTTTCGAAGTGCTTTCTACGGAGTCAATGAAACAAAATAAGTTGCAGACGCATTTGACTACAAAACATGTGCCTTATCAGGATAAGGAGAGAGCGTTCTTTGAGAGGAAACTTCTTGCACTCAAGAATACGCGTCTTGACAGGGAGGGTACATGCCATCAGACAAATTCTCGGGCATTAGAGGCCTTGTATCGAGCGTCACTCCATGTTGCCAAGACTAAAAAGCCTCACTCCATTGCAGAAGAACTTGTGCTGCCATGTACAAAGGACATGGTATCTCTGATGGTTGGGGAGGAAGCGGCGAAGAAACTGGCGGTTCTACCCCTCTCTGACAACACCATCCAACACAGAATTGAAGATATGAGTCTGGACGTAACGGCTCAGGTCGGACAGAAGATCAAGGAATCGCCGTGGCACGCCATACAGTTGGACGAGTCCACTGATAACGCATCGTACGCGCAACTCATCGTCTGGGTCGACTTCATCAAGGCTGATAACTTTGTCGATGAGCCTCTGCTCATAAAACCATTGGAGGCCACCACCAAAGGTGAGGACATTTTTGGGAAAGTCGAGCAGTTTTATTGCGACAATGATCTGGACTTCGGAAAGTTGCTCGGTTCTACAACAGACGGCGCGCCAGCAATGTTAGGAGTGCGTTCTGGATTCAAGGCTAAATTGCTTGAAGTGGCTTCTCAGACCTCCCTGGTACACTGCATGATTCACCGAGAAGCGCTCGCCTCTCGTACTTTGCCAGAAACCTTGCAGAGCGTGCTCTCAGAAGTCGTAAAAATAGTGAATCACATCAAATCGAGCACCCTCAACACGAGGTTATTCAGGCTATTCTGCCAGGAGATGGACGCCGACCATCAGAATTTACTATTCTACACTCAAGTCAGATGGTTATCTCGAGGAAACCTTCTTCTGCATGTTTACGAGCTCAAAGATGAACTGAAGGAGTTCTTATGCACACAAGGGAAAACGGCATGGGTAGCATTGCTTGAGTCGGACGCTTGGCTGTCAGAACTGTGCTATCCCGTTGACATCTTCGAACGTCTCAATGTCCTCAACCGCTCCCTCCAAGGCAAAGACGCCAACCTCATGATTTTTAACGACAAAATGAGCGGATTTCTAGCGGCTCTAAAATTACTGGCAGACAAAGCAGCTGTTAAGCGCTTCAGCCTTTTTCCCCGTCTGGTGGAGCATCTAAAGACCTGCCAGTACGATGATACTGAGCTCGACAGTCTTTCTGGCGAGATAGCACAGTGCCTTCGGTCGTCCATTGAACAGTTCGAGCACTATTTCCCTGAGCTGGATGTGCAGTCATTTTCTGTGGTTCGGGACCCTTTCACGGCTCCACTGGACTCGATTGATGATGAAGATGATACAGCACAGGAAGAGCTTGTACAGCTCCAGCAGGATTCAGGAGCGCAGGCTCTTGCGCGGACGAATTCGTTGTCGACATTCTGGTGCAAAATGCTGCCGTCGTACCCGACCCTGTCACGGCGCGCCATTAAGGTTCTCATGCCATATCCTTCATCATACTGTTGTGGTTACCAAATTCGCAAACCACCATTCAGGTCCCTTAGGTGAGATATCTCGGTAAGTACATGTGTAGTTAGGCCCAAACCCGTTGTCTAGTGGGAATACATGTCATTTATGCGTGCTGCGACTCTTCAGGATAGCCGTTTTTCTTTTACTATCTTTATTTTGGACCAACCGCCATGATTACCACCACCAGTCACAACATCAACCACCAACCACAACGCCGCTTCACCACAACCGCCACGACCTTTCCCGTCACACCTCGCAACCGTCGCATCGCCACCGTTCTTGCGCCGCTTGTGGGTACCGGTGTTGGACTCGTGCAGGGCGCGCGCCGAACAGCGTGTACAAAACCATGGATTTTCCACTTCAAAAACGGATCAAAAACGACACACGCCCACTTTTGTGCCGTCCAATCGGTGAGCGAGGGGCGATTTGGCCCCGCCCCCAGGGCGTTGGAGGGCGATCGATATATGCAAATTTATGGATCAAAAAGCATTCACGCCCACTTTTTCTCGGGCCAATGGGGAGCGAGGTGAAAGGTCGAAGGGAGGGGGTCAAAGATGAGAAGGCGAAGCCACGGGGCTTATAAAAGCGACCGCGTTCGTCAGTCGACGGATGAGAGAGTTAAGACTTCGCGGGCGGTGGAGTTGGCAAGAAGGAGCTGGTCGTCGTGTGCGTTGGAGTCGGAGCGGAGGGACGGAGCTGTGGAGAGGCGGCGAGGGCAGACGAGGGGGTGTTCGCGTCGTGCAGGGAGCTGCACCCCAGGGAGGCCGACGGCGCGACCTGCTCGAGGTGGAGACGCTCGTCGCGGGACTCGAGGCAGAGTGGAAATCCTCTATACCCCGAGCATCAGCAACCCCCTCCTGTTTCCCCCCGCGCTGAGATAGTGCGACCAAGGGGGCCCCTTTCCCACCCCCTACCAGACACTGCCCGCGAGGACCGCGGGGTTGAGGCACCATCGCCGCTCCGCGTCTCATCACCAGACGGGTAGGCCCGACCCGGTCTCGGCCTCAGGCCCGCCTCATCTTTGAGGGTGTTCTTCTTTTCCTTGGTTTTGGGTATGTGTTGTCGGCGCCGTCTGTGAAGTAAAATTGTATAAGTGCTGCCGTGTGCTCGTGTAATCGGTATTAGATCTGCATTGTCGCATTTGCTTTTTGTGTAAATTGCATTGTGTTTTTCTTTTCTGTGTGCTTTTGGTGGAATTGAATATGTGTGCTTTCCGTTCAGCGCGAATAAATGTGCTTTGTGTTGAACTGTTTCCCGCTTCGCTTCGTCATTTCTTTCATTGAATCCTCATCTTGCTTCACGTAAAGGGTTGGTAGTGGGCTGAATACGCCCGATAATTAATCGAACCGTCGAGGTCGACGAATAACACCGCTCGGTTATCCCGATAGTACGGAACGGGTCGCTTAAGTGGCCCGTGTCCGAAGTCGACCTGCGGCGAGGTGCGATCGCCCGGTCTACCCTCCGCGTGGGTACTTAGGTAGGTCGAATTTGGCGAGCAACCCTATCCCACGCGGGGGCTGATTGGCTCGATCGCGGTGAGACCGAAAGGTCCACCCGTGACTGGTTCCCGGCGTTAGTCCGAGAGGGTCACGACTGGATTGTCCGTCCGGTGGGCGACGTGCCGCGATTCGAGTTACGTGGCCGTCGCACGCCGGCGGGCGCGAATCAGCAACAATACTTTTGTGAGCAGTCATTCTCCACCATGGTGGTGATTAAAACAAAGTAGAGAAATCACCTAGAAATGGAGCGTGATATGATCCTGGCATTGTCATCTACTTCTCCACGAATAGAGAAGTTGGATTCTGAAAAACAGGCTCATCCTTCTCACTGATATATCTAAATGTCATTCGGACTAAACTTCTGAAACATTCAAATGTACTATTTGGATACTGTCGGCTATTCTCCGTTTACTCGTCTATGAAAACATGACGATGGTGAATAAAGTAAACAGTAAATGTTCTTGTGTCATATGAAATATTATCTTGTATATTATGAATTGGGTTTTGAATCTTTTGGGTCGCGCGATGTAGAGGGGTTCTGAAATTGGGTCGCCACTAAAAAAGTTTGAAAACCACTGCTCTAAGCCAACACTAGGCTTGGTTCTAACTTGATGCAAATACTTAAAAACATTGTCCACTGTTATAAATCCTAACTAAAATTCACGGACCGGTGTTTGTTCGTCACACTACTCCTACAGTTCTGGGCCCATTACATCCACACTTGCTACAGAGGATCAGCATGACCCCATTTAATGTATAGGAGTCTTTCATCTTTGCCGGTGGTCTTTGGGGGGGGGTGAGTGAGTGGACGCAAGTTTTCTATGTAAATATCTATTGTGTAGCACCACCTCTCGAAGGGTATTACAAGTCCCACTATTTATAGTCCAGTATTCCCCACATTTTCCAGTACTGCAAGGTGTTTTGACTTATAAGTAGTTGGTATGCTTCTGCTTCATGCAAGTCACCAGGATTATTAGTATTATTTTTGCCTAAACAGAGCCGTCAGTTGCCTATACACTGCCCAAATAAAGGTACGTGTCAGAAGAACATGTTGCATGCTTGGAACAAGAGTGCCTGTAGAGCGGGTACTCTGCTAGTCCATTATAATGTAGCAAGTATGTATATACATCGTCGACTAATCTGACAGGATTGGACCGAGGAAGCTCAAACTATCAGGGATTAAGGAGAGCACCCTTAAGTTGTGCATGTGCAAGTTTCGTTCAATTCCATCAAGTTTTTTTTTTTTTTTGGGGGGGGGGGGGGAGAAAAAACACCCATCTTAGCATTTTCCTTTGTGGGGGAGGGTGGGTGCAAGTGGATTATCCAAGCGATATTGCCACACTGTATTATATATGCACATAAGCAGTATGCGTGTTTTCGCTTCATGTATGTAAACTGGGTTAATATTATTTTCGAGAGCAATCGAGGCAGCGGACTGCTGCCTATACACTGCTCAAATAAAGGGATGCATCAGAAGAACATGTTGCACACTTGGAACAAGATCACCCATAGAGTCGGTACTCTGCTATGATATTGATAATCATAAAGATAATAACATGACCCCACCTGATGGCTCCCATAAGGAGAGGATGCTTCAAGTATACAAAATAATTTTACAAAACACCAAAGTGTTCAGAGTTTAAATACAAAATTATCAATCGCCAAGTTCCTATACAATCACACATACCTGGGTGTCTGGTCCAGCAGAGGCCATGGCCTTGATCGTGTCAGCACCAAGCGACTGGACAGTTTCACAGAAGCGCCGCAACTCGATGGTTGCCATTTCTCGTGCTTGCACCAACTCAAGCTCATTTTTCTCTTTGATGTATTTCAGTTCAGCGTCTCGTGCATTGCATAGCCTCTCCAATTCGGACTCCTACATAATGAAGACTAATTAGGCATTTTAGAACTTCCATTATTAAAAACCAAGAACAACTCGAAAATAGAATTTGACGTGAATGTGGCAATGGAAATGCCTCGACCCACATTCTATGTTTATGCATTTATAATGTTGGATTTTGATTGAGGTCGAGAGAGAGAGGTCGAGAGGTAGAGAGAGAACAGTACCTTCAGAAAGTATTCACACCCCTCCACTTTTGTCACGTTTTGTGTGCAACCTGAATTTAAAATAGATTAAATTTTAAATTTTTTGTCACCGATCTACACAAAATACCCCATAATGACAAAATGAAATAATGTCTTGAGAAATTTTTACAAACTAATTAAAAGCTGAAATGTCTTGCATCAATCAGTATTCAACGCCCACCCCCCCGCCCCCCCGGTCAATACCTTGTAGAAGCACCCTTGCCTTTTTGCAAACTCCATGCATGCAGTCATGTGCTTTTTTTCTCGGGAGTGGCTTCCATCTGGCCACTATCCCATAAAGCCTCGATTTGGGAAGTGCTGCAGAGGTTGTTGTCCTTCTGGCTGGTTCTCGCATCTCAGCCAAGGAACTCTGTAGTTCTGTCAGAGTGGTCATCGGGTTCTTGGTCACATCCCTGACCAAGGTTCTTCTTGCGCAGTTGCTCAGTTTGGTGGGAAGCTCAAGGAAGAGTCTGGGTAGTTCCGTATTCTTTCCATTTCCAAATGATGGCGCTCACTGGGCTCTTGAGAACTTTCAACACTCGAGAAGTTGTTTTATATCCTTCCCCAGATCAACGCCTCCTCACAATTCTATCTCGGAGTTCTACGGAGAGTTCCTTGGACTTCATGGTGGAGTTTCTGCTCTGACATTCATTGTCAACTGTGGGACCTTATATAGAAAGGTGTGTTTCTTTCTAAATCATGTCCAATCAATCGATTGGCCACAAGTGTACTCCAATTAAGTTGAGACATCCTAAGGATGATCAAAGGAAATTGGATGCACCTGAGCTCAATTTTGGGTGTCATAGTAAAGGGGTTGAATACTTATTGACACAAGACATTTCAGCTTTTACATCTATAATTCCAGCAATCTCTGTGTGTCTATTTGTCTGCGACCGCCGTCAGTCCGATCTCATTGAAACTTGCGAGGAATATTGCCGGGGACCCGCGGATGTGCCTTTTCAAAGTTTGATATCGATCGGACGAGCGGTTCCCAAGTTACAGCCATTTTACTGCATTTTCAGTGTTGAAAAGGTGTATATATATGGCAGCTAAAGGTGTCGTTCCACCTTCTCAGGCCAATTTTCTCCCAAATTATTAATAACCGGACGACCACCGGTCCAATCGGATTGAAACTTGCCAGGAATATTGCCAGGGACCCGCGGATGTGCCTTTGAGGTTTGATATTGATTGGATGAGCGGTTCCCAAGTTACGGCCATGTATCTGTGAACCAATGACAGGACACTGTGCTATGACGTCACGAATGACGTCACAATTAATGTTTATTTAATTTAATTTTATTTTTTTTGAAGGATTGACATCAATTATTCTTCTTCGTTTGGTATGACGTCACAATCGACACTGGGGACCTGGGTATGTGCCAAACTCCCAAGGTTTGATTATTCAAATTATTAATAAGTAATCCCAAGGTTTGAATTTTCCCGAGGGAAACAGCTGTTTTTTCCCCAAGGTTGGAATAAATCGTTGTGCTTGGTAGACATTTGTGAATACATTTACAGAGAGAGAATGGCGAGAGGGGGGTGAGGGGGCAAGAGAGGGGGCAGAGAGAAGGGGGGTAAGGGGTGACAGAGAAGGGGGGGTAAGGGGTGACAGAGAAGGGGGTAAGGGGTGACAGAGAAGGGGGTAAGGGGTGACAGAGAAGGGGGGTAAGGGGTGACAGAGAAGGGGGTAAGGGGTGACAGAGAAGGGGGGTAAGGGGTGACAGAGAAGGGGGGTAAGGGGTGACAGAGAAGGGGGGTAAGGGGTGACAGAGAAGGGGGGTAAGGGGTGACAGAGAAGGGGGGTAAGGGGTGACAGAGAAGGGGGGTAAGGGGTGACAGAGAAGGGGGGTAAGGGGTGACAGAGAAGGGGGGGTAAGGGGTGACAGAGAAGGGGGGTAAGGGGTGACAGAGAAGGGGGGTAAGGGGTGACAGAGAAGGGGGGTAAGGGGTGACAGAGAAGGGGGGTAAGGGGTGACAGAGAAGGGGGGTAAGGGGTGACAGAGAAGGGGGGTAAGGGGTGACAGAGAAGGGGGGTAAGGGGTGACAGAGAAGGGGGTAAGGGGTGACAGAGAAGGGGGGTAAGGGGTGACAGAGAAGGGGGGTAAGGGTGACAGAGAAGGGGGGTAAGGGGTGACAGAGAAGGGGGGTAAGGGGTGACAGAGAAGGGGGGTAAGGGGTGACAGAGAAGGGGGGTAAGGGGTGACAGAGAAGGGGGGTAGGGGTGACAGAGAAGGGGGGTAAGGGGTGACAGAGAAGGGGGTAAGGGGTGACAGAGAAGGGGGGGTAAGGGGTGACAGAGAAGGGGGGTAAGGGGTGACAGAGAAGGGGGTAAGGGGTGACAGAGAAGGGGGTAAGGGGTGACAGAGAAGGGGGTAAGGGGTGACAGAGAAGGGGGTAAGGGGTGACAGAGAAGGGGGGTAAGGGGTGACAGAGAAGGGGGTAAGGGGTGACAGAGAAGGGGGTAAGGGGTGACAGAGAAGGGGGTAAGGGGTGACAGAGAAGGGGGTAAGGGGTGACAGAGAAGGGGGGTAAGGGGTGACAGAGAAGGGGGTAAGGGGTGACAGAGAAGGGGGGTAAGGGGGTGACAGAGAAGGGGGTAAGGGGTGACAGAGAAGGGGGGTAAGGGGTGACAGAGGAGGGGGTAAGGGGTGACAGAGGAGGGGGTAAGGGGTGACAGAGGAGGGGGGTAAGGGGTGACAGAGGAGGGGGTAAGGGGTGACAGAGGAGGGGGTAAGGGGTGACAGAGGAGGGGGTAAGGGGTGACAGAGGAGGGGGTAAGGGGTGACAGAGGAGGGGGTAAGGGTGACAGAGGAGGGGGTAAGGGGTGACAGAGAAGGGGGGTAAGGGGTGACAGAGAAGGGGGTAAGGGGTGACAGAGAAGGGGGTAAGGTGACAGAGAAGGGGAGTAAGGGTGACAGAGAAGGGGGTAAGGGGTGACAGAGAAGGGGGTAAGGGGTGACAGAGAAGGGGGGTAAGGGGTGACAGAGAAGGGGGTAAGGGGTGACAGAGAAGGGGGGTAAGGGGTGACAGAGAAGGGGGTAAGGGGTGACAGAGAAGGGGGTAAGGGGTGACAGAGAAGGGGGGTAAGGGGTGACAGAGAAGGGGGGTAAGGGGTGACAGAGAAGGGGGGTAAGGGGTGACAGAGAAGGGGGTAAGGGGTGACAGAGGAGGGGGTAAGGGGTGACAGAGGAGGGGGTAAGGGTGACAGAGGAGGGGGTAGGGGTGACAGAGGAGGGGGTAAGGGGTGACAGAGGAGGGGGTAGGGGTGACAGAGGAGGGGGTAAGGGGTGACAGAGGAGGGGGGTAAGGGGTGACAGAGAAGGGGGTAAGGGGGTGACAGAGAAGGGGGTAAGGGGTGACAGAGAAGGGGGGTAAGGGGTGACAGAGAAGGGGGTAAGGGGTGACAGAGAAGGGGGTAAGGGGTGACAGAGAAGGGGGGTAAGGGGTGACAGAGAAGGGGGTAAGGGGTGACAGAGAAGGGGGGTAAGGGTGACAGAGAAGGGGGTAAGGGGTGACAGAGAAGGGGGGCACGACAGAAGAGGGGGGACGACAGAAGAGGGGGGGACGACAGAAGAGGGGGGGACAGACACAGAAGAGGGGGGACGACAGAAGAGGGGGGGACGACAGAAGAGACGACAGAAGAGGGGGGGACGACAGAAGAGGGGGGACGACAGAAGAGGGGGGGACGACAGAAGAGGGGGGACGACAGAAGAGGGGGACGACAGAAGAGGGGGACGACAGAAGAGGGGGGACGACAGAAGAGGGGGACGACAGAAGAGGGGGGACGACAGAAGAGGGGGGACGACAGAAGAGGGGGCGACAGAAGAGGGGGGCGACAGAAGAGGGGGGACGACAGAAGAGGGGGGACGACAGAAGAGGGGGGACGACAGAAGAGGGGGACGACAGAAGAGGGGGGGACGACAGAAGAGGGGGGCGACAGAAGAGGGGGGACGACAGAAGAGGGGGACGACAGAAGAGGGGGGACGACAGAAGAGGGGGCGACAGAAGAGGGGGCGACAGAAGAGGGGGGCGACAGAAGAGGGGGGCGACAGAAGAGGGGGCGACAGAAGAGGGGGGACGACAGAAGAGGGGGGCGACAGAAGAGGGGGCGACAGAAGAGGGGGGCGACAGAAGAGGGGGGCGACAGAAGAGGGGGGCGACAGAAGAGGGGGGACGACAGAAGAGGGGGCGACAGAAGAGGGGGGACGACAGAAGAGGGGGGACGACAGAAGAGGGGGGACGACAGAAGAGGGGGCGACAGAAGAGGGGGGCGACAGAAGAGGGGCGACAGAAGAGGGGGGACGACAGAAGAGGGGGGGACGACAGAAGAGGGGGGCGACAGAAGAGGGGGCGACAGAAGAGGGGGGACGACAGAAGAGGGGGGACGACAGAAGAGGGGGGACGACAGAAGAGGGGGGCGACAGAAGAGGGGGACGACAGAAGAGGGGGACGACAGAAGAGGGGGGCGACAGAAGAGGGGGGACGACAGAAGAGGGGGACGACAGAAGAGGGGGGACGACAGAAGAGGGGGGCGACAGAAGAGGGGGCGACCACAGAAGAGGGGCGACAGAAGAGGGGGCGACAGAAGAGGGGGCGACAGAAGAGGGGGCGACAGAAGAGGGGGGACGACAGAAGAGGGGACGACAGAAGAGGGGGGACGACAGAAGAGGGGGGGGACGACAGAAGAGGGGGGACGACAGAAGAGGGGGGACGACAGAAGAGGGGGGACGACAGAAGAGGGGGGACGACAGAAGAGGGGCGACAGAAGAGGGGGGGGACGACAGAAGAGGGGGACGACAGAAGAGGGGGGACGACAGAAGAGGGGGCGACAGAAGAGGGGGCGACAGAAGAGGGGGGGACGACAGAAGAGGGGGGGACGACAGAAGAGGGGGGGACGACAGAAGAGGGGGGGACGACAGAAGAGGGGGGACGACAGAAGAGGGGGACGACAGAAGAGGGGGGACGACAGAAGAGGGGGGCGACAGAAGAGGGGGCGACAGAAGAGGGGGCGACAGAAGAGGGGGGCGACAGAAGAGGGGGGCGACAGAAGAGGGGGCGACAGAAGAGGGGGCGACAGAAGAGGGGGCGACAGAAGAGGGGGGCGACAGAAGAGGGGGCGACAGAAGAGGGGGCGACAGAAGAGGGGGGCGACAGAAGAGGGGGGCGACAGAAGAGGGGGCGACAGAAGAGGGGGGCGACAGAAGAGGGGGGCGACAGAAGAGGGGGGCGACAGAAGAGGGGGCGACAGAAGAGGGGGGCGACAGAAGAGGGGGGCGACAGAAGAGGGGGCGACAGAAGAGGGGCGACAGAAGAGGGGGGCGACAGAAGAGGGGGGCGACAGAAGAGGGGGGGCGACAGAAGAGGGGGGCGACAGAAGAGGGGGCGACAGAAGAGGGGGGCGACAGAAGAGGGGGCGACAGAAGAGGGGCGACAGAAGAGGGGGGACGACAGAAGAGGGGGGACGACAGAAGAGGGGGACGACAGAAGAGGGGGGACGACAGAAGAGGGGGGACGACAGAAGAGGGGGACGACAGAAGAGGGGGGGACGACAGAAGAGGGGGGACGACAGAAGAGGGGGGACGACAGAAGAGGGGCGACAGAAGAGGGGGGGACGACAGAAGAGGGGGGGACGACAGAAGAGGGGGCGACAGAAGAGGGGGGCGACAGAAGAGGGGGGACGACAGAAGAGGGGGGACGACAGAAGAGGGGGGACGACAGAAGAGGGGGCGACAGAAGAGGGGGCGACAGAAGAGGGGGCGACAGAAGAGGGGGGCGACAGAAGAGGGGGCGACAGAAGAGGGGGGCGACAGAAGAGGGGGCGACAGAAGAGGGGGCGACAGAAGAGGGGGCGACAGAAGAGGGGGGCGACAGAAGAGGGGGCGACAGAAGAGGGGGGCGACAGAAGAGGGGGCGACAGAAGAGGGGGGGCGACAGAAGAGGGGGGCGACAGAAGAGGGGGCGACAGAAGAGGGGGGCGACAGAAGAGGGGGGGACGACAGAAGAGGGGCGACAGAAGAGGGGCGACAGAAGAGGGGGCGACAGAAGAGGGGGGACGACAGAAGAGGGGGGGACGACAGAAGAGGGGGGACGACAGAAGAGGGGGGCGACAGAAGAGGGGGCGACAGAAGAGGGGGCGACAGAAGAGGGGGACGACAGAAGAGGGGGCGACAGAAGAGGGGGCGACAGAAGAGGGGGCGACAGAAGAGGGGGCGACAGAAGAGGGGGGACGACAGAAGAGGGGGGGACGACAGAAGAGGGGGGACGACAGAAGAGGGGGGACGACAGAAGAGGGGGGCGACAGAAGAGGGGGGGACGACAGAAGAGGGGGGCGACAGAAGAGGGGGCGACAGAAGAGGGGGCGACAGAAGAGGGGGCGACAGAAGAGGGGGCGACAGAAGAGGGGGGCGACAGAAGAGGGGGGCGACAGAAGAGGGGGGCGACAGAAGAGGGGGCGACAGAAGAGGGGGGCGACAGAAGAGGGGGGCGACAGAAGAGGGGGCGACAGAAGAGGGGGGCGACAGAAGAGGGGGCGACAGAAGAGGGGGCGACAGAAGAGGGGGGCGACAGAAGAGGGGGGCGACAGAAGAGGGGGGCGACAGAAGAGGGGGGGCGACAGAAGAGGGGGGCGACAGAAGAGGGGGCGACAGAAGAGGGGCGACAGAAGAGGGGCGACAGAAGAGGGGGCGACAGAAGAGGGGGCGACAGAAGAGGGGGGCGACAGAAGAGGGGGACGACAGAAGAGGGGGACGACAGAAGAGGGGGCGACAGAAGAGGGGGCGACAGAAGAGGGGGGCGACAGAAGAGGGGGCGACAGAAGAGGGGGCGACAGAAGAGGGGGCGACAGAAGAGGGGGGGACGACAGAAGAGGGGCGACAGAAGAGGGGGGACGACAGAAGAGGGGGGGACGACAGAAGAGGGGGCGACAGAAGAGGGGGGACGACAGAAGAGGGGGGACGACAGAAGAGGGGGACGACAGAAGAGGGGGCGACAGAAGAGGGGGCGACAGAAGAGGGGGGACGACAGAAGAGGGGGGACGACAGAAGAGGGGGCGACAGAAGAGGGGGCGACAGAAGAGGGGGCGACAGAAGAGGGGGACGACAGAAGAGGGGGGACGACAGAAGAGGGGGGACGACAGAAGAGGGGGCGACAGAAGAGGGGGCGACAGAAGAGGGGGCGACAGAAGAGGGGGCGACAGAAGAGGGGGGCGACAGAAGAGGGGGCGACAGAAGAGGGGGGCGACAGAAGAGGGGCGACAGAAGAGGGGGCGACAGAAGAGGGGGCGACAGAAGAGGGGGCGACAGAAGAGGGGGGGACGACAGAAGAGGGGGACGACAGAAGAGGGGGCGACAGAAGAGGGGGGACGACAGAAGAGGGGGGACGACAGAAGAGGGGGGACGACAGAAGAGGGGGACGACAGAAGAGGGGGGACGACAGAAGAGGGGGGACGACAGAAGAGGGGGGGACGACAGAAGAGGGGGGACGACAGAAGAGGGGGGACGACAGAAGAGGGGGGACGACAGAAGAGGGGGGACGACAGAAGAGGGGGACGACAGAAGAGGGGGGACGACAGAAGAGGGGGGACGACAGAAGAGGGGGACGACAGAAGAGGGGGGGACGACAGAAGAGGGGGCGACAGAAGAGGGGGGCGACAGAAGAGGGGGGACGACAGAAGAGGGGGGCGACAGAAGAGGGGGACGACAGAAGAGGGGGGACGACAGAAGAGGGGGGACGACAGAAGAGGGGGGGACGACAGAAGAGGGGGACGACAGAAGAGGGGGGACGACAGAAGAGGGGGGACGACAGAAGAGGGGGGACGACAGAAGAGGGGGGACGACAGAAGAGGGGGGGACGACAGAAGAGGGGGGACGACAGAAGAGGGGGGACGACAGAAGAGGGGGGACGACAGAAGAGGGGGGGCGACAGAAGAGGGGGGACGACAGAAGCGACAGAAGAGGGGGACGACAGAAGAGGGGGGACGACAGAAGAGGGGGACGACAGAAGAGGGGGGACGACAGAAGAGGGGGGACGACAGAAGAGGGGGGACGACAGAAGAGGGGGGACGACAGAAGAGGGGGGACGACAGAAGAGGGGGACGACAGAAGAGGGGGACGACAGAAGAGGGGGGACGACAGAAGAGGGGGGACGACAGAAGAGGGGGGACGACAGAAGAGGGGGGACGACAGAAGAGGGGGGACGACAGAAGAGGGGGGACGACAGAAGAGGGGGGACGACAGAAGAGGGGGGACGACGACAGAAGAGGGGGGACGACAGAAGAGGGGGGACGACAGAAGAGGGGGGACGACAGAAGAGGGGGGACGACAGAAGAGGGGGGACGACAGAAGAGGGGGGACGACAGAAGAGGGGGACGACAGAAGAGGGGGGGACGACAGAAGAGGGGGGGACGACAGAAGAGGGGGGGACGACAGAAGAGGGGGGACGACAGAAGAGGGGGACGACAGAAGAGGGGGGACGACAGAAGAGGGGGGACGACAGAAGAGGGGGACGACAGAAGAGGGGGACGACAGAAGAGGGGGACGACAGAAGAGGGGGGACGACAGAAGAGGGGGACGACAGAAGAGGGGGGACGACAGAAGAGGGGGACGACGAAGAGGGGACGACAGAAGAGGGGGGACGACAGAAGAGGGGGACGACAGAAGAGGGGGGACAGAAGAGGGGGGACAGAAGAGGGGGGACAGAAGAGGGGGGACAGAAGAGGGGGACAGAAGAGGGGGGACAGAAGAGGGGGGACAGAAGAGGGGGACAGAAGAGGGGGGACAGAAGAGGGGGGACAGAAGAGGGGGACAGAAGAGGGGGGACAGAAGAAGGGGGACAGAAGAAGGGGGACAGAAGAAGGGGGACAGAAGAAGGGGGACAGAAGAAGGGGGACAGAAGAAGGGGGACAGAAGAAGGGGGACAGGAGAGGGGGGACAGAAGAGGGGGGACAGAAGAGGGGGGACAGAAGAGGGGGGGACAGAAGAGGGGGGACAGAAGAGGGGGGACAGAAGAGGGGGGACAGAAGAGGGGGACAGAAGAGGGGGACAGAAGAGGGGGGACAGAAGAGGGGGGACAGAAGAGGGGGGACAGAAGAGGGGGGACAGAAGAGGGGGGGACAGAAGAGGGGGGACAGAAGAGGGGGGACAGAAGAGGGGGGACAGAAGAGGGGGGGACAGAAGAGGGGGGACAGAGGAGGGGGACAGAGGAGGGGGGACAGAGGAGGGGGGAGAGAGGAGGGGGAAGAGGGGGGGGGAGAAAGGGGCGTCACAATTCTTCTTCTTCGTTTGATATGATGTCACAATTGATGCTGGGGACCTGATACTGCAGGCACGAAGCTGCACATACTGGCACGCACCTACGGGCCCGCACTAGTTTTGTAAAAAATTCAAAAAAAAAAGTTTTTACTTTGTCATTATGAGTTATTTTGTGTAGATCAGTGACAATTTTTTTTTATTTTTTTTTTAACTTTGATCCATTTTAAATTCAGGCTATATAACAACAAAATGTGACAAGTCAGATGTGAATATTTTGTGAAGGCACTGTCATCGAGAGAATATCGGATCCTACCAACTCGAGTTGAATTTCAAAGGGCACTTTACCATTGACCCCTTGAACCCAAAATTAAATCGGCTCATTTTTATACGACATTCCATCCTTGCGCCAGATTTGGTTGCAATGCCTTCAGTGGTTCACAAATTAACACGGTAATAACATCATTTTAAATTAAAGGGAAAGTGCCTTTTGGACTTTGTGTTTTTTTGTTTTTTTTTTTAAACCTAAAATGTAATCAGTTCATCTTTATATTACTATCTAGACTTGCGCCAAGTTTGAGCAAAATACCTGAAGTGGTTCACAAGTTGTCATGGTAACAAAACAAAACCAGAGAGTTGGTGTCAAAGCCACCCAATGCTCACCTGTTTATACATTTATCGTTTTTAAAAGACTAATCTAATAATATTTTTTATAAAGCATTGCAGTGAAGTCTGATCCAAATAATTTTAAAGCAATATATGCATTTGTATATTATAATCAGTAAAAAAATAGTATGGTAGATAAAAACACTAGAAAGGAAATAACTCACACAAAAAACTTTAACATTTTCACGCTGACGCCAGGGGTATTGCTGTAGCTCTCTGTTCTTCGAACAGGCGAGGTAAAAACCCGATAACAGATGGACAAACGGACAACCTGAAGACAATGCCTCTGGCCTTTGGCTGAGGAGGCAGAACATTTTCAAAATGCTGAACTTCACACAGTTTAGGTGAACATTTATTTTCCAGATGCCTTGGCCTAATAACCTCTTCCTGTGTTGAAGTTCCTTGTAGGAAACCCATCCTCCTCCTCCTCCCCTACTCCACTTTGACATTAGATGAATAAATGTTTGCGATATGAGGATGTTCACCAAGTTGATAAATTAAATCCTGATTAAAAACAAAAAAATTTTTTAAACGATTTAGCATCATGTATAAACCCGAAACAATTCTAATGTCTACTGCATTATTCTGGCCGAATTGACCAAGTGTGCCAAGCATGTCTCTCAAGTTAAGAAACGGGGTGGGTGCAAATTGAGAAACCTTAATGATGGCTGGAGAAAATAAAATTCGGATTTCTTATCCAGACTGAAACGTAAGAGTGGAAACAAGAAAAAGAGCAATGGGAGATTGCAAACCCTCACCAGAACTGCTTTTGTGTGGTGTTTGTGTTGTGGTTACATAATTGAGACAAAATGAGAACTGCCACTTTATAACTGCTGGCAGTGATGCCCGGGTAGCAAGACGTCCCGCTTTGATCAGACACTTGACCCTGATGTTTTAAAAAATTATTATTCATTATTCAATTGAATTTAGAATGGGATTAAAATGAATTCAATTCAAATCCAATGGAAGACCAAATTGGTAGAGTTCTGCATTGGAGTAATCAGAACGAACCCGAACAAGAAAAAAAAGCAAAGATGAAGTCATCAGGAGGGACCTGGAATGGACTCACATTTTAGCTGCTACTCCTCTACCGGCAAACAATTCCAGGCACAGCCAAATGAGCCTCATTGAAAAGAAAGAAATAAATAAATACAAAAATAACCCATAGCAAAAAAAAACAAAAAAAAAAACAAATAATCCTGGCAGCCAGACCATGTGTCCGATCAAGTTGAAATACAAAACATGTATTCCCCATTAAGACCAGATCATAAATGTGAAGTTTCATGTCGATCAAGCGGTTCCAGAGAAAACATTATTTAATATTTTTCTTCAATCCAATATGGCTGCCAAACCATGTGACCTCTCAATTATTCCTTAAACTTGTACACACATGGCTTGAGGAACACTTGTGTGAAGTTTCCCTTCGATTTGTCTAGCTGTTCTGGAGATTTTGCTTCATAGGTTTGAGGATAAATCCAATATGGCTGCCAAACCATGTGACCAGACATCATACGTGTGAACCTTTTGTTCCTCATGGACAGGTGGTCATACGTGTAAAGTTTCACCTCAATCTGTTCAGCCACTTCAGAGATTTTTGAAGGTTTTTTAAAAATAAAAAATAAAAAACAATATGGCTGCCGAATCCCATGACGGATGACCAACTTTTTTTCTGTGGACCATTTTATCCCGAGATGACCCTCAATTTTTCAATGATCGGATGTAGTGTTCTCCATATGCAATTTTGACGTCATAATGAGAGCACCTATCATTAAAAAAAATTAATTAATCTTTTTTAAAAACCAACTCATTCCTGCATGAGGAGTACTTGCTATGTGCCAAGTTACAATTTTTCCCTTAGTGCGGTTTCAGATATACAGCGGTCCAAATATTTTCCATTTTTCCAACATGGCTGCTGCACCACGTGACCGATGACATCATAATTATGATTAAAACATTCTACATGAGTAGTCGCACCAATGGTGAAAATTGTCTCAATCGGACAAGCGGTTGCGGAGAAAAACATGAAAGTTCTGTGCAGACAAACAAAAACGGACAAACAAACAGACCCAAATGCAATACCCTCTCCTTTGGCGAGGGTAATCACCAACAAGTAGCCTGCATTACTACATAAAGAACTCGGGTCTTTATCCATTGTTCAAGGTGTACCGCTTCAATCATTGCAGCCTCAGCTTGGAGTTTGGCTTTCGCCACTGCTGTTTCCCCTTCAATCTTTGCAGCCTCTGCTCTCGATTGAGCCTCAGCTTTGGCTTCTCCTGTGCTCTCCACAGCAACACTGAATCGCAAAGGAAAACCAAACGACACTGTATGAATGATCCCATTAACCAGAGTTAAGAGTTCAATAAACAAATAATCATTGCATCAAGACTTCATTTCTATGTTCACCAAAAGATGGAATAAGCAAAAGATAAACCGTTCAGTCTAAATACACAAATTAAATTCTGCTTTGGGGGACAATTTGTTGTACACACACACACACACACACACACACACACACACACACACACACACACACACACACACACACACACACACACACACACACACACACACACACACACACACACACACACACACACACACACACACACCTCAGTGCCTGAAGCTCCAGCAACTCCCTACGTGCTCTCTCTGCCTCTGCCTGGTCCAAGATCTTTTGTCGCTCCAGTCTCCCACGGGCTTCCTGTTCCAAGCGCTCTGCCTCGTGTCTGCAATTCCAAGTCAAAAGGTTAATAAAAACAGCAAGAACTACTACAAGGATAGTCAGATTGACTTGATATATCCAAAGCCATCCTGTACTTTGCCGTGGCCTCCTGTGACTTGGTGGTGATTTCAATGGCAAGCTGCACGGACTTCTGCAGCGAGTCGCGAGTACGTTGGTCCACTGGCTCCACTGACTGGATATCGACACTGGTGATCACCAGGTTATTCTGTGAGAACCTTAAACTCTCCAACACTTTGAGATTGGGATCCAGGCCAAAGACGGACGTCCGTATGATTTTTGCAGAATTCTACATGAGGGAAGAACAATTATGAATGCATGTTGTCAAAATCTATTCTTCCAAACATGTTTTTTCTCCTATTCCTCAAAGGGGAGAGGGATTAAACGAATGACCAATTATGCTGCACCAATTGCCAATGTTTGTTCACACAACCCACCTTGTGGAAATCATCAAACTGCACGGCTGCCACTGAGCCTCGGATACGCGAGGCAATGGCCTTGCAGAAATCTCCCACAAAGTCCGGCACACTGAACAATCTTGCTGCTTCCTCCGGTCCTGCCTTATCAGAGATATCAAAATGCCTGCAAATAGAAATGCGATCTCATGAGCAATCAAACGAGACGCAAAGAGGTCCTTACCTGTCCGAGCAAAGCAGAATGGAGTTTTACAATCCACAGAAAAACAACCGACCAGTTGAAGGAGAGCTGCAGCTGCAGGCGAGCATGATCGGCAGTTTCCACGGTGATGATGTCACTGCAAAAGTCCGGTCCGAGGAGCAAACAGATGCTTCGAATGACGTTGGGTTTCTTGGGCTTCCCACCGGACAGACTCAGCACAGTGAACTGTTCATCAGGACCCAGCATCACCAAATCGGGTCCAAACACAACACTGACAAACAATTTTGAAAAGGAGGACACAGAGGTCATAAGTACAGGAAAAATGGACATCACCGGCTCTAAGATAACACATTCGTCAAAATGATGCAAATACCAATGCCATTTAGTTGTTAAACATTTTCCATCACAAACTTTTACCGAGCTTTCTTCTCAGTGTAGTCATAGATCTGAGAGGCAGCATTGTGTGGAACACGATAGGTCACACCACGCGTGCAGCCCTGAGGGGTTTGTTCCACAGGGAGGCTGTAATCCCCACGATCACAACGCGGATCCTTTGTGTTGAGTAAAAACACCAATAGAGGCGGCAGTTGCTTCTCCCACAGCTCTTCGTCCTGTGTAAGCATGTAAGTCTCCCCACACACCACACGGACCTGCTCATGGTGAACACAAATACGAAGCCAAAAATACCAGCAGTCAAGTGCAATGACGAGAATTTGCATTTTGAACATTTCATGCAATGTCTCCTTAAACAAAACACACTTGTTCAGAACATCCATATATTGTAGCTCCTGAATGTCATACCGTAGAATACAGATCGATCAGGATTAACTGTGACCTCAAAACAAAATGGCTAAAATTTCAGTGCAAGATCACCATATAATTGTTTTTCTGCATAAAGAAGGGAAAACATTCAGTGAACTTGAATGGGCACTCGGTAGAGCGCATACCTTCGCCTCCGCTACTTTTTTGTTCTTGGCATGAGAGTGGGGGGAACAGAACAGTGAACATTTTGGTGTTGGTTTCATGCAAATCGGTTTTGATTTGACCGTGTTATGACAAAAACCGCATATTTTGAAAGGTCATGACCCCACTGACCTTTGACCCCCAACAAGGGTAATGACGTAATTGTGTCATGTCGCCCATCACAAGATTGGGCAATGAATTCTGAACATTTTGACATCGGTTGCATGCCAATTGGATCAAAATTGACCGCGCTATGGTAAAAATACGAATTTGACCTTTCCGTGACCTTGACCTTTGACCCGATCGCTCCCAAAATCTAATCAAATGTTCCTTGGATAATAACCCATCATCCCACCAAATTAAGCGATTTGGTTTAATACTTTCTGAGTTATGCGAATAACAAACAAACGCATACACACACATATTCACAAATAAATAAATAAATAAATAAATACACAGCGACCAATACATAACCTTTCGCAGAATGCGAAGGTAAACATCACTCGATTTTCACGGTGTGATGTCCAAAGCACAGAGAACCAGAATATTCAATTGACAAACCCAGGATCCAAAAGCTGTCGAACAAGGATGAGCAATACTTGAAGATAATGGCCGTTTCATAAAAGCATTCTTGAGGAAATATTTGTGGATTTACTGAAATATTTCTTCAAGTTTCCCTTTTCAGGACATTCTTAATTTGAGGATTGTTGCATATTCCATCCATCCACCAGGACCAAACTCTGCACAGAACCATTCTCCATCCATGCTATAAATAAATTGTTATTGTGAATGTACCCAGTTTGTGGTGTCTTTTCCTCCATTAATAAAGCATAGTCCGTAGGTAGTGTTAGCCAGGAAGTTTTACCCGACCGATTAGCTTTACACAATAGCCAGTGTGTATTTGGCAGCTCCGCTCGGCTGCACCTGATCAGATAAGATAAGCCAAGTACGCATCGAGGGCATGCCCCCCCCCATCCCCTTGATATTGTCGTCCAAAGGTAAGGTAACCATGCAAAGTAGTGACACCCTGCCAGGATTGGTGGTACCAATCAGCGTTTGCGATTGCTTAACAACCCGTCAGAACACGGAGTTATCCATGCTTGATGGCCTCAGGACCGGGTGTTTGGGAGGAACTCGAGTGCTTCCCCTTGTGGTGAACCTCAAACCCCAGGACGTAAAAATAGATTTGCAGCCGTATGAGACTTTGGACAATGAAAAAGGGGAAAAAAAGAATCCCAGAAACTTAAATGACCTTTGGAAGGTCTTGTGGGAAAAGTGGAACATGATTCCACATGAGTTTATAACAATTATTTGAAAGTGTTCCAAGAATAATTTCAATTGTTGAAGGAAAAGGGTGAACACTGAACATACTCGCAACAGTGTACCCTTATATTGCACTATCTGCAATTGGTTAGCCCCTCTTGTGTACATCAACCTACAATTATTATTCTCTACTTTGACTCAGTAATGCTCGACAACTACAATAGAGGAGATTCAACCACAACATAGCTTTGAGCTGAAGCACAATATCAGTGATGACAAAAATGGGGGCAGGGAGGGAGAGTGTGGTTGGGGGTTGGAGGGAGGGTAGGATGGGACTTTACCATTAACAGTACGATGAACTGTTTATATAACCATTACCATTTGTAATCTGAATTGTTATCGATTGATCACATGGACATGGTCATCATTGAAGATGCTTTGCAGTTTCAATCATGGCTGCAAAGTCTCCCTTTTCATGGAAGTTTACATCCAAGCATGAAACTCTCTACCCCAACTGATTTAGAGGTTTTACCTTTTTGATCTAAATGCGAGCAGGAATCAAAATCATAACAAAAGCACACATTTCCAAACATGTGCTCATTTCAGATATGGAATAAAATAACTGATGAAGCAATACATACATAAATAAACATTACGAAAATATACGAGCAAATTATTGATCACTCCCTCATCACTCAAAAATCCACATGATTACATAAATCCATTATTTGGAAAATTTTCAGAGGTTCCATGCATTTCACAAGCTTAGACAGATACAAAGAGAAAAAATAAAATATAAATGTAATAACCTTTCCCGTTTTAATATTGCGGATATAGATCCCTTCATTGTCATCCAAAGGGATTGAAGTTCGTTCGGCTATCACTTCAACTTCCACTGGTGGGATATAATCCACAGGTCCTCGAATCATCCAGCGATCTCCAGCTTTCCTAGTCACCTCATCTCCATCCTAAAGAAGAAAAAAAAGAAAAAAAAATTTAAATAAGAATTAAAAATAAATTGCAAAATAAAATAAAAATACATGAAATTTTAGAAAAATTACGACGAAATTAAATTTTTTTTTAAATAAATTAACAAACTTATAAATAAATGGTTGAATTGGAATAGTAATAAAACCACAATTACAGTTTTAGGCTTCAGATATACAAGTCCGAATTTGGTCTTCCCTGGCATTACCTGAGGCCGCTGAGCTTCCAGTGTGAACTGCAAAATGAAGAAAAGTTCTACATTTTATCTGCCCTATCAAACGAGAGTTCCAGGTCCTTCAATGAGTCACAAAGTCATTGGAGATTATGAATAATAGCGAACGATTCCACACCAACCCCACTCAGTTTCCCTCATCAAATGGGACGCAGGAAAAAAAAAATAGCACTGTGAACAAAGGAAAACAAAGCAAATGCTGTCATTTATTTAACAGAATTTCCACGTTTTGCAGAAATCCTTACTATAATTCATGGACCGGTGTTTGTGCGTTTGTCGCGCAACTCCTCCGACAGTTCTGGGCCGATTACATCCAGACTTGCTACATTGGATCAGCATGACACCAATTAGTGTTTTTACCTTTGCCGGTGGTCTTGGATGGGAGGTGCAAATTCTATATGTAAATGTGTATCATGTAGCACCACCTCCAGGTGGGGGAGGGTATTACAAGTCTCCACCAGTTACAGTACAGCATTCTTGTACCCACGGTTTCCAGTACAGCGACGTGTTTTGAATTATAAGCAGTAGGTATGTTTTTGCTTCATGCACGTAACCCGGGTTTTTTTTTTTTTTCGGGAGTGATTGAAGCAGCTGTTCGCTGCCTATACACCACCCAATTGAAGGTATATGTCAGAAGAACATGTTGCATGCTTGGAACAAAATCACCCATAGGATGAGTACTCTGCTAATATGGAATAATTGCAGTAATGCAAGAAGAAGAAAAAAAAGGAACATGCATACGTCTCGAAAGCTCAATGGAATAAATTAAGCAGCACATCCATAACAGGTGCGAGGATGTGATAGAGATTACAATCACGAATGAGTCAGATATAAACCGAGTGCACAAGTAATGTGGAAATAGGTGAGAATAGTACGTGAAAGAAGCGTCGTGGATAGATATGCAACGAAGATGGAAAATGCGAATGGTGCAAATAGGCAAACTGTACAGACACAAAACGTGTGAGGCTCAGAATCATATAAACAGATGAGATGTGGGCTGGTTTGCGATTGCGATGCAAAAACGCTTCCTCGAACGTTTCATGAACTATCGAATGGAGACAAAAGTGGGATAGTATGAACAACAGTCAAGGGCAAAGAAACAAAGAAACAAAAGAGAATTAAACCAACAGCAATCAGTAGAGCACATACCTCCGCCATGCTGAACAGTTTATCGTTTTGTATCATGCTGAGGGGCTGAATCCGGATCCAGACCTGACCCAAAATCTAATCAGCATATTCTTGTCACCAATCAACTCATCCACCGAGTTTTGTAATGAACTCATCCACAACATTTTGAGACATCATGCTCGATATCATTTTTTGGCCCCATCTCTCAATGGTGAAGAATCACTTTAAAAAAAAAATTAAGGATTCCCTTATCCCGATTCGGATGGTCACCAAAATCGAAACAATTCGTTCTTCTCACCCACCCAACCTGTCCACCAAATTTCATCTAAATCCATAACTTTTGGAGATATCCTACTTGCAGACAGACATACAGAAAGAGAGACAGAGACAGAGACACAGGTGAAAACATAACCTCTGTCCACCTTTGGTGGCGAAGGCAAAGACAGAGCATTTAACACTGCAGTGTTGTGGGGGTATTTGGCGAGCCGAACCTTTGCACACAAGCCATTTGGTTCGACGCTTTAGCAATACAACTTTTTTTTTTCTTTAGAATTCAGGGTTTTAAATTTTGCATTTAAAATACAGGCATGTTATTTTAATGCTGTGTAAAGCCGTGCGCATGCGAAGCAATTATCGTTGAAGCCAAATAATGAGTATTATAGATTGTAGTAGATCTCGGTGCAGACAAACACCATCAAAGGTATAAAAATCAACTTGTGGTCAAATTAAACAACATTGTTGAACTGTGTTCAAAGACCCACTGATAAAGCCATAAGGCCTTGGAGCATACCTCAAATCACAGGCGGTGCAGACAAATCCACTCAGGAAGGGGCATGGCGAAATTGGTACAAAAATCAGCTGATGGTTAAATTACAAGTTTAAAAAAAATGTTAAGATTAAATTACCAACTTTGTTGAACTGTGCCCAAGACCGCACAAGCATGGAACATTAAAAACTTTACCTGCAGACAGACGTGCACACTCTCCCGTCCCTTTGAGAACAGGTGAGACCAATAATAAAACCACCACAAAGGCCTAAAAAATAAAAAAAAAACGCACTTATCACTTCATCATCGCAGACAGGTCCATGGTCTCTCTCTTTTACCATCTCCTTTCTGATCTTACACAGTGCTCTTTCTGTACTTTGTCCCCCCCCCCCCAGGGTTCTGAATGGCACACATGGTCCACCATCAACCCCCTTCTGATGAAACTACCAAAATCCAGGATCACTGCTCACCTAGACTCATTTCTTCCTCTTTTATTTTTTTTTTCTCCATATGTGGAACCAATGTCCACATTTTCTTCAATCTAATTTTTCCCTTCAGGTCTTCAAGACAGCTGCTCACCACCATCTCAGATCATCCCCAATCCAAAACCATGATCTTTTCTACCATCGTTAAGCCTCCCCCCACAACACCCCAATTTCCAGTTGTCCGTCTTGGAGTTTTCTTCTCGATCCATCTTGTCCACCTCATGCATCCCCTCCTGCCCCCATTGTTTATTCAAGTCTTCCTCTATCTTTGCCTTCTACTCTGCCGTTTCCTTCCTCTCTTGACTGGTCCTTTTGCGTCCCGTTATGTCATGAACCGTTCAATGTACTCTCTTCAACTTTCCTCATCTGTGTATACAAAATATACGTCTTATAATAATAATAATAATAATAATAATAATAATAATAATAATAGTCAGTGTGTCAGTCAGTCTGTGTGTATGTGTGTGTCTCCTCCATAACTCCAAAACCATGAAATTTAGTGGCCAGAAACTTTGCATGCCTCCAAAGGGAACTCCAAGGGAGTGCATGAATGAAAATTGGCCGTTTGGTTAGTTTAAACACCCCTTTTGAAGATAATTAATGGCTTTCCTTCATGAAGGGCTTATCTTTGGTCAACGCAATTCACCTTGCAGGGCTTTTAGCTGGCATTTTGATTCGGCCTACTAAATGTGCCTCGCCTTGGAAGCACGATCTACTTTCACAGAATAATTAAAGTATATAATGAAAATATGGTTTCGGATTTGAGGATCAGATGTCATGGACTAAATAACTGTCAAAATCTGGAGTGAAATCCGAAAAAAAAATCTCTGCGCTTTTATTTATTTAAGAAATTGTCATCTCCTTCTGCCCTGTCGTCTTAATTCATACCTCCATAGGATATGGTGTCACTACTGGGACCTGCAATACTCGTGGGAAACCC
>NC_140972.1:89274133-89394133 GCF_056783735.1 Eptatretus burgeri | reverse complement strand
GTTGTAATATTTACTGCATCTTCATCCACAAAGTTCTGCTTTGCACGTAAAACAAGACCCATCTCCTCCCCAAGTACAAACGCTTGTTGAATTCCATTCTCCAGATGTTCCCCAGGCTGCAGGAAAAACGACTTTTCACCCTGGACACACACATGCAAAACAACTTATCTACAACAATTACTATGGTAAAAGGTTAAAGAAAACAAAAAAACATTTTTAAATCACCTTTCCTAAATTATCACAAACCACAATGCTTTGCTTTTGTCTCCAAATTAACAGGTGGAAAGTTGAACAAAAACCCTTTCCAGTACAAGTCAAACATGTTGACGATGTACATAAGGCAGGCAGGATGGCCAAGAAGTATGCACACTCACTTCCAAGCTGTTGAGTTTGGGTTTGAATCCTGACCCAGCTATAAACTGTCATCCTGGTGTTTCACAGGCAGGGTGATTCGTCAATGTGTGCTCCGTCCCTCGGATGGACGTTAAAATGGCGTCACATCTGCTTGCATCAATTGTTGAATGCTAAAAACCTAATGGTGTCCTTCACAAAGAGCAGGTGAGCTATCGCCGGCACAATCGCCAAATTCCTGCCCAAACCTACAAGAGGGCATTGCATCAGCAGCACAGCCACACCCTCAGCCAATGACGCTAACCTGCAGCCTTGTGCTGCCTACTAACGAACAACTACAATGTTCATTATTAGGGAGGAGAGAGAAGTTAAACCCAGTACCACAAGAATAGGGTTGGTTCCCCCAACATTGTTTTTTTAATGTACATAAAACAAGTAGAGGTACATTCAAAGTACACCACCCCCATGCCAAATAAATAAATAAATAAATGACATATCCTTCAGCACGTGACATTGCCGGGGTGCCTTAGGCGCCTGGCGATGCCGCCGCGCAGCACATGGAGACGGAATTAAGAGGGAGCAGTGGACAATAATTCATCGATTAATCCCATAATTAAAATAAATAAATAATTGTAAAATACTTAATTTCTTAATCAATTGGCTAAAAACATACCTAAACCACAACTGTTTGAAAAATGATTAATCCATTAATTGGTTAATTAATTAATAAAACCTTTTATAGCCAAATCACTGTCACTCATGTCCAAATATCAGTTTCTGAGCTAAAAAAAAAAAGTGCCTGAGATATTGCCCAGATGAGAAATAAAATAAGTAATTAGTAAATCGATAATAATTACGTAATCAATTTATTAATAAAAAATATATACATTGTTTTAGCCACAGCACATCTTCACTTTTGTCTCCAAATTTCAGCTTCCAAGCTCAAAGGATGGCTGAGATGTCGCCCAGACAAACAAGAAAGAAAACAAACCGAGTAAAAACTGAGTACTCCCTTAATTACAATGTTAAATACACCACCAACTCATGGCTAATAAGTAATGCTAATTATCGTACCAACCCCAAGCAGGGACTTTGGCTATGGTACAATGACAATGACTTCCTGTTTCATATGCATTAAATTGATTTAGCTGAAACATTCACAACCATAATGAATATTGCACAGACAGCTTTCTACACTCACACAACAGATGACATCTCAATGATCCAATTCCACTTTATCCAATAAATGTGACGCAGGCAGCTCATTGGTGAACACTAGAGGGAGTAGTCACCTCTTGCTTTTAGAGCAGCCATTGAAATTACAATCGTGTGCTGAGAATACATTTCCCACGATCGTATAAAAGCACAGTCAAGTGCACAAGGCTCCGTGAGGTTATTATAAATATAAGCCTGAAAGGTTCTTGGAGGAGCTTATATGAGGGTCGGTAAGAAAGTAACTCCTCTCGTTTTACTTCCCATTAAATTCCACTAGCAGATACACTACAGTCTACGTCAGGTATGGGGGACAGGACGGATCACAATACTCGGTTATGGTAGTTTCTTTGGATGTTTTGCACCACATTCAACAGCTCAGTTCAAATTGGTGGCATTTGAGACTGTTGGCCTTGACACATAGTGCCAGATGAGTAACACGAATGATTTGACATATTGATCATTTCTATATTACCTCCATCAACAGATTAACAACATGGCAGGATAAGTCGTAAATGCCAAGTTGAACAAACGTCCTGAACTCATGGACTTAGTTAAGTAAAGCACGTCGTCTGGGACCCGGCCGTCGGTTTGCCGCCGAACGCTGCCGATTGTGACGTCAGATTCCCTCTGAAAATTCTATCTATATTCGATTTTTTGAATCTGCTATCACCTGCATAAATACATGGAACACATAATGTGAAGAATTTGGAAGTATGAACAGAATATGTTCAGAGAAGTGTGTTAGAAGTTCAAGGCTTACGCCCATTATATTACGATTCCAACTACAATGAGAGCAAAGTTGATGGCAGACCATCGCAAATAATTACCCCAAGCATTGAATTATAAAACTACAGCATTGAATTAGAAACTATCTAAAATAAATTACCAAATAATTACCTAAAGCAAGGTTGAAAGATGGTAAAAGGTTCCACCAGGAATGACCAAATATAAAATTTAGAGTTAAAAATTTTGTTTTCCCGTTTTGACCCATGATCTAAGTCCCCAGCCCTGTGGCATGAACCGGGGGTCAACAAATCCCAAAAATAATTGCCTATTTCATGTGTCCCTCAATGTTTATAAAAAATTTTTATCGTTAACCACACAAATATCATCGATAAAACAACATGTACGAGATAATTTGTTCGCTAATCCTAATATTTTCTCCTTCATCAGTTTCTGCATAAATGTAAATTCACAGAAAATAAGAAAAATGTCTGCTCGTAGAGGACTGCAATTCACACCCATGGGAGTACCCTTAACCTGTTGAAACATTATCCCACAAAAAGACACAAGTTTTAAATTAAATTAACAGCATCCTTAAACTTCCACTTATCAAAACAATGAAAACTTGAGTATTTCTTTTTAGAAAAGAATGTTCTATCAAACCTGACACATAAAAACTTATTAAAAGAGTTAAAAACCTTGTCAATCACTTTGAAGAGTGAATCCCTCACTTGTACTAAATCCTAGTTTGTATATAAATTTTAAAAATCAAAAATTTCAACCGACTTCATGTCGAGACGTCTAATTCTCTCTAAGAACTCTAAAGAAGAATTAATGATCCAGAAAGTGTTAATACCAGAATTCTCCTCCATTACGAAACAATATTTCCTGAACTGTTCTCGAAAAACTTGTAAGGCTGAGTTAACGACAACCGTTTGGTGGAACACTGCCTGGTACCCGCTATAAACTTATACAGTAATACCTTGACATAGTTACATGACATAATACCTTGACAAGACATGCAGCACTAACTTACGAGTATTCCGAGTTACGAGCCGTTGCTCGGACGATTTTTTGCTTTGTGTTACGAGTCGAGATCCGAGTTACGAGTGGAGCAAGATGTTTTTTGGTTTTTTTTTCTCCCGCCACTCACTCGTTCAGTTATCTTAGTTATCTCGTTGAGTAGGGTCGTACCATAGTAATCTGCGTTGTGTTTAGCTCTTGCTTTTCATTGGTGCAGTTATTTTGCCAAATTTCTTTGTTGTAACTCAACCACGAGTCCTAAAAAAGTAACTGCAAAGGACAGTGCTAAGAAGAAACGAATGATGTCGCTTGAAATGAAGCGTGAAATCATTGCAAAACATGAACGTGGAGTGCGTGTTGTCGAGTTGGCGAGGGAGTTTGAGCGTAGTACTTCAACGATATGTATTATTCTCAAGCAGAAGGATTCATTGAAGACTACAACGCCAGCCAAGGGCGTTACGATTATTTCAAAACTGCGGTAACAGCTAATTGTAGCAATTAAGTGTAACGGCAAAGGGAATAAAAACATTAAAAAAAATTGTAGCAATTAAGTTTAGCGATAAAGTAAATTTAAAAAATATTTTTTTGGGGGGGGGGGGCTGGAACTGATTAATGGTATTTTAATTAATTTCAATTGGGAAAATTGTTTTGATATACGAGCAAACCGAGTTACGAGCTCGGTCACAGAACAAATTAAACTTGTATGTCAAGGTATTACTGTACTTGTATTCTACAGGTTCTTATGAAGCTGATGGATCCAGAAGAGCAGAGGAATAAAAAGATTTACATTTAATACTGAAACTTCCTGATTCGCAGAGATAATATTTTGGGGGGGGGGACTTATGACAAGGAATATATGTGCTATTTCCTATACTAGTGAAAGTAACCACATCAATGCCTAACTCTCTTAATAAAAAAACTTTTTACAAATCACAAAATTATTGGAAGCCTTATCCACTGGAGCTAGTATATAGCTATCATGGAGATCCTAAATATCTTTACGAACATTCGGCTTGTTCAGCACTGGTTTAGACAGACCCGGTGAAAGCAAAACCCAACTACTACTAAACAAAAAAACAAAGAAACATCAAAGAAAAACAATCCTTTTATCGAGGACTTGTACAACTCTGTTAAACCATGCACTAAAAAAACTGTTTCCAGATAAAATCTGCACCAACTTTAAGTTAACAAAATTAGAGACAAAATCCACAATTGAAGACCTAATGCAGTTCCAATGTTGAATTACTGGTTCCCTCAATTGAGCTCCCATTTTCATCAGATCCCTAATTTCTTCTTCTTCTTTCGGCTGCTCCCGTACGGGGTCGCCACAGTGGATCATCCGTTTGATCCGCATAGTGATTTGGCACATGTTTTACGCCGGATGCCCTTCCTGACGCAACCCTGGTCACCTCTTACAACACAGGGATATGGTACACCTATTTTAACCGGGGTATACACCGGCCCAGTATACTGGTACTCATTTCGCCGACCTCGGAAGGATGACAGGCTGAGTCAACCCCCTGGTGTATTAATTCAGTGGCCCAACGGGGCTTGAACTCAGGACCTTTTGGATCCCAAGCCGCTGCCTTAACCACTGCGCCAACACCAGGCTATTATCAGATCCCTAATTTGACGATTACCAATTATATTCAAATCCCCAGAAACTACGTGTCCACAAGGACCATATAAAAAAAAAGGGAAAGACGAACATACACAGTCAGTTTCCAAAATATCCTTTACAAATTGTATAAGGATTGTCCTATGGTCTGACAAAGTGAAATAAACCTGCAATGGGGTTAGCTTCCAACTTTATCTGGTAATAAACGACACACAAGTAACCCCAAAAACAGAATGAAGCTGAAGCCGATTTACCTTGTTGCTGGAAAAATTACAAACTAACAAGCTCAAATGAGCTAAGATCTTCATCCTCTTAATGACGACGTCATAAAAACGAATACGACGTCATTGTGATGTATCAGGTTTGCGATAAATTATCTGTGCTAATGCCCGGCTTGATTCCCGCAAAAAAATTCAAACAGCTTGCCTCGTTTGAGATAATCGTATAGATTTCCATTAGTGGTGTTATTATGATGTCAACTTTTTTTCTAGGAAGAATTTCCAAAATCCGAGATGGTTACTGCCTGCGTGTGGGCTTTCTGCATATACATGGCAAGTTTCACGAAGATCCGATGAAAACTCTGGGTTGTGAAACAAAAAGTCAAAAAATAGGAATGACGTCATAAAAATTGATAAGACGTCATCGTGATGCATCATATGTGCGGTAATTCATCTCTGCTAATGCTCAAAAAGCTTGCCTAGTTTCGGAGATAATTCTTTAGGCAATTTCCATTAGCGGAGATATTTTGACGTCATAACTTTTTTTTCTTGGAGGAATTTTCAAAATCGGAGATGGTTACTGTCTGCACAGGGTATTTTTACACATATATGCCAAGTTTCAGGAAGTTTTGATGAAAACTGTAGGCTGTGAAACAAAAAAGTCCACAAGAAGAAGATGAAGAAAAACTTAGAGATCCTCCACGAGGATCTAAAAACTCGATCCCATCAACTTTGGGAGTGGACTTCTTCACCAGAACGCTGCTACAAAACGCTTCAATCAAAAACAAGCACGTCATATGAACCTGCTAAACTCTGGAGAATATTTGCTAAGACTTGTTTGGAACATGACCTCAGAAGAACATAAATATCATGAAACACCTTTCCTTCATAAAAACCTTTAAGTTTATCAATTATCTCTGAAATTTCCATTTTTGGAGCTGTACGACACCGACTATGACACCCATGACCGATGGGTCTTCTGATTGGTTCAGCAAGATACTCCTTACCGAAAGCATTACTTTGATAAACTGACCCAGTACCTTGTACCCTGTCATTAAGGCCCAAAGGAAATAGTGTCCTGATCCAAAATCCTCTTTGCGTCTGAGCACATTACACTCATCTTTATTATCAAAATGATTAACATTAACAGAGTCTGTAATTTGAATAGAACAATGACAAAGCATGTCCAACTTCATTGAAATTATAATCTAAATACGACTTAATCCCCAGTGATAGTCGACTTATGTCCATTCAAACATTGATGTAACTTAAAATGGGTGGGAGATAAACCTTTCATTGTTATCTAGTGTCGCTTTCCTACGACGCTTTGGGTACGAACTGAAAAATCAGAGGCATTGCATTTGTACCGACCCACATACATACAGTATATGAGGTCAAAGGGATATTTGCACTTTTACATAAATTACGAGGCCAGAAGGAAATTTATTTTAAAAAATTTAAACCCATTAAACTACATATATGGGATTAGAGTTTAGATTCACAACATCCTGAGCAAAGGGATCACAAGAGGAACACAAAATAATAGCATAACTTACTTATAAAGGGTCTTTATCGAGCAGGCTGATCAACTGTGGATGTTCAATTTGGCCATGGTACTGCCACAGCGTAGAATTAAACTGAGGATAGAAAATAAAGTTGTATTTCCCCACCTACATCATTGTGTTCAAATGCACAACTATAGAATGCCAAGGTTTCAACAACACCAAATGGGAAATGACAAAACAATAGAACGAGATGGAAGATAATCATCGCATTACAAAAGTTTACCTTCACCAATTTGCGCTGTCCCAATTGTGGTTTGCCATCAGCCCCAACAGGATTCAACACCACACAGTATTGTTGTAGGCTCAGCGTGGTGACATCCACTACACCTTGCACCTCCTCGGAGACATCTGGGATGTGGCTTTCAGTATCATCTATCGTTATTAGCCATTCTTCCCCATTCTTCCGCAACCGTCCATCTTCGTCACGGAATGTGCGTTTTGCACGCATTTGCAGCGCTTGCTGAGAACACCCGAAAGTCAAAATTAGGAAATGTAGTGCATGCCTTGTATTACAGAGAAATATATGTATATTCCAAATTTCATAAAGGATCTAACACAAGGTAGCTGCCAAAATGAAGAACTTTCTTGATCATTGTATTTTGGTAAGCAGCAATTCTTAGCAGTGTACATTTGTTCTTCCACTACTACTACTCCATATGCAGCACAAGGCTGTGAGTCGCATCATTGGTTGAGGTACGCATGCAATGTCCCCATTACCAGTATGCCGATACTCATTTCACCGACCTCGGAAGGATGACAGGCAGAGTCAACCCCACATGGTGTTAATTCAACTGAAAACAGGGGCTCAAACTCAGAAACCAAAGGTCCCAAGCCAGCCACCCTAACCACTTAGCCAATATCAGGCTTTAAGTGCACACCACAATAAACTTGGAGGAAAACGGTTCAATGCATTCTTTAAACTTTGGACATGGTGCCAAAAGGTCTTGCAACAGCATGAGTACGACATCGCTCGGATTCGCAGAGACAGTGCGTGATGTTGGTGCAATGATGCTTCAGAGCATTGACGGCAAGATGGACACCATGGAAACAAAATTATTTGACTTCAGACTTAAAAATGAAGTGTGATCAAGCCCAAGAGACTTCAGCAACCATCAGTACACATGCCAAAAAGGGTTGAAGCACTTTCCATCACGATTGATCACAGTCCTCTCAAATAAACCAGAAAAGGCAAAACAATGTTATTCATGACAAATCCACAAAATCTTGCACATATTTAATGAAAATGACACTTCACAATGACACACTCAACATGGAATCAGACTCGGCACCTTTTCAGTGAGGATGTACGCATCAACAACACCAACCACCTCCTCATAGGCTCCAGGCAGATATGCTCCAATTTTCTTCCACAGCCACTCCTCTCCTAGATGTTAACAGCAGAAATTTGAAAACCATTCAAACAAAATTAACCCAAAAGCACAATGCTGTGTTTAAAATTATTTTCAAATTGCAGAAGATCTGGACAGAGAATACATTCGGGATCAGAATCTCCATGATAGCCACATACATAATAGCTCTAGCGGATGAGGCTGCTAATAATTTTGTTGTGGTTTGTAAAAAGTTTTATGTTGAGGTCTATCAATCAGATAGGCTGATTGCTAACAGGAGGGGTAATGATTGTACTATTGCTGCATATCTAGATGTGTTCATTGGAGTTGAACAGAATGGCTTTAGTACACATGTATATCATAAAGTTGATGATTTAAGATTACCTGGAGTCTTGTACACCTTTCCAGGTAGCAATACACCAATTAAAATGCGTTGCAATGTCTTTTCATCTCAGCTACTTAGAGTTGTAATAATTTGTTCAATAAAGGATGATTTTGTGGAATATGCTAAGGTATTTTTCCATCATATTAAACAGAGGCTATTTGGCCGATTGTTTGATCAGGTCTTGTGAGAATGTCTTTGGACTCCATAATCAATCACCTTTTATTTAAGTTTAGTTGGTTTTCGTCAATAGTTTCCCAATTCTTCTCTTGATCCTTTCTTAAAGGCGCTGTCACACCTTGACGATTTAGCCAGCAATGGCAACGTATAAAAATGTATGTAAAACGTTGGCGTATGCTGAAATTTTGATGTTTTTTTTTTTAAGTTTTGGTCGTATTCATAACATATTAGTAACGGGCACAGAACGTTTCGTTGTCTTATAGATAACTTATACCAACGAATGCTTAGCCTGTTGTCGGCATTCACAACCTATGCCCAACGATAGTTTAACTTAAGCAGAGCGCGCTGCACGTATCGCCGACGAACTCGTGGCGTAGCCTGTTAAAAACCTGCCACACGCCGATTTAAAATCATAACCGCCTGAGAATTGGAAGTGTCAACCACGCAGTCACACCTTGACGATTTAGCCAGCGTATGCTGACCTATGAAAAATGTGTCTAAAACGCTGGCACACGTCGAATACAGTATGGGTAAGTTGTGTATACGTTAAGAGCACGCTGAAAAACGATGAGGTACGCAGTCATATTTCGTGGTAAGTTTAGTACGTTGTGAAATTTCAAGCATGCTGAAAATTTTACGACGTACTCTCCATATGGCTCACACGTTCCGCTGCGCTGGGAATAAGTTGTAGGCACGATATGCGATCGTTGACACAAGTTCCTTGTAAGTTACTCATAAGTCGAAACGCGGCGAGGTAATGTTTAGCATACCCGAAGCTTATTTCTCCATCAAGGCACATTTTCTTTTTTTTCTCCTTGGCTCCGTGAAGGCACGTGACGAAATATCTGTTGTTTTTTTTTTTAGTCTATCACGAATTTTAAAATATATTCGGACATTTGCTTTTAAGTTTCGATGGCGACATGACAATATCCTCAAACAGAAAATATTCACAGAGGAGGAACTAAGAATAATACATGAGCAAACTGGAGGCAATCGGACGTGACGTAACGGCACGTGACGAAATATCGGAAGTTATTGTTGTTTTTTTTTTTTAAACACTGCCAATACGCCATTATACGGTAGCTGTAAATTAGAAACACGGTCAGTAAGTTCTGTGGTCGTCCGGAAGACGTCAATCAAATACGTCTACATACGTCAATATGCATTGGAGGTACGTTACACATAGGTTCAAAGCACGTTGCTCATCGGTTAGAAATAAGTTTTGGGTACGCTAAGCATTACCTCGACGTGTTTCGACTTATGAGTAACTTGCAAGTAACGTTCCTCGACGTGTGTCAACGATCGCATAATGTGCCTCGACGTGTGTGCAACGATCGTGTAACGTGCCTACAACACGTTGCTCATAGGTTATAAATAAGTTTCGGGTACGCTAATCATTACCTCGACGTGTTTCGTCTTATGAGTAACTTACAAGTAACGTGTGTCAACAATCGCATAACGTGCCTACAACTTATGGCCAGCGTAGCGGAACGTGCGAGTCAGACGCCGGCATACGTCGTAAAATTTCAAGCATGCTAAAATTTGAGGACAACCGCAAAGTACAACGATGAAAGCCAGTGTACTACGACGTATGGCAGTGTTTTTCAGTGTGCTCTTACGCTTAACGTATACAAACTTACCCATAACGTATTCGACGTGTGCCGGCGTTTTAGCCCAATTTTGCATACGTTGATTAAATAGTCAAGGTGTGACAGGGCTTTAAGTAATGGTGCTACATTTGCTACTCTCCATTCCTCTGGTACCTGTCCCGACTCCAGGGAACTATTGAAAATATCCGATATCTCGCTTACCTGCTCAGCCACTTCCCTCAATACTCTCGGGTACATATTATCTGGACCCGGAGCCTTATCTTCTCTTAGTTTACAGAGTTGTTCCTTTACTTCCTCTACTCCAACCTGGATCTTCTGTAAAAGCCCTCCTCACCTCCTCGATAGATACTCTCAGCTATTGGTAATTTTCTTCACTGTTCTTATGTAAAAGTAGAAGCAAAATACCTGTTTAATAACCCTGTCATAACGAACCACTCTCTGGGTGCTATTCCTCAATGGGCCCACACTGGTCCTCACCTGTTCTTTTCCCCTGATATACTTAAGGAAAGCCTCTATATTATGTTTAATATTCTTCACCATGTCCTTTTCATACTCTTTTGGCTTGCCGAGTTATTCTCTAAACTTGCCTCCGTTTACCCCGGAAGCGATACAAATCAAACCCCAGTCCTGTTAATTTAAACCTCATAAATGCCTTCTGCTTCTCCTTAATAGCGTTCCCGATCTCACTGCTCAACCACTCTCGTCTCTGTTTCTAGTTTTACACCGCATTGGAATGTACTTAATCTGCACTCCACACATTTGGTCCTTCAAGGTTTCCCATTTCTCCGATGTTGATTGTCCTGTTGTTAGAGTCTCCCAATCTACATCACCCAATTCTCTCCTCATACCCTCAAGGTTTGTCTTCCTGAAATCTAATAGCCTTACCCTACTATCCTGAACTCTAACCCTTAACAGAATCTTTGCACACACAATATTTTGGTCACTTACTCCTGAATTGTCACTTACTCCCCCACCTCCACCATATTGGGACCGCTACTTAAAAGGAGGTCTAACACTGCACTCCCCCCATGGGCTAATGTGCAAACTGGGTTTATAAAGCAATCTTGGAATAAAACTCGGAAATGCTCATCCACTCTGCCCTTTCCCTGTTCCTGGACCCAATCTATCTATGGCAAGTTAAAATCCCCCATAATCAACACTCTTCCCTTACCACATGCCCTTTTGAATTCTTAATGTACTCCTCCTTTCTCCTCTTCCTTCCCACCCAGAGCCTTATAAAAGCATCCTACCAGTATCTTACTGTTTTTACAATCTCTGATCTCCACCCACACAGAATCCTCAACATCAATTCCCTCCTTAATGTCACCCCTTTCTCTTGATACAATGCTGTCCTTTACCCAGATTGCTACTCCTCCTCCTATTCTCTCCTTCCCATCACACCAATACACCTTGTAATCCTGTCCTCCAGTTATTCTCCTCTTGAACCATGTCTCACTCACTGCAACTACATCGTACTCCTCGCTATCCACTTTGGCTTCAAGCTCTTCCATCTTATTATTTAAACTTCTGGCACTGGTATAGAATATTGTCACTGGTCTGGAGGTGAGGTTAATCCCCACCGACCCAATTGTGGTGGGCAGGCGGATAACACTGACCAGGCACGGATCGCCAAGCGGTTTTCCTTAAGAGGAGAACACGTGATACTCAGAAATTATGGTGTGTGCGGGAGGGGCAGAGCAGCACTTGGGGAGTGACGGATGGAAGCACAAGGGGTTTATACTCGAACCCACAACAGCAGATGATAAATGGGGTTTCTGGGACTCCCATTCAAATGAATGGGGGGAAAGGGGAAAACTTTGACTCAAGCCCCAAAAGCCCAAAATAGGAGATGATTTTCTCCCCCTCCCATACAAGCAAATGCAAAATAGGAGACTGATTTTCTCCCTACCTAACCCCTTCCCTCCCATACAAGCAAATGTAAAATTGAGACTGAAAGATTGAGACAAACTGATGAAAGTACTTCTTCCCTTTCACATTTTCATTCCACTCAGAGAAAACCAACGAATATTTGCTCATGTTCGACTTTAGGGACTAACTTAATTTTCTTATAACATTCATTTCCATCGAGTAAATTCACAAATAATAACTTGGTTCTTGGTATAAGTATCTTTGTTGAGCAGAAATGAAATGATAAACTTCTCTTATTTGACCACCTCATGAGCCACATATCATTTTGAGATTGTCGTAAATTGTTTTTCCATTCAATTGATAACCAAAGTTTTCAGTCCATTCAAGGATATTAATTTTTTTATTTAAATCCTCCAACTTATTTGTAATTAAATTTATCCGCTTATTTGTTTTATCTACTTTTACCCTGGTTATTTCTTCAATAAGACTTATTTGATATTTCTCACATACATTATGTTTCCCATTTAAATACCAAGGCTGATTAAATCTCCACTCTTTGGTTTGGTTATTGCTCGATTCTATCATTGATAAATCAGTAAAAGATGGCAGTAGCCTGTTAAAATTCCCAACCCAATACCTTAACACTTACTTATACGAGGTTCGTACGGGCCCTTAAAACCCATAAAAGTCCAACATTTCTGAGTTGTACAATTTAAATACTTACAGTAAATGTCCTTAAATTTCAGGAAAATGTTCAAGTCAATAAAAATCATATTTTCCTGTTATTTGGTGAAGGGTGTTTCATTTTCCTCACACTCGTATTCTAAACAAGAACAAATGTGTCCAAGAGCCGCATCCTAAAGGTTTTGTCTTCACCAGAAGAACAAGAAGAGGAAGAAGAAAAAAACAAAACAAAAAAACAACAGCTTCCGATATTTCGTCACGTGCCTTGATTAAGCCAATAGCGAGACCCGTCAGTGTATTTACGAAATAAATAGTGTATTTACAAAATTCCAATACATTAAATGGAATAATCTTTAAATAGTAACGTGAACTTTTCGAAACTTTAAAGCAAATGTCCGAATATATTTGAAAGTTCATGATAGACGCTCTCAAAAGGAACCCTCAATGCGAGGATGTGTAAAGGTGTTTAGTATTTAAGGAGATCCGGATCCTGTATATAAAAGAGGCTAGTCCTAAAGGTTTTGTAAGGAGGAGAAGGAGAAGGAGAAGGAGAAGGAGAAGGAGAAGGAGAAGGAGAAGGAGAAGGAGAAGGAGAAGGAGAAGGAGAAGGAGGAGGAGAAGGAGAAGGAGAAGGAGAAGGAGAAGGAGAAGGAGAAGGAGAAGGAGAAGGAGAAGGAGAAGGAGAAGGAGAAGGAGAAGGAGAAGGAGAAGGAGAAGGAGAAGGAGAAGGAGAAGGAGAAGGAGAAGGAGAAGGAGAAGGAGAAGGAGAAGGAGAAGGAGAAGGAGAAGGAGAAGGAGAAGGAGAAGGAGAAGGAGAAGGAGAAGGAGAAGGAGAAGGAGAAGGAGAAGGAGAAGGAGAAGGAGAAGGAGAAGGAGAAGGAGAAGGAGAAGGAGAAGGAGAAGGAGAAGGAGAAGGAGAAGGAGAAGGAGAAGGAGAAGGAGAAGGAGAAGGAGAAGGAGAAGGAGAAGGAGAAGGAGAAGGAGAAGGAGAAGGAGAAGGAGAAGGAGAAGGAGAAGGAGAAGGAGAAGGAGAAGGAGAAGGAGAAGGAGAAGGAGAAGGAGAAGGAGAAGGAGAAGGAGAAGGAGAAGGAGAAGGAGAAGGAGAAGGAGAAGGAGAAGGAGAAGGAGAAGGAGAAGGAGAAGGAGAAGGAGAAGGAGAAGGAGAAGGAGAAGGAGAAGGAGAAGGAGAAGGAGAAGGAGAAGGAGAAGGAGAAGGAGAAGGAGAAGGAGAAGGAGAAGGAGAAGGAGAAGGAGAAGGAGAAGGAGAAGGAGAAGGAGAAGGAGAAGGAGAAGGAGAAGGAGAAGGAGAAGAACAACAACAACAACAACGCCGAGCTCTCTTAGAGCCACGTTGGCTACGCGAGACGTGGCTAAAAATGATATTTTATTTGAATTTCTATTTACCCTCAATTTACCACTGGAATTTCTTGGATGTGGTCCTTAAAAAGGGGTTATTTTAGCCCTTAAAAAAAAAAGACATCTCAAAATAAGTGGGAACCCCGTTATAACCATAAGGGAAACTATTGATTCCATTCTCTAAAATATATATTTTATCATCAAAAGCTCCTAATGCTTTATTTATTTCTTCTGTATATAATTGATGTTTATAACTTCATATTGTATTCATTTTTCTGTACTCTTCCTTCTTTAAGGTTAAACAGTTGTAATAATGTTTAAAGTTTGTTTCCTTGATTATATTTTTCTTTCTTCCCTTGAGCAAATCACACCTTTCAATGTTATTATCAATATATGTAAAAGCATAAGACTTTGATCTCAATCCTATAAAATTCACTCATGACCTTCCCACCCAAGTAATCTTTGAACTTACCAATAACCTTTTTCTTCTTTGATGAAAACACATCACCTGACTTATAATTACTTGTATCATATATATCAATATTATCAATCATATCCTCATATACATCACATGTCTTAATTTCTAATATAAAACTATCTGTATCCATATATTGTTGTGGGGCCGAGTTTCGGTGGTGAGCACGACCGCGAGATGGAGCAGTGGAGTCGGCTCCACCGAACACCCGGAATTTATAGGTCGTCACCCCGGATAACTCCGGAGCCGACGGGTTCCTTATCGGACCGAAGATCGCCAATAGGTCGACCGCATGGGATAGGGTTGATTGCCAATTTCAATTTACCTAAATACCCACGTCGTCCAAACTACCGGGGAAGTTCACCCGCGGCAGACTGTCTGATCCGAGTCGCGGTAACGGCTCGGATCCGGCGTAATCGAGCGGAGTTACCAGAGCCGCCGGACCAAATGCACAATTTGCCGCTTCCCAATTTCCCAACACGCACCGTGCTAAACCAATAAAAGAAACACAGAAACGAGCTGATACATTTAACAGGGGATTTATTTATAATGGGGGGAAGAGGGGAGCACGCAAGGGCAGAGTTATCATGGCTAAAATAAATGCAGTCAACGTACAAGCGAAAACACTTAACAATAATTCCTACTTCCAGACGGGGCCCAAAGACACACACACACACACAAAAGAAGAAATGATGGCAGCGGCCTTTACTGATACCCCCAGCTCGGAGGGAAGGTGAGCTGGAGGTAAGGAGAACGTGCCGGCTACCTGGCCACGAGCGCACGGCTTGACATCCACACCTTACCCGGGCTCCAGTCCCCAAAAGCATGGACCAGAGTAGCCGAACCCAGAGGAGGCGAGATGAGGTGGTCTCCCGGGATGAGATGGTCGACCTCTTCTAATTCTGCGCCAGACGAGACACCTCGGATGCGTGCGATGCAATTAGACGCAGACCAGACCGAAGCGCCTGGAGCAGACGGAGCGCAATTATTCCTTCTTTCTTTTCTTTCGTCGCCCTTCTCGGGCGCAGTCCGCTCATCCGTGGCCTGCTCTCATTGGGCGGACTGTGTCGCGGCTCCACCTTCTTGCAAAGGACTGCCCCAGCTCTGATCTGCTAGTCGCCCATTGGCCGTAAAATGACGCATACCCTTATTTGGCACCAGGCCAGAATGAAACGCTTCGTGAGCGCGGACAATGCCGCGAGCAGAGTGTCAGGATGGAGCGAAGGTGTAGTTGTTGGTGATGTAAAAAAATGTAACAGAAAACACTGACTATCAAAATAACTCTGCAGCGCACGAACATTTAATTCCCATGAGATGAGGGAAAAGGGAGCTATCTATCCACATTTACTTATTGACATAACTGAGCTATGGGGACCTGAATGTTGAGTGCTCATGGGTTCCAGATTTGTAACAATGACACATTATCCTTGTACTTGGATTTTAAATTATTATAATAATAGTTATACATCAACGACTGACAAGTCAAGAAATGATGTTCCTATATAAATAGGTTTATCCATCTCAATACTCTTTATTTTCAAATGAATAGTACAAAAGTTCTCTGAAAACTCCTCCGCTCGTTTAAAACTTGGTCTATTAATTAACTTTGAAGCCTGTTTCCAAGATATAGAAAGTCTTATGTTTTGTCGTTTCCTAATATTTTCATAGTCTTTCCAAATACAGTATTATTCATTAATTTATAAAAGTCCTTCTCAAAATCTGTTTTTGCTTCTGTTCTCCTTTTTGTATTAAAAGCAAAATACTTCTTTAACCAATGACTGTTTAAATTTCAAAATTCGATGAATTTTTCTCACTCTCAACCCAACAGATAAATATTGTCTCAAGTTCCTTTGATGTAAAACATAACTTTCTTTATCATTTAATGTAGTAAGTAGTTTTTCTGGAGATTTACCTTTTATATTAAATGACTGTTGGTAATCATTTAACCGTTCTTTTCTTGGACTTTATCAGGGGCATAAGGAAGGTCTTTATGTTTGTGATGAAGTTCTTCTGGATATTTTAAATCAACCTCAAAATATCCAACTTCAGCTTCATCCAATTATTTTTGAGAGGAGACAACAATGTCTTGTAAAACTTTTTCATAATGTTTTTCTTTAACCCATTTAAGTTTTCCATAAGGTAAAGATTGAGACATAGCCCACCCATACAAATTGTTAGCATCATAATACATCAGGTAAGAGTTGTCCTCATTCTTATTATAATCAGGAAGATTTGTTATTTTCTTTTGCATATCTCTTGGAACATACTTGAGATATTCCTCCATTTTTAGCCTTCTCTATCATTAAAAGCATATCTACATCACTGATTAATTCCAGATTCTGTTTTGTCATTTTTAACATTGCACTCCAAGCCAAACCCGGGGCGTGTAATAATGAGCGGGGTCGAATCCATAAGAATTTTTATTATGACAGACTGTTCTAAAAGTTTCAAACATCAGCCAATAACAATGCATCAGTTTTAAGATACAATTTATTATATCTTCTAACTTCTTGATTTGAGAAATTTGATTTATGATTGGGTAAGTTTTTAATATTTTATGCCAAGTTGGATAATGGAGTTGCCATAAACTTGTGTCAAGAAATCTGATATGGGTTATGGGGATGTATGAATTGTTTTTGTGAACGAGATGCATTTTTGATCTGTTAGGAATGGCAGAAATATCTCCAGATGTCTTTGAAAGTTCATTTATAAATAGATGTGTGTCATAGTGAACGTTGTGAAGAAATACAGGAATAAAGTTTGGGGGCTTGTAATTAAGATTACAACGGGAATGACCTGGACCTCTATATTTTCCAGTAAGATGACAATGATCCTGAACTTTGACCTCTCCCTCAATTTTCTCCTCACAAATATCAGATACTGTTCTTTCTAAATTCCTTTTTCTCTCCCTTTGTTAATGACATTGGTTTATAGGTTCTAACCATTATTTCTCTTCATCTTGTACAGTCTTTTTCCAATCGTCTTACAAACTCCTGAGGCATCTTCTCCTCTATAAAGTTCTAACTTGTTGTATTCATTACCAACAGATGATTTGATACAATAACAGAAACCACAAGTATGTTTTTGATATTTATTTGTGTTCGATTTATTTGGATTTGGAGAGACTATCTATCTTTTCAAGGATACTTTCAAAATCAGCATACATCACAAACGGATGTTTTATAGATTTGTTAAAATCTTTGAATGATACATTTGAACCAGCTTTTGGTAAATTGATCACGGTTGATTTATGATTACTATTATAATTTGAATGTTGATTTTATCATTCTTTTGTGTGAAAGGAGTTGAGATCTCTCAAGGATACGTTTTACATTTTCTCTTGTATAGTTGTGATTTGGTTAATCTTGATAAATTTTTGATGAAAGCATAACGTGATTTTTCCTTTGAAGTAAAGTACAGAAGGTCAATGTGTGTTTAGTCATTTTTATAGTTGCTTGAAATTTTTAATATCTGAACTTTGTTTGTATCTGTTAATCCATATACATCAGATAGATTATTCATTTTCTCAAATTTCAGAATATCTCTCAATGACATTGGAAACTTTAAATCTTTAACATTTAATGTATTCTCGTATTTCTTGGTGTTCAACCTTTTCAGGTTTCCATTGTTGAGGCTGTAAGTGAGCGAGAACAGACCATAGAAAACATTTATCATCATTGTTTTGAATATTAACAACCACTTTAAGTTTCATGTCTTTTGGTAAATCAATACAAGAAGCTTGAAGAGGATTTGATTTCAAGATGTGTGTATATATAAAAAGATTATTTTTGTAATAGCAAATCCACTACCTACTACAGTGGTAACATCTTGTTCTTGTCTCTGGAGTTCATCGTAAACATCACATCTTACAAAATCTTGAAGTGATGATAAAGTGAGGGTTTGTCGTCATACAGGGAGTAGTTTCATCACCTTATTCAATTTTACTCCAATATAAAACTTAAAAGTTTTCATTTCACTTGATGAGTTTTTAATTATAGTTTCAATACTTTGTTTAACCACATCAGCTTCCATGAATGAAGATGGTCCAGGGTCTTGAAAGCAAAACAATCTTATTTTTATATGTCCTTTAAATGCCCCATCAGTGTTTTCAATGCAGAATTTAGTGGCACCTTCCCTTTCTTCATTGTTCTTGTGTTTACGTGATTGAAGGTGTTTATTATAAAAAAAAAAAATTTAAGAATATCATTATCACATCTATCACAATGTTTTGTTTCTTGGTCAAGTGGAGATATTTGTCTGAAAAGATTGAATGTGTGTTTGTTGGTTTGAAGGTGTTTTTCATAACATTTATGAATTATGTAGAGAATTTTTTTTTGCATTTCTACATGTTTTAAGTGATTTCCAACCCCCCCCCCCCCAAAAAAAAAAATGTTGGAGAAAAGAACTATAACTGTCAGCACTGTTGACATCATATTTAATGAATAAGATATAAGGTTCACTTGAGTGACCCAGCAGTATTGGCGGCGGAGGTTTTGCACTCCCGAGTGCTCCCCCTCTCGTCTTGCGATTGTATTTATTTTAGTCAATCATACTTTCAACTCCCTCGTCGCTCAATAAGAAACAATGCTAATACTTTAATTTTTAAAAGATAATTCAATAGATATAAACAATTTTTGGAGAGAGAGAATTGTTTGACATTACGTCGTAAAAAGGAATTTGAGGATTATATGAAGCACACAACTGAAAAAAAAATATAAATATATTGTTGCGGTATTCGCGCCCGCCGGCGTGCTGACGGCCACGTAACTCGAATCGCGGCACGTCGCCCACCGGACGGACAATCCAGTCGTGACCCTCTCGGACTAACGCCGGGAACCAGTCACGGGTGGACCTTTCGGTCTCACCGCGATCGAGCCAATCAGCCCCCGCGTGGGATAGGGTTGCTCGCCAAATTCGACCTACCTAAGTACCCACGCGGAGGGTAGACCGGGCGATCGCACCTCGCCGCAGGTCGACTTCGGACACGGGCCACTTGCCGACCCGCCCGTACTATCAGAATAACCGAGCGGTGTTATCGTCGACCTCGACGGTTCGATTAATTATCGGGCGTATTCAGCCCACTACCAACCCTTTACGTGAAGCAAGATGAGGATTCAATGGGAGAAATGACGAAGTTTAAGCGGGAAACAGTTCAACACAAAGCACATTTATTCGCGACGAACGGAAAGCACACATATTCAATTCCACCAAATGCACACAGAAAAGAAAAACACAATTCAATTTACACAAAAAGCAAATGTAAAAGCGAAAACACAATGCAGAGCTAATACCGACTACCGAGCACACGGCAACACTTATACAATTCTACTTCACAAACGGCGCCGACAACACATACCCAAAACCAAGGAAAAGAAATACCCTCAAGGATGAGGCGGGCCTGAGGCCGAGACCGGGTCGCGCCTACCCGTCTGGTGATGAGACGCGGAGCGGCGATGGCGCCTCAACTCCGCGGGCCTCGCGGACAGTGTCTGGTAGGGGTGGGAAAGGGGCCCCCTTGGTCGCACTATCTCAGCGCGGGGGGAAACAGGAGGGGGTTGCTGATGCTCGGGGTATAGAGGATCTTTATTATCCCGCGACGAGCGTCTCCACCTCGGCCAGGTCGCGCTGTCGGCCCCCCTCGGGTGCAGCTCCCTGCACGACGCGAGCACCCCCTCGTCTGGTGTCGCCGCCTTTCCACAGCTCCGTCCCCTCCGTTCCGACTCCAACGCACACGACGAACAGCTCCACCGCCCGCGAAGTCTTGACTCTCTGTTTCCGACTCTCCTACTCTCCTACTCTCCGCCTCTGGACTCTCCTGGACTGACGAACACGGTCCTTTATCCGCCCTGCACTTCGCCCTCTCATCTTTGACCCCTCCCTTCGACCTTTCACCTCGCCTCCCATTGGCCCGAGAAAAAGTGGGCGTGAAGGCTTTTGATCCATAAATTTGCATATATCGATCGCCCTGGGGCGGGCCACCCGCCCTCGCTCACCGATTGGACGGCAAAAAGTGGGCGTGTGTCGTTTTTGGATCCGTTTTGAAGCACAAAATCCGTGATTTTGTACACGCTGTTCCCGACGCGCGCCTGCACGAGTCCAACACCGGTACCCACAGCGGGGCAAGAACGGTGGCGATGCTACGGTTGCGAGGTGTGACGGGAAGGTCGTGGCGGTTGTGGCGAAGCGGCGTTGTGGTTGGTGGTTGATGTTGTGATTGTGGTGGTAATCATGGCGGTTGGTCCAAAATAAAGATAGTAAAAGAAAAACGGCTATCCTGAAGAGTCGCAGCACGCATAAATGACATGTATTCCCACTAGACAACGGGTTTGGGCCTAACTACACATGTACTTACCGAGATACCTCACCTAAGGGACCTGAATGGTGGTTTGCGAATTTGGTAACCACAACACTACCCCCTCCCCTTTTTACAGACTCGTCCCGAGTCGTCAAATTTTTCGTGTGCCATCATGTGTAGTTTTCCCCTAGTACATTTTACCTACGGATCCCTGAGTGCGACATTCATGGTATTCGTGTCCCCAAAATAAATAACCTGAGGGCTGCGTAACTATCTAAACAAACTCACTCACACGGACGACTTAAATAAAATTGCCGGCGCTAGACAGACATGCCGGGGGCGCACTCATATTTACAGTACATCTTAACCTTAACTTACAAATTTTACACTAAACCATGGCCCAGGATCATTGAACTCTGCAAAAGAAAGCAGTTAGCAGGGAGCCAGGCTGCCCGCATGCAGTCTCTGGCTCAAACAATGCAGGTGACAGGGAACGTGGCTGGCTGCTCACACGCAGTCCAAGGCCTTCCCTTTTGAACTGAACGCAGTGAACCACAACGGTGCATGGGCTGCACAACGCAGTCTCCGTGCCAGCTCAAGTGGCACACGCAATGAGCACAACGAATGGATGGATGAACACAAACACTGTGCACGGGCCGCCACTGCAGGCCCATGTTGTAGCTGCCAACAGGGCAGTTCTTGCAGCTTGCAAACTGTTGCCTTGCGGATCCTGGCGCACATGGCAATGAACAGGGGGGGGGGGGTAAAGCAAAAATTGAACGGGGCTGGTGAACATGGGCAGTGGGCATGGCATGGCAAAGGTAGCAGGCAAACACAGCCCGCAGAAGAAGGCCGCTGCAGGCAAACACAGCCGGCAGATGAACTGGCCGGCACAGGCCTTGAAGTACCACAGCTGCAGATGATCCGGCCGGCACAGGCCTTGAAGAAAAACAGCCAGCCGGCAGATGAAGTTGGCCAGCCTTTGCCGTTCAGTGGAGGTTGGTGGAGGGAGTGCGGTGGTGCTGGTCACTTGGAAGGCGGGCTCGGACCTACCTACCTACCTGTCTCCCTCCCACCTATCGCCTTTGCCTGTCACTGTACATACCCACTCCCTTAATTTGTCAAACCCCAATTTAGCCCCAACTCATTTTTTTGTTGTTTTTATTTTTACTTCCCTACTATAAATCGTCCCCTAACCCCCTTTATCGTCCTTGTTCGGCTAACCTATCCTGTCACCTAGCCTACTCCCAACCCCTACGTTCCCTTCCCGGAGGGGAATAAGGGAGAGCTAGCGTCCTGTGTCGAGGCCCAACGAAGCCTCAGAATGGCCTCCCCAGAGTTCGGCGATCTAACCCAAAGTGGGTCCAGCGGCCCACAACGAGAGCGAGGGGATGGATGGTGCGGAGGGGTACATCTCCTAATCTACCCTAACCATTTAACTGTTAAACTACCCCGGGGCTTTCAACAAGCGCGTCTCGCTTAAACTATTGGTTCTAACAACCCAGATTCCGTCGCCTGTGTTGGTGTCCCATACCCCGGGCCCGCCCCACCCTCGCTCCGTGCCCTCACACGGTCTCCTGGCTGGGACACGTGGCTCCCTTTGGCAGGCACCACCCTCTGCCGAATCTCCCGCTATGGCACCCCGGGCACTACACTGCCTCCGAGCCGACCAGCTCCCTAACACCGGGGAGTGCCCCCCATGGCACCTCCCCTGAAACGCACACGTGGCAGGCCGGCCTCCCGGGCCCCTTTCCGAGGGTCACCCGTGCCCACAACACTGCCCACGCGGCTAATGGCGCCCCGGGCCTCCGCACCAAGCAGACGCACCCGTGCCCACTACGCTATCCCGGCCCCCCATGGGCCCTTGGCCAACCGCGGCCGACTAGCCTGGTGCCCGGGGTACCCACTCAGCGATACTCACCTTTCGCAGCCACGCTCCCAAGCCCGTCAACAGGGCTCCTGCACCCCTCCAAATGGGTCTCGAGCCTACTTTCCCACCAACAACAAAACGACCTCCATTTTTCAATTTGACTAACCCAACTAACTCACTTTACTCTGACCCCGGGGTCCCTTGGGCAGGAGTCACTCCTCCCCCCAATCACTCATTGCACCATGCATTCCCCATTCGCTCCATACACACAGACCCGCTGGCCTCACTCACTCACCAAGCACATGCCTCACAACTCACCAACTCTTCAACACACTCACCACTGAACTCTGCCATCCTTCTAACTACCTCCCCTAACTAACTCGTGCTCCCACGTTGTCCCTTATACTACAGCACGTTCCTTTTAACACTACGTAGCTAAACTACGTCCCCTCTACACACTCACTGTCAGTCACTTTCTCCAAATAATCCCATTAATCAATTTCCCAGGGGGGGAATTTCCTCCCCTCCTGCTGGGCTCGTGAACTCGTCGCTAGACTCTGAGAGCCCTGCGCCTCTGCGGGAGCGGCTGTTCCAGCACCGACTCCTCCGGCAAGACATATCCATGAGGGTGTAAGGTCGCCCTTGTAAGGCCTCAGGCGGTCCGCGTGGACAATCCGAGGGAGGGCTCGTGGTCCCATTTTAATTTTTAGGACCACGTCACTGACTTGCGCCAGGACAACCCCCGGGCCCTGCCAAGGTGAGGTGAGCTTCGGGCATCTGCCCTTCCTTCGCCGGGGGTTAAAGAACCAAATCTTTGCCCCCGGTGGGTATTTGCTCACCTGGCTCCGGTGGTCGTACCTGCGCTTCATTTTTATGCCCGCCTGTTGGAGCTGGTGTCGTGCGAAGGCATGGACCTTCTCCAAGCCCTCCTCCAACCGACGGGCATAGCCCTCCCCCGGGGGCCTATCAAGCCGCTCAGGCGTCGGACCGCACAATAAATCGACGGGGCTTCTCAGCTCCCGTCCATACATCAACAGCGCCGGACTACATGCGGTAGACCCGTGCTGGGACGCGCGATAGGCCATCAGGAGGTACGGAAGGTGTTCGTCCCAGTCCTCCTGGTTAGTGGCGGTGCAGGGGGCCCACTGTTGGACAAGGGTCCTGTTGAACCTCTCCACCATGCCATCAGACTGTGGTCTCAGGGCGTTGTCCGTGTTTCCAGGAGCCTGCACACCTCTTTAGTAATTCACTCTCAAAATTTCGTCCCTGGTCCATGTGCAGCTCCTGCGGAATCCCATACCGCATGTAAATCCTTCTACGAAGGCCTTGGCCACAACCCCTGCTTCCTGGCTGGGAAGGGCAAAGGCGTCTGGCCATTTGGTGAACTTGTCCATAATTACGAGGACGAACTTATTACCCTAGCGAGTGGGTGCAGTGGTCCCAAAATGTCCATGGCCACTCGCTGCAGGGGAGCCCCATCCTGATGTAGTTGGAGTGGGGCCCTCATCCTCTGTGGCGGTCCCTTTTTGCAGTACAGGCGTCGCATGCTCGACACCAGTCCTGTACATCGCGCCCCATGTTAACCCAATAGAACCGCCGGCGGGCCCGAGATTTTGTTTTGGTCCTGCCCAAATGGCCGCCGGCGCGGGTACCGTGCACCTGTTTCAAAATTTGGGTCTTAAACCCATCAGGGACTATCACCAGCCAAGAAGTTTGTTCAGAAGGAATCTCCACCCACTTGCGATACAAGATGTTGTCCCTCATTTCTAGGGTCCTCCACTGAGCCCAGTATGCCTTTGTTCGCGCCCGAATGGGGCGATTTCCTCCCCACTGGGCCTCCTGTTTTCCTGACCCATTTGTACACTGGCCCTAGCACGGGTCTTCCCGCTGGGCCGTGCTCATGCCAATCCACCAAATTCCTCTCCCGCGGTTAGTGGCAAAGTTGGGCCTACCATCCGGGCCACACGGACTGGGAGTTTTGGGGAGGCGTCTGCCAATTGGTCCCTCTCCTCATGTCTCGTACAATATTTGCAGTTTTCCCTCAGACAGGGCGTCGAGAGAGCGCATCGGCATTCCCATGAGCCTTACCGGCTCTATGGACCACACTGAAATCGTACTGCTGCAATTTTTTCAACCACCTTGCACTTGGCCTCCGGTTCCTTGGAACCGTAAGAGCCATTGCAAGGAGGAATGGTCAGTTCGAACCAAAAATTTCCTCCCGTACAAGTACGGGTGGAAATGGCTCTCACGGCAGACAGCATAGCCAATAGTTCCTTAAGAGTTACGCAATACCTCGTTTGGGCCTACTCATAGCCCGACTGTAATATGCGATCACTCTTTCCACGCCCCCTGTGTCTGAGACAAGACTGCTCCCAATCCTTCCTGGCTTGCATCAGTGTCCAGGGTATACATCCCGTCATCGGCGGGGTACACTAAAACAGGTGTGGATGTCAAACACCCCTTTAATTTGAGGAAGGCCTCCTGGCACTCCTCCGTCCACCATCTCAACCCCTTCTCCGTCAACCGGTGAAGGGGCCTGGCTATCTCCGCAAAGTTTGCTGAAACGCCGGTAGTAGGAGCAAAGTCCCAAAAGCCCCGCACCTGTTTGACAGTTGTAGGTACGAGCCACTCCTCTACCGCTGTAATTTTTCCGGGGTCGGTCTCACCCCTCGCGGCCTATCACGTGTCCGAGATAGGCCACCTCTGTCGCGAACAAAGTGCATTTCTCTGGGCTCAATTTCAGCCCTGCCTGCCTGAGGTGCCCAAACACCTGGTCCAAATTGGCTATCTCCTGGGTGAATGTTTTAGCGTGTACCAGGACGTCATCCAGATACACCAGGCATGACTGCCACGGCATGCCGCCTAGTACACGCTCCATCAGTCTCTCAAAGGTGGCGGGGCGTTACACAAACCGAACGGCATCACAGTGAACTGATACAGTCCCTTCCTGTGGAAAATGCCGTTTTTCTCCTTCCCCGTCTTATCCATCTCCACCTGCCAATACCCACTCTTGAGGTCCAAAGTTGAGAACCATTTAGAGCCTGCAACGGCGTCGAGGGTATCGTCAATTCCCTAGGCAGGGGATAGGAGTCTGAGTGTCACGTTGTTCAGCTGGCGATAGTCCACACAGAAACGCGTGGTCCCATCCTTCTTTTAACCAGCACAACTGGTGACATCCAAGGACTTCCCGAGGGCTCGATGACACCTGCATTGAGCATCTTTTCAACCTGTTCATCAGCCTCCTCTTTTGCTCCATGGGAGCCTTCGAGCAGGCTGACGGACAGGCCGGGCCCCATTGGTGTGGATCTGATGTTGCACCAGGCCCGTACGTCCAATATCCTCGGGTGACAAGGAGAAGATCCCGATGTGTCGGTCGACCAGCTTGTATAAGGCCTCCCGCTGGGCCTCCTCCAAATCTACACTACTCCGATTTACCATCTCACAAATGGGACCGGGCCAATTCCTAATCGAGTCTGGAGACTCCTTCTGGGGCCGGTCCGGCTCGACGTTATCGTCCCTCAGCTCTGCGACCCTTTTACTGGGATGCAATCTGCCACCTTCGTGCCCTTCCTGATAGTGCGTGGTTCCGTGCCAACATTTATCACCCGTACGGGCACTACTGGCCCGTCGGTACTTACCAGGGTGCGGCTCCACGACTAAGCCCGGGTTGACGGCCCTGCCGGTAGTTTCGCTAGGCCGCAGGGGCCCTGCCACGTTGGGGGTGCTCGCCACCGGGCCGGGACCACCGCCTCGGCACCCGGGGGGAATGACCACGGAGTCAGGAGCCTCCAGCTCCACCCTCTCATCCGTGCTCACCCCTCCTAACGGCAACTCCTCACCACCCAACTGCATGACCCCCGGCCCAAGTCGATCTTACAACCACCGGCCGGCCAGCACATCCAACCCTATTAGACATGGGTCGTACACCTCTGCCACCCAAACCTCTATCTTGGTTTTCACAGTGCCCAATTTAAACGACACGAAACCACGTCCTATGATAGGGGCCGCTGTCTCCGGTAGCTAGCTGCAACTATGTTTTTGCAGACGGTGGATCTCATCCCAACCGTCTACACTCGAATCAAGGACCACAGGGCTGATGATCGTGGCGCTTGCTCCTGTGTCCACAACGGCGTCTACCCCTACGCCGGCAATCTTGCACCGAATTGTTAAGCTACCTTTGCCAATTTGGCCCCAACTGATGACCTGTCGCAGTTCTGAGGGCTCTTCTCCGTCTGAGTCTGCCGAACACGGCCCTACATGTTCGGCACTTCCTAGTTTCCCGGGGACTGGTGGGGGGGTGATGGTTGGGCCTGGCTATCCCTATTGACCCGGGGCGGAGTTGGTGGTCTAGGGGGCCGTGGCTCTTCTCTTCGCGGGGGCTTTTCCCTGCGCGGGGCGTTGCACCTCCGCTGCAGGTGGTCCCCTGCGCCACAATTATAACACCTCTTCTGGTAAGGTGTTTGCCTCCAGTACGCCGAATTATACCCCCCTCCATTCCGAATCGGGGTACCCCCTGATGGCCCATCTCCCGCCCTTCCCGGGCCCGACCGCCTCTCCACAGGTCTCCCGAACCGGCGGTCGAACATGCCCTGCACCATCCTTTCCACTCGCGCTTGGTCGCCCAGGGTTGCCCCGGCTCCCAGCGCACTGTCGCGGCACGGGGTCCACCTGTCGGACTGCCACCGCGTGGCGCCCAGCCCTCCCAATGGCGTTCTGGCTGCCTCCCAGCAGGCAGCAGTATCAGCCGCCTTCTGGAGGTTGTCCGGGCGCCATACGGTGAGCAATGCTCCGACATCGGTGTCCCCCATTGCTCGAAGGAAATGGTCCAGGGCAATCTCCTCCCGGTACTCCGGCGGCATGTTGGTGTGCGCGATCCCCACCAAGCGGCGAATGTCATGTGCCACCCTCCCAGTGATTCCTGGGGACGTCGTTTGCGCCCGTTGAGCTGAGCTTTAACAAGCTCGCTCTGCTGGTCCATGCCAAATCGGTTTTTTAGGGCCGAATGGAGATCCTCCAGGGTCGCCCCCTCACTGGGTACCGTGGTCAGGACTTCCAAAGCCACGCCACGCAGGGCCGCTGTGAGTTGTGCCACACCCTGCACCTCGTTCCAGCCATTGCCTCTGGCAACACACTGGAACTGGGCCATATATGCCCTCAAGTCCGTCTTGCCATCGTACGGGGGTAGCGGCACCCTCGGTTCTTTCGAGGTCTCCTCCCGTTCCCTAGGGACTCCGGGAGGAGTGTACCTCCCCAGTCCCAACGGTGCCTCACTCCCGCAGGGTCCGAGCCATTTGCCCGGGGGCTCCACCACCCTTGTCTGCGTCTGTCCGTGCCCCGCGTCGTCCCGCTTACTCTCCCAAGCCATTGGACTCACACTCTGCACACCCCCTGGAACAGTCATTCCGGGTACCCCCATTAGGCCAAAAGACCCCGCGGTCTCTAACCCCTCCCCAAGCTTGGCATGCTCACCCCCGCATCGGGCAAGCCTCCTCCTCCGCCTTGTGACACCGGCCCCACCTGGGCACGATCCGCCTCGAGGGAGTATATCCTCTCCCCCTGTTCCCGAAGGAGGCCACCCTGCTTCTCACACCGGGCCTCCACCCTATCAGTCAGTCTCTTCTCCATTTCCTCCATTTTCCCCTTTATTACCCCATTTATTTCCTCCCCTATCGTTCCTAACGACAGTTCCCCGACTTTTTCTCTTATTTGCTCCACCTCCCTTGTACCTGTGTCACCATCTTATTTGTCTTGGATATTTCCTCCCTCGTTGTCCTAAACTGCTCTTCTGTCTCGCCCCGGTTTTTTCCTATCTGCTCCCCAGTTCCTCTGTCTTTTCTCCGGCTTTCCGCTCCATTTCATTAATTACCTCCTCATGTCTCTTTCTACATTCCTCCGCCACCTTCTTTAATCCTTTCTGTGTCTCCGCTTTTACCTCCTTTCGCAGGTTTTCAACTTTGTCTGTCATTTCCCGATGTCTTTCTCACAGTCCTCCTTCACGGCTCCCAATCCCTCCTTTATTTTCCCTTGTTCTCTTTTTTAATTCCTCTATCGCCGTCGTGTTCCTCCCTATTTCCTCCTTTATTTGGTCTTGTCCCTGTTTTACTTCTCCCAATCCTTTTCCTACTTTGTCTATTTTTCCCACCACCGTCTTTATTTCGTTTAATTCTCTCTTGTTTACTTTCTTCCATTGCGACTCCCACTCCTTTTACTTTCTCTTTTAACCCGGTCACCTCCGCTCGTATCGTGTCGACTTCCTTTTTCATTTCGTTTTTTAGTTCTTCCAAGCTTCCTTTTAGGCTCATTCCCATGTTCTGCGTCTCACCCCGTAGCTCTTTCATTTCCTCCTTCATGTTTGTTTCCATTCCGTTCATTTGTTGTGTATTCGCATCCAATTTTTGTGTATTCGCATCCAATTTTTGTGTATTCGCATCCATCTTTTCGTTCATTGCCGCCAGCATGGCGCATAGCTGGGCCATGTCGGGTGCGTTTGGGTGAGCCGTTTCGGCAGGGATCGGGGAAGGGTTTTGGTGGAGGGGGGGAGGGGAGGTGTCATACACTGCGGCCGCTGCCGCACCCATTTCGGGCTCTGGGTTCAGTTGGGCGAGTCCGTGTTCCTGCACAATCAACATTTCCTGCTCGGGGATTCCATCCTGGACCATGGATCCTACACATTCTACATCCATTTCTAATACCCCCGGCTCCCGCTCGCCTTGAGACGCCATCTTGCTTCTCTTAAAAAGGATTAATTTCGCTCGCTCGTAATTTGGAGGGAATCGGGGGTCGCTTCTCTCACCCCTGGACCGATTACCGTGAATTTAGCCGGAGACAGGAGAGCCCGTTTTCCTGTTCTCCGATACCAGTGCCGCGAGGAGGGCGATGAATTTGTATCGCACGACCTGACACCAGTGTTGCGGTATTCGCGCCCGCCGGCGTGCTGACGGCCACGTAACTCGAATCGCGGCACGTCGCCCACCGGACGGACAATCCAGTCGTGACCCTCTCGGACTAACGCCGGGGAACCAGTCACGGGTGGACCTTTCGGTCTCACCGCGATCGAGCCAATCAGCCCCCGCGTGGGATAGGGTTGCTCGCCAAATTCGACCTACCTAAGTACCCACGCGGAGGGTAGACCGGGCGATCGCACCTCGCCGCAGGTCGACTTCGGACACGGGCCACTTAAGCGACCCGCTCCGTACTATCAGAATAACCGAGCGGTGTTATCGTCGACCTCGACGGTTCGATTAATTATCGGGCGTATTCAGCCCACTACCAACCCTTTACGTGAAGCAAGATGAGGATTCAATGGGAGAAATGACGAAGCGAAGCGGGAAACAGTTCAACACAAAGCACATTTATTCGCGACGAACGGAAAGCACACATATTCAATTCCACCAAATGCACACAGAAAAGAAAAACACAATTCAATTTACACAAAAAGCAAATGTAAAAGCGAAAACACAATGCAGAGCTAATACCGACTACCGAGCACACGGCAACACTTATACAATTCTACTTCACAGACGGCGCCGACAACACATACCCAAAACCAAGGAAAAGAAATACCCTCAAGGATGAGGCGGGCCTGAGGCCGAGACCGGGTCGCGCCTACCCGTCTGGTGATGAGACGCGGAGCGGCGATGGCGCCTCAACTCCGCGGGCCTCGCGGACAGTGTCTGGTAGGGGGTGGGAAAGGGGCCCCCTTGATCGCACTATCTCAGCGCGGGGGGAAACAGGAGGGGTTGCTGATGCTCGGGGTATAGAGAATCTTTATTATCCCGCGACGAGCGTCTCCACCTCGCCCAGGTCGCGCTCTCGGCCTCCCTCGCGTGCAGTTCCCTGCACGACGCGAGCACCCCCTCGTCTGGTGTCCATGCCTTTCCACAGCTCCGTCCCCTCCGTTCCGACTCCAACGCACACGACGAGCAGCTCCACCGCCCGCGAAGTCTTGACTCTCTGTTTCCGACTCTCCTACTCTCCTACTCTCCGCCTCTGGACTCTCCTGGACTGACGAACACGGTCCTTTTATCCGCCCCGTAACTTCGCCCTCTCATCTGATGATTGTTGATGTTGTGATTGTGGTGGTAATCATGGCGGTTGGTCCAAAATAAAGATAGTAAAAGAAAAACGGCTATCCTGAAGAGTCGCAGCACGCATAAATGACATGTATTCCCACTAGACAACGGGTTTGGGCCTAACTACACATGTACTTACCGAGATACCTCACCTAAGGGACCTGAATGGTGGTTTGCGAATTTGGTAACCACAACAATATTGTTGTGAAGCAAGATGAGATATTAAAATATAATTTTTTTATTTTATAAACAATTACATATATAAATGACAATTATTATTGTAAATATTGTGGGTAAATCTGCTTCTGGAAAAAAATTCATAAATCAAGCTTCTTGTATAGTACAAATGAGAATATTGTAAATTTGCTTAAAAAGCACCATGTGGTTCATATTGTTGCGAATTCGCGCCCGCCGGCGTGCGATCGGCCGCTCGACTTGAATGGCGACCACCTCGCCCACCGGAACGGACAATTCTGTCGTAACCCTCTTAGAACAACGCCGGGAGCCAGTCACGGGTGGGGGTTTAACCCCACCACGACCGTACCAATTGCCCACCCGCGCAGGATAGGGTTGCTCGCCAAATTCGAGTTATATCCAAGTACCTGCGCGGATGGTCGATCGTACCTCGCCACAGGCCCACTTCGGACACGAACCGCTTAAGCGGTCCGTTCCGTGCTATCGTCGGCCTCGACGGTTCCGATTAATTATCGGGCGGACTAAGCCCACTACGAACCCTTTACGGGAAGCAGGATGGAGAGTCAATAAAGAAAAGACGAAGCGAAACGGGAAAACAGTTCACACAATGCACATTTATTACGCGACACAAGGAAAGCACACATATACAGCCAAACAGTCAGAATGCACCTATATCAGGAAAACAAAAGAAACGACGCAGAGTTACAACCGAATACGCGTACACACGGCAACACTTACACAGTTCTACTTTACAAGACACGGCGCCACAAGATCCATACAAAAAACCCCGAAAAGAAATGGTGACTTCCCTTTGGGCCGTCGAGTCCCTCTCCTACGTCCGTCTGGCCGAGACTCCGTGCCCTGGCGTGGTAGGCGAGTCCTCTCCGGCGTGCCTCGCACCGGCACGTGTTGGCCGCTCGACGCCACAGATGGAGTTTCCGGTGCTATCCCAGCACGGATAGAAGGGGGGGGAAACGTTGTTGCTCGAGGTCGCGGTGTGGGGAATGGCAGACGCTCCGTACCACCAGCGGGGTCTCGGGACCGCCCCACAAATGACCAGGCCAGCGGCCACCACGAAGAGAAGAGGACGAGCGAGCCGGAAGACAGGAAGAGGACCAAGAGAGCCAGAGCACCAACCAAAAGCACTCCGCCCGTGTCAGACTTTAATAGCCCGGGGCTCCGCCCTTCACTCCGCCCCCGCCTCCCTTCGAGCTTCTTGGAGAAGCTTTCCCTCCACCCCGCTCCGTCCGGTGGCCGAGGGAGTCAGTTTTTTGGCTTGGAGCCAGAGCATCATTCCCCCCCCAAAAAAAGAGGGAATTTTTTCTCACCTTTGACCTGCATCGCTCTTCCGCCACTCCAAAGTGTGGGAAAGTCAGACGGGATAAATCCACGCGAGATCATTGTGCCGCCTTCTTTCCCTCCTTGCGTTCGACGGTTTCCAACACGGAAACCGTCGTAGTGTGAAAATTGGAGGATGGCGTTCGTCAGCGGGGGTAGTTGTTGTTGGGAGGGTGGCGGTTGAGACGTGGTTGATTCAAAATAAAGATAGAACAGAAAAACGCCTAACTCAAAGCGTCGCAGCCCGAATGAATCACATAAATTCCCTCTAAACAACGGGTTTGGGGCTAACTACACATGTACTTAGGAGTTATCTCACCTACAGGACCTGAATGGTGGTTTGCGAATTTCCACAGCCGTAACAATAATGTATCAACAACAACTAGAGCAATAAGACCTGGAGAAGTGGAAGGTGAAGATTACTACTACATTTCAGTAGAGGAACATATGCGATTGAGGAATGAAGGTCAAATATTTGAGGAGGTTTCTCTTGGTACAACAAAATATTCATATTGTAAGAGCGAGTTAAAGAAACTAAAATCTGCTTGTCTTGGGATATTAGAAACTAATCCAGAAGGAATGAGACAAATGATTAAACATCTGAGTGGTAATGGGGTTAAGATTTTATCATTCGGTTTTGATGTTGATGAAGAAACTCAACGCAAACGTATGAAAAGCAGAGATACAAGTATTAGTGAAGAAGAAATTACAACTCTTATTAATGTAAATAAAGAATTGGATGAAATATTTAAAGAAAAGGATTTATTTCAACACATCTACTTTAATGATGAAGAAAAGGAAAACTTCCCTGTTGACCTTTATAATTCAGTGAATGATATTTTCCAATAAATAAATGGATGCAAAAGAAAGAGCAAGAAGATTTAAGGAGCATTAAGAGTTGGTTTCAAAAGTTGTAAAACAACAGGAAGACATAAAGAGCAAACGCAGACAAAAACTAACAGGTGAAGAAGTGTTTGAAAAAACAAGATAAATTTTTTAAACCACTTTTAAAAACTTGCCAAGAAAAAAATTATAGATGCTTCCACAGTTCCCACAATAGAATATACTCCGAAAAAAAAATAAAAAAAAACTTCAAATGTTAAAAGATTTCAGTCAAATGACGGAGGAAGAATTAGAGCATGTAGGAGAATTAGAATATGATGGATTATTTCAACAACTGGAAGAGATTAATAAACCCCCTGATTATATTGTGAAGGCTCTTCAAAACAATGAATATTCAGTGGATTCAAAAACCAAAGCAGGACTCATTCCAACAGAACAACCAGCAATATTTCATCTTGTTCAAGAAAAGGGAATGATATTTAATGATGAATTAAGGTTCTTGAGTTCTGCTCAACCCCCTGTTGAACTAACTCCGAGATTAATGTTTCTTCCAACAAAAGATGGAAAACAAGGTTCAACTGAGGGATGAATCAAAGTATTTTGATAAACCATTGGATATGAAAAATAAGGATGATAGAGTATATATATTAATCTGCTGGACTCTTAATTATAGGGTTCGTCTATCTGGTAAAAGTAGGGAGAATGAGGAGAAACATTATTCAGGCTTTAAGTAGCCTTGGTTCAGGTGTTAGTTTTCTTCCAAATGACCCATCACAATTAGTTAATACTGTTATTGTTGTTAGGTGGTAAGAAGGCTGGAAATAATTGTTTTAATGAAGCATCAGCCATTTTAGACCAGTTGATGAACATAAAAATAATTAATGTCAATACAAAGACATTTTAAATAAGATGAGAAGCAGAATACTTGGTTTTAATTTCACAACAAGCGACCACACATCTTCATTTCCATACCCACTACAACATGACGCAACAAAAGAATAAGAGGCGTCTTTATTGTGTATGGAAACTTATAATACCTTGTTTAATATCACCGAGAAAAATGACAAGTTTACTTACAATCCGGGAAGTGAATACAAAACGACAGTTTCACCTGGAGTATATTAGATTTCTCAAATATCTTCCGAATGAACAGGGTGATGAACCAAAAAATATGAATATTCAAAATCAACGATTAAACTTAAAACTACAAGGTTGATTTCACAATTGATAATTCATTTAGAGAGTTATTGGGTTTCTCCTCAAAAAAGATTGAAACGAAGACGTTTTACAGTGATAATGTCATTCAAATATCCTCAGGCATAAATTCAGTTTTAATTCACTGTGATTTGATTGATGGTGCCTATAATGATGGAATAATAACAACAAATACAATATTTTCAATCAGTGCAGACTCAACCCCAATTGGTTATAAATTCAATATGGAACCCAAAAATCTGGTTTATCTACCTGTCAGGGAAAACCATAAACAGAGTAAATTTTAGGATAACCGACCAAGATAATCGCATGATTTCTTTTAATGGAGAATTTATATCCATCAGAATTCACCTACGTGAAGTTTTCCAATAAATAAATACGATGGTTATTGTGAGGAAACAAGAGTTGGGAAAATATAAAATAATTACAGGGCATGGGATGATCCTTTCCCCATACTACAAGGGTGAAGGTATGCATCTTGGTTGAGGATACTATAAACCTGAGACAAAGTGGTGTCAGACATCAATTTAGAAAAAAAGGAGATGGGATAATTGATACTCTAATGGGTATAGGTTCAACTATTCTCAAACATAAAGACCGAATTGGTTCAAATGCTTCTGCTGTGGGAAATGTAGCGGGTGTTATAAAAAGTATAAAAGATGCCCAAAAGGAATCTCATAAAATGCAAGCAATAAAATAAATTAAGAAAGGCCTTCTTGATTGTCTCTCAGTTGTCTCCCCAAGAATGACAGAAAATAATTCAAATACTTGGGTCAGGGTTTCAAAAGTTTTAACATCTTTTTTCCAAAATAAATACAAGTATGAAAGCAATTGATAGTAGCTATGATTTGGATGATACCATTGTCATCTCAAACTCTACTAAAAAAAAGACTACTTTAAGATAAATGCAATAACTGGAACAGACTGGAATGTAAGTGGAACAAAAAAGTTTTGAAATAAATAAACAAACTTATTTGAATCTAGCCGAAAGTTTGTTGTGTAAATTTACTTTCACCAAGGCTGCGACCAACACAAACGCTACACTCATAAATGATTTCTTCTGGAAAATGTTTGATAGTGTTCGTTTCTACATTGGAACACAAGAAGTTGAAGCAGTTGATTATGTCTCTGCTACATCTGAAATGATGAAATTTACACTATATTAATTTAGTGATAGAATGGGAAAGGGAGCTATCAAAGGTTTTATTCCTGATATGGCAACGGGAACAAACACAGACCCTGGATATAGTCAAAGGAAAGGAATGTATAATGATGATACAAAATCAGGTAATAGTTTGACTGTGGCTGTTCCTGTTAAAGGTATATTTTGATTTTGTGATCATGATAAAGTTCTGTATGGTCTTAAAATTAGATTTCAACTGCAAAGGAATGATAATGAAAATAGATTGCTTTTTGGTGTGGCTAATGCTTTTGCTGCTCAGAATAAATTTCTAATTGATGAAATTAGTTGGTATATTAGTGAATATACTCCTAATCTTAAAATAAAAGAGATGTTGAATGGAAGACTTAACTCAAGGAAGCCACTCAATGCATCATACCAAACAAAAAAAATTCAATCTATCGATTCTAAAAATTCAAACAAAAAAAGTACTAATATATATATATATATATATATATATATATATATATATATATATATATATATATATATATATATATATATATATATATATACATACACATTAGTACTTTTTTTGTTTGAATTTTGGGATGAACATCCTCTATCCTGCAAAATCTTTCCTGACCCAACAATGGTGAATCTGACCTTCTAAGACGTGTGTGTGTGTGTGTGTGTATAATATATCCACATTAAAAAATATATAAAGAATTCAAATTAAAAACCCCACCGGCAACACGGTCGTTCCCATCACGATCCTTGGTTTCCTTCCGAGCTTTCAGCTTGAGCGCTTGATTTGGATAGATGATGATGGCAGAGATGGTTTCCACCTCTTCAACTTCTTTTCTTGGAATGTAAGTGCCTGGAGACCGACAAAGCCACAGAAAAAATTTCCACTTCTGGTTACCCTCAGAACACCATCCTTCCTCTCCTCACCATCACCCTGGCAAATTGCCTTTACCTGGCCCTTGAAACAGCCACTCGTCTCCCGCCACACGCGACTCCGACTCATCTTCAAAATCCAGCATTGCACGCAAGCGCATAGCCGTGTTAGCGTATATGATCTTAAGAGGCATCACACCCTGGAGAACAGAAAATGAAACATACCAAAGCAGAAAATATCTATTGCAACCACAACACATCATTAAAAGCTAGCAACAAAGATGAAGGTAAAGAAGATACAAGGTTGAGATTCAGGTCAAAACAAACATTGTCAAGCAAGGAAACTATTTTGTCAGTTGTCGATTTACCTTCTCAATAACCTCTCCAGGGAAGAGATGAAAGGGTTTTTGCACAAGTCGAATCTCGAGGTCACCGTGGTTCAGCTTAACCTGGCCTCCCTCATCCAAAACTGGATCACCTTGCTCATCCCGTATCACAGGGTTCATTATCACACAATAATTACGTGGAGGCACAATGACCATCTTTTCTGGATGAAAGAGAATCCTGAAACAGGAAAAAGAAAAATAAAAAATAAAAAAAGCTACAACAAAACAAGTAATCTGCACCAAGAAATACTTCTCAGAAGACAAAATTACATCAATTTGCCAGCAGTTCATAGAGACAGAAAGGCGTAGAATGTAGTTAAACTAACCTTTCATGATCCTGCCGTATGTAGGTTTTTGGACCAGACTCCACACGGGCTATGTTGGTGTTCTGATCAAGGATGTGGATGTAATAGTATGGAGGAATACGGATGACAGACTCCTCCTCAGGCATTTCTCCACCTGCTTGGGTTCTTGTTTGTCTACCCTGAGACATCTCCAAACAAGAACAAGATTCTAAATTAAATTTTGCACCAAATATGGTCCAAAATTTGTTGAAAAGCAAAGGTACATCCAAACAAGTAGCCAGCATAATTGCTTTCAGATACAAACACACTGCGGGTTCAAACGATGGACTACTGTATTCTCAGCAGCTAACCAATCCAGTTATAAATAATAGATGACATCAGTGCTGACTGAGCACAACGGGGGGGGGGGGGGGGGGTGTGCGGCCAATCAACGTCCCGCATTATCGATGACATTGGCAAAAGGATCGTAGCAACCGCTGGCGATAGTGGACAACTGGCAAGGTTAAAGCAGTGGCCATGCTTGGCTGTCCAGCGTGGAAACGTCATCAGTGTTTTGGCTTCGGCATGAGAAACAAGTCCTGGATACGAACACAAAATTTTCACCTTTTTTATATTTTATTTTTTCATTTGGGTTCTCAAAATGCATTTTCATGTTAATTTTTAAATTGCTAAATTTCAAGCTCAGTTTTTTTTCCAATTAAGGTTTAAATACTCATCCAACATTGGCATTCGTGAAAATAACAGTTTCTAACTACTCCGAGCAGCAACATAAATTCACTATTATTGAATGAATCCTCATCCAATATGTGCACAACTGTAGAGTGGTGCAAACTGGTGGAAACTCAAAAATATTTTCTGCATCAAAGAAGATTCTCTGCAAAATCCTCTTCATCTGTTTGCTGATAATGACCACCCTGTGCCATGACGGTCCTGATCCTTCAGACAGGCAGGCTGCAGCCGCTTCCCTCTCTTCAGACCTTGAAACAATCCCAATATCTTTCAATACTGATAAATCACTCACACATCCAGCAAACCCTCCTATCCACTTTAATAAGAGTTCCCTTCAAGGAACTTCAACAAAGGAGGTCATTAGGCACATCAATCCTGCGTAATGGCAGCCAACCTATGGTTGTTTGTGCTATCATTTTAAAATGCTGAGCTTGAAGCAAGGAAGTCAGCATGTCCCATTTTAAAAGTATTTGGTAAAACTTGGCTGGGGTTCAAACCGTCAACATCCCCGACTCGGAGCTACGATCTGACCAGTCGAGTAAAATCATCATGCCAAATACTTTAACAAACCTCTTCAAACAGTTCAGTCACAAAAACCTTTGGGCCTCACCATCAGCCACAATATCTTGGGCAAACCACAGGTATAATTTGGCCTCCAAAGCCAGCCACCTACTGGGATGAACATCCTCTATCCTGCAAAATCATTCCTGACCCAACAATGGTGAATCTGACCTTCTAAAAATGTACAAGGGCTTCAACTGCAGCCCAATGAAATACTGCTCTAACTTTTGGGTTGCCATCTGTGCACATCCTGATACTGTTGAGGAGGCGGCCATCAAAATTATTGGAATATCTGTGCCTGTTACTCCCATATCACAGACAAATCAGTAGCCTCTGTACTCTACCACCAGCTGGCTGGTCTTGTTCCCTCTGCCCTTTCCACATTGCCACTTCTACCCCCCAGGATTTCCAGGGTGCAAAGTCTGCTCGTAACCCATAACTGATAAAACTGCCAAAATCCAGGCTCAGTGCTCACCTCCTCTTTTCTCCCTCACCTGTACAGCATTCATTATATATATATATATATATATATTAACATTACTTGCTGTCTTCTTTTGGCTCCATTGAGGGTTCATCCCTGGCTTTCCCTTCTTCTTCTTCTTATGTTTAAGCTTGTAAATCTTGCAAATCTTGTTTGCCCACATCGTGTCCTCTTCACCCTCCCTTAACTGCTCTCATTCTTCCATAAAGTGCATGTTCCACTCCCCAGCTGTTGGTGTGTTGCCCCACTTTTATAGTTTTTGGAATTTTTATTCTGTTTGCGAGCTCTTCCATGAGCCTCGACTTTTGGTTTTAAAATATATATTAAAAAAAAAATCAGAAATATAGTTGTATTACACTTATTATTCAGTGTGTGTGTAGTGAGTCTTCTGTACACTCTTGAACAAGTTGAAAACTGCTGGTTTATAAACAAGTTACACTCTGGGTGCAAACGAAGAGGAATGGGGGAGATGAGGGAGTAAAAATAAATAAATAAATGAGTCTTGGGTGCAGGGGACCGACCCCTTCACAATCCCCAACTCTCTGGATGTATGGCAGAGCACACGGCTCCCGATGACGTCACACGTAAACTCACCCATCCGGAAGTAAACGACTCTTTCGCAAATACAAACAACTCGTGATGATCCAAACACCATCACGTAAACCAATTACTGTGACGAAGCAATCTGAGCGGACATCGCACAGGCCCTTACCGTACAGCGAGCGATATTCTTGGATGCTTGCTTGGTCCTTCGATCAAGGATCCACTTTCGTAACCTTTCCTCGTCCACGGCTCCACCACGACCTCCACTACCTCGTCACGAACATTAACCCTCCGAAACGTCCAATTACAAAACCGCACCCAAGCCACGTTGCCTACTGAACCTCGTTTTATTGAGTGAACCGCCACGCCCCCATTTTACGCCCATCCAATCAGAACCACGCCCACGCACTTCACTGTGCCGCCTCATCTCTTAGCCACGCCTTCTGATTTTTATTTATTTATTTGTTTTTTTTAACGCTGTGGTTTGTTCCATTACTCGTGATCAGCTTGTGGAGAGCTCGCCAAGTGGCTCAGGCTGAAGGACTCAAGCAAGCACGTCGACAGGAGGCTTGAGGAACAGGGATAACAAGATCATTGGTAAAATGGAATAAAGTACACCCCCCGGACTCGGTTGGGCGCACACTCGGCCAACTGACTGCTTGTACCAGTGACAGGTGGGATCTGGATTCGGACCTGAACCCAAATCGAATCGGCTTGTTCTTGTCATTTACCCAACTCATCCACATACAAGTTTTGTCTGGATCAGTCCATACGTTTTCATATATCGTGCTGTACATATCGTTTTTGGCCATTTCTCTCAATGGTGAAGATATATTCTCGTGTTCGTATCTTCACCAAAATCTCATAAATTCTTCCTTGTCACACACTAAACAGGTCCAGCAAGTTTCGGCCGAAACCGTCCATAACTAGGTGAGATATCCTGTTCGAAGACGAACAAACGTGAAACCAACCTCCATCCACCTTTACTGGCGGAAGAAATTAGATTTACATTACGGACGGCAAGAGGCCCCGCCCATTACTTTGTGGACGGGAAGAGGCCCCGCCCATTACATTACAAACGGAAAGAGGCCCCGCCCATTACATTACAAACGGCAAGAGGCCTCGCCCATTACGTGACAAACGGTAAGAGGCCCCGCCCATTACGTGACAAACGGTAAGAGGCCCCGCCCATTACATTACAAAAGGTAAGAGGCCCCGCCCATTACATGACAAACGGAAAGAGGCCCCGCCCATTTCATTACAAACGGAAAGAGGCCCCGCCCATTACGTGACAAACGGTAAGAGGCCCCGCCCATTACGTGACAAACGGTAAGAGGCCCCGCCCATTACATTACAAAAGGTAAGAGGCCCCGCCCATTACATGACAAACGGAAAGAGGCCCCGCCCATTTCATTACAAACGGAAAGAGGCCCCGCCCATTACGTGACAAACGGAAAGAGGCCCCGCCCATTACGTGACAAACGGTAAGAGGCCCCGCCCATTACATTACAAACGGTAAGAGGCCCCGCCCATTACATTACAAACGGAAAGAGGCCCCGCCCATTACGTGAGAAACGGTAAGAGGCCCCGCCCATTACATGACAAACGGAAAGAGGCCCCGCCCATTACATGACAAACGGAAAGAGGCCCCGCCCATTACGTGACAAACGGTAAGAGGCCCCGCCCATTACATTACAGACGGTAAGAGGCCCCGCCCATTCCGCCCATTGTGGGCCAGGACCTCTTTTCCGATATCCCAATGTGGTTGAGCACCAGTTTATCCAGTTCGTGTAAACTACACCTGTGCGTGCTCTGTTTCATACAATCACGTCGGACGTGCAGCTGGCCCAAAGTCTGAACAAACAAACAAAAACAAACAAACGTTGCTTTTGCAAGTTTCGTGCGAAATCCAATTTCTCCAGAAGTTCCCTGAATGTAAGTAACGTGACAAAGGTTTTGTAAATGATTGTAGATTTTATCAAGGACACGTTTTCACGACACATTAACAAGAGTAAGTACAGTCATGAGTTCCATTATTCCGGTTCCTTTTGTTTCCATGTAAAGTTGTTAAATCGTTCACCAAGTGAGACACAGTGGGGACACTGATGTAATGAATAGATGTTTAATGTACACATGGATGTACACACTGCATTTTGTAAACGTGGGAGAAGTAAAGAGAAAATGTTCTATCGAAACTACAAGAGAATCAGAAAACTTAATTCGAAGTGAAACGGAATTTTATTATTGGTTCGGGGTCCCGGCAGTGTGTGTGTGTGTGTGTGTGTGTGTGTGTGTGTGTGTGTGTGTGTGTGTGTGTGTGTGTGTGTGTGTGTGTGTGTGTGTGTGTGTGTGTGTGTGTGTGTGTGTGTGTGTGTGTGTGTGTGTGTGTGTGTGTGTGTGTGTGTGTGTGTGTGTGTGTGTGTGTGCGCGCGCGCGCATGTCTGTGTGTGCGTGTGTGTGCGTGTCTGTATGTGTTTGTGTGTGCGTGTCTGTGTCTGTGTCTGTGTCTGCGTCTGTGTCTGTGTCTGTGTCTGTGTCTGTGTCTGTGTCTGTGTGTGTGTGTGTGTGAGTGTGTGTGTGTGAGAGTGTGTGTCTGTGTCTGTGTCTGTGTGTGTGTGTGTGTGTGTGTGTGTTTTGATAGTTACAAAGAGATCAGCTGTCGAGGACACCACGTGGGTGTGTTCCGTTTGCAAGTGGCTTGCTTCGGGGTTGTTTGATTCAAAACACTCAAGCAAGCACTCCAACGGAACAGAGTGATCGGCCCCGCTTAATAACACGGCGGTCTCCATGGAAACAGTTATCGTGGTACTCCAAAAAATGCTGTCCGGGCCGTCGTTTCCAGTTCTTCTCGATCCTCTTGTGACAACAACTTCCTCCAAACGAATTGTGTTCGCAGCGGACGTGAGCTGACGCAACTTTGGGTAACTCCCGGTTAGCGACGGCCGCCGCCATTTTAGCGCGGTGAAAACACCACCTCAGCGACGATGTGAAGGCCGCCGCTGGCTGTGATACTGTTCGTCCCGCACGTTGTCGGATCGCTTCCGGTATACCAGGGGTATGTTCAGTTCACAAGTTTTTTGTGCCCCTCTCGCCCAGTACATTTAGCGCTCCATTCCAAACGGTTAAGGAACGGCTGGCTTGGCAAGCACTAGCAAGCTGCTTAGTAATTGAACCCTCCTGTGTGTGTGCGTACCAATAAATAGATCCTTTGATTCGTTTGTGGTTTGTACAAATGCTTCAGACTTTTGCGATAAGGCATCCGTGAAGCTGTGATTTGTACCAAACACAACCTCGAATAAGAAAAAAAAAATTCTTTCTTCAAGTTTCCTTCCAGAGAGAGAGAGAAATACCTTGACAGACGCGACAAGTGGTTGATTTGAATGTCGTGGTTCACAGACCAAGTGACTTCATGTGCGTATTTAATAAATAGATATGGAGGGAGAACAAAAGGGTATGAAAGCATTGCAGTGTTCACGCGGAGATAGATACAGTACAGGACTGCACTCACTGCGTGTCTCAGTTACTGGAAGGAGTTCTTCATGAAAATGAGCTCCGACTGACCGACCGATCATCCAATCATGTTCTTTGTGTCAGTGATATTTCAAAAACCGTTCAACATTTACCTTTTATATTGCAGATCTCTCTTCGTCATACTACCCAAAAGGTGGGTGACCGAAAGTATCAGCAAATTGGAAGAGCTCCTTGTTTTTAGTTTTTTTTTAAACTTCACAATAACATCAATACATATCGTGCAAATTGATTCCCATTGAAGTCGTCTTAAAAGTACTCATCTATATGATAATAGCAATTACCCATAGGGTGATTGTCACCCCCTCACTCCCCCCTGACAGTGACTGAGACACTGAGACACACACACACACACACACACACACACACACACACACACACACACACACACACACACACACACACACACACACACACACACACACACACACACAAGCAATTCTGACAACTCAACAAAAGCCTCAGCTTCCCCATCCCAACCCCAAGTCAGGTCAGGTCAGGTATGGGAGCATGTGCCAGAACAGCACGTCGCTGCGTCCACTTTCCGCCGGTACTCCAGGGGCCTCCGTCTGGCCATCCCCCAGGCAGATGCCAGGCCCATCCCCATCTCCTTGAGATGATGGTCAACCTGTTGCAACCATGAGGCACGTGGTCGACCCACTGGCCTCCTCCACTCATGAGACTCCCTCGCTGAGAGAATCTGGTGAGCAGGATCAGAGTCAGGAAAACGAGCCACATGTCCATACAGCCGCAACTGACGCTCACGGACTATGCAGGTAACAAATCTCATCCGAGTCTCTCTCAGCAACCGCTCGTTGGACACAAAATCCGACCAGCGATAGCCAAGGATTCTCCGAAGAGACCTGGTACCAAAGGAATTAAGTCTCCGTCTCAGATCCTTGGTCAGAGTCCAAGTCTCGCACCCATAGAGCAAGACTGGAAGTACCAAGGACCTGAAGACTCGGACTTTCGTCCTCCCGCACAGGTACCGGCAGCGCCACACCCCATGATCCAGTGAATCCATGACTCCCCAGCCCCGACCCAGACGTCTATTGACCTCTGACTCGCAGCCAGCAGAGACATGAATATCACTGCCAAGGTAAGTGAATCTCTCCACGACCTCAACATCCTCACCACAAACAGACACAGACAGGACAGCAGCATCCAAGATGTCACCGAAAGCCTGGATCTTAGTTTTGACCCAAGAAACCCGTAATCCCAACGGCTCCGACTCCTCATTCAGCACCTCGAGGGCCCCCAAGAGGATGTCTAAAGTCTCCGCAAAGATGACTGCATCATCTGCAAAATCAAGGTCCGAGATCTTGACATTCCCAAATGACACACCGCAACTTGATCTCTCCGACATCCTCCCTAGAATCCAGTCCATACAAGTGCTGAAAAGTGTGGGGGCAAGTACACATCCCTGACGAACTCCAGTAATAACTGGAAATAAGTCAGAGATGGTACCACCACACTTCACAGCACTCCAAGTACCAGAGTAGAGTTCAGACATCAGATCGATCAGTTTTGGTGGCACCCCACGAAGACCAAGAATCCTCCAGAGGACATCCCGATTCACTGAATCGAACGCTTTACAGAGATCAACATAGGCTGCAAGCAGCCCCTGCCGAAACTCTCGTCTGCGTTCGGTGAGGACACGAAGTGCAAGGATACGGTCAATCGTTGACCTCTTTGGTGTAAAGCCTGACTGCTCTGGACGCTGGTGCTCAAGCAGATGGTGGCGAACCCTATCGAGAATTATCCGAGCAAAGACCTTGCCCGGCACTGAGAGCAGCGTCACCCCTCGGTAGTTGTTGCAGTCTTGGCGATCACCCTTCCCTTTCCAGAGAGGGACAACAAGGCCCCTCTTCCAGTCAGTTGGGATGATGCCTGTGTTCCAGGCAGAGCACAAAACTGCATGCAACGACACGAGTGCAGCATTTCCACCAGCCTTGAGAAGTTCGGCATGGATGCCACAGATCCCTGGAGCTTTGCCCCGTTTCAACTGGTTCACCGCAGCCCGTGTTTCCACAAGCGTAGGTGGACCACAGTTGATTCGAGGGTCAGCAACAGGGATTGTAACACCCTTGACGTCCAACTCGACAGTTGGGGGATCAGCCTGGTACAACCGCTCAAAGTAACCGGCCCAGCGGGCCTTCACTTCAGACTCCTCTGTCAAGAGCCTACCACTCTCTGCTCGAACTGTAGTGCTCCGAGGGATGGGCTTGGATGAACGTAATGCGCGAATTCCCCTGTAAGCGGGACGAGAATCACCTGTCCACAGGTGATGCTCTACCCCCTCACAGATTCCTCGCACATAGGCCTCCTTGTCCACCCTCAGTGCACGTACAGTTTTACGCCTCAGCTCCCTGAACAGCTCAGCTCTGCCATTCAGCCTGGCCCTGCGACTCTGGTCAATGGTATCCAGTGTCCCTTGAGAGACAAAATTCTTCTTTGCCCTGCGGTGAGCTCCAAGGCATCCACCGGCAACATCAAGGACGGTGGTCTTGAAGGCGCTCCACAACTCTTCAGGACCCCCAAAGCACCCAGACCCCCCAAGTGTCCACTCAGCCTGTTCGCAAACTCCTCAGCTACTCTCTCATCTCTGAGCTTGGCAACATCCAGCCTCGGCTGGGATGGTACCATTCTCCAGGATTTAAGGTGCAGCTTTAGAGTTGCTACAACAAGCCTGTGGTCAGTATTGAGGAACTGAGCACTCCGGTAGACCCTGCAGTTCTGGATCATCCTCCAACGACCGTCAATGAGGACATGGTCAATCTCCTTTGCCACACCGCCAGCGTTGGAATACCAAGTCCAGCGATGAGCTTGTGGGCGCTGAAACCATGAACCAGCCACCCTAAGTCCATGACTTCTTGCAAAGTCAAGGAACTTAGTACCATTCTGGTTCATAGTTCCTGACCCATGGGGACCAACACACACCTCATAACCGTCCCTATCAGTTCCAGTCGATGCATTGAAATCCCCCAAGACTAGAAGTGTATCTCGTCTGGGGCACTGATCAACCACAGACTCGAGTGTGGCGTAGAATGCATCCTTCACGGTGAGATCACTCGCCTCAGTCGGAGCATAAACAGAGACCAGGGAGATGACACCTAAGGAGTGATGAATCCTTAATCTCATAATACGCTCGTTGACCGGTGTTACCTCAATTATCATTGGGGTCAGCTTATTGGACACAGCTACAGCAACTCCTTGGGTATGGTAACCATCAGAGCGACCAGACCAATAGTAGGTGTAACCACCCACCATTATCTCGCCGCAATCCGGTCTCCGAACCTCAGAGAGAGCTGCAATCCCGATGTCCAAACGCTTGAGCTCAGATGATAACAGAGACAGGTGATCATCCTCTCTTAGGGATAGGACATTCCAGGTACCCACCCGAAGGGACCGCCTCAGGTTAACCCAAGGAGACCGCCATCTGGTGGACGACACCTCAGCACCACTCCGACACACTCTCCCGCAATCTGACCCAGGGATGTTACCCCGTGGTTTCCCTCCTAACAAAGATTGGGGGTCCCGAAGGCTTTTCCCCAATCCCGTCATCCGGTGAGCTGCCCTGCGAAGGGAAGCTGCACAGGAGGTATTCCCACGGAGTGGGTTTTCAGATTTTTTTGCGTTTTTGCGTTTTGCGGAATGAAGGGTTTTACGGTGGCCGGAGTGCAAATCCTGCCACCAACCTCCTAATAAGAAGTGGAACCCCAAAATAATAAGAACCCCAAGTCCTTACCTGTAACCCATCAAACCCCCCAATGAAAGTCCTAAACCCCACCCCTCCCAGTCATTAAAAATAAAAAGCAAATGGCCATTCCCACATCGAAACAGCAGGGCATGTAACGTTTTCTGTTTCCCTAACATGCTATCACCGACTTCACAGAAACTCATCATAATTTTAAGAGAAAATAGTCGGAAACAATAGCAAACCTGCATAACCTCCGCAGTGAAAGCGTTCCTAAATTTGCGGTGGTAGTACAGAAATTGTGGTTGGAGTCAGACAAATTGTCCAAACAATGGGTGGAACTCGCATGCACACAATGGTTCCTTTTATAGTACAGTGCTAGCCGAAACCCCGTCACAGACGGGGCACTAAATTGGTCCTTGAGTATTAATTTTGATTATCTGTCGAATGGCGTTGGTCCCATCTCTATCGGATGAAATTGAGAAATTGAAGTTACCCGGTGACCTTGACCCCGTGACCTTTGACCTTGAACTTGACCTCCCCTCCCCCCCCCCCCCCATGTCCGTTCTCATGTCCCAAGGATCATTCATGCCAAGTTTCATCTCATTCCATCCAACGGTTCGGCCACCTATAAAGGACGAACAAACACACACACATACATACATACAAACAAACATTCTATTTTTTTTAGTATCGTGGATGGAAGAGAGATGCCTGTCTGTCTCTACGTGTCACCATCTTTCTCAGAAATGCCCAAAAGGATCTTCATCAAACTTTCACAGGTTCATCAGTGAGTTTTCGGAAAGACTTTTTTTAAATCACTATAGTGCCAAAACCTTTGTAGCTATGTGAAAAGTAATATTAAATGATCACTGACCCCATTCCTTAGTAGGAGTCGCAGTGTTTTAAGCCCCCATTAAAATAAATAAATAAGACCACTACACCTGTAGCTTATCTGGGCTTGGCCTAATGTTGCAACCCCAATTTGGTAGAATTCTGACTGGTGGGGAAGAATCTTGAAGGAATTTACATGATTTACCAAAAATTTTACTAAGTCTCCCATCTTGACAAACTTCTGGTCATGTGATCAGCATGACCTCCGCAATTTAACATCACAACCCTATCCTAATGTTGTAACCCAAATTTGGTAGCATTTTGACGGGTGGGTCTGGCGAAGAAGATTGTTAAAATAATTAATGTGATTTTCGCAAAAATTGACCCAGTTGGCCATTCTGGCATTTCCGGTAATGTGATCCGCATGATTTCCACGATAAAATTAACATCCCTACCCTAACGTAATGTTGCAACATAAATTTGTTTGCATTCTGACAGGTACGTAGAGATGATTTTGGATGGAATTTGTGCGACTGCCATTTTGACACATTTCCGGTCACGTGATCAGCTTGACCTCCGCAATTTAGCATCAGGACCCTATCCTAATGTTGTAACCCAAATTTGGTAGGATTCCGACTGGTGTGTCTGGAGAAGAATATTTTTGAAGGAATTTACGCAATCTTCCCAAAAATTGACGGTCGGCCACTTTGACCTACTTGGTCATGTGACCGCAACGAGCTAAGCAATTCCTGTTACCAGTCAGGGGAGGAACATTGCTGCCAAATTTCAGCCGGAGAAGTCGAAAAAGGAGACGCACGGACGGATGGACGGACGGACGTACGTTGCATGATGACAATACCTTATCTCAAATTACATTCCAGATAAGCTAAACATGGAACAAAAACATTTGATTTCTTCAAAGTGCCTACAGATTTCTTCAAACGGCACTGGACAACGCTGGGTACCCCAGCTTTTCCATGGATATATATATATATATATATATATATATATATATATATATATATATATATATATATATATATATATATATATATATATATATATATATATATATATATATATAGTTACGGTTGTGGAAATTCACAGAACACCATACAGGTTCCCCAGAGATCAGTTATGTCGATAAGTGTGTTCAGATTAGATTTCTACACGGAGGTCTAAAGTGAATTATTCGTGTAACCGGGCTGTGATCTTTGAGTCAGCCATTATTCTTTTGCTATCTTTATTTTGGAACAACCACATCTGAACAACCACAACGGCCTCTCAACAACCACGCCATCCCCACCACAGCGCCAACCACGACATCTCCTCACCATCTCCTCAACAAAATCTCCACAAACGAACAACATCGCCTCACCTTCATCTCCATTGTGCCGCCATCTTTTCACCAGCCACGGCGGATCCCAACGAGCAGCGTCTCCGCGACAGACGCGGGGACTCCCTCGTTGGGGCAGGAGCCGATGATTTCCACAACGTCCGTGTGGTGGAGATGATCTCTGCCACGTCCGCTCTCTCCACGTTTCGTGACGAGATCCGATCAAAATACCAAAAGGGGCGGAGCCAGCGGGGGGTGAAAGGTCGAAAGTGGGGGATCAAACTCACCTCCCACGGACCCCATAAAAAGGCGCGCTGGAATGCCAAGCGAGTAGTTCTTGCCTGGAGAGTCGGTCTGGGTTCACCGAGAAGTCTGTGAGCAGTCTGTCAAGGTTCGAGTCCAGTGGAGGGCAGTCAGGGTCATCGGAGCGCAGCCAAGCCGGCAGTACGGTGCCGAACTGGGGGTCATTGAACACAGCCGGAGAGAAGTCGCCAGCCGGCCCCGAGACGGCCCGTGTAACGCTGAGGAATGGGCGGACTTTTAAAAGAGCATCAACTCGTAAAAGAGAGCAAGGCCCGTTCGTTCCTGAGGCGTCGTCAGCCCGGCCGATCCACTAGGCCGCACGGCGGGGCCTGGACCAACCGAGCTGCCGTGTTTATGGCAAAACGTCGAAGGTCCCCCAGCGAGTCACCTCGAGGGTGGCAGGTAACCAGCACGGCTTCTCGGAGCTCTTGCGGTCCCCACAGCTCCGCAAACATTAAAGGCCTACGGGTCCAGTTCTGCCCCTCCCTTTCCTGAGGTTTCTTTGCATGAAAGTTGTGGCACCGTGTCCGTAAGTAGAACTGTTAAGTGAATGTACAGTAAAAAATAGAACGGTTGTAGTTCTTTGTCTTGCTCGTGTTTTGTCCCTTTCCTGCATTGCTTTACTGACTGCATGATTGCATACATGTTTGCATGCATACGTGTTACAAATAAATGTCATTGTGTGAATGTTCACCTGTTCGTTGTGTCCTTTCCCTCAATTGAGCTGCCGTATTGCGTTCGGGATATTAGCTGGCTTTTAAATAGCCGATAAAGTAATCGGATCCGGCGGGGCTTGGCGATATACATCGCTCGGCAAATCGCAAACGGAGCGAGCTGCTTAAGTGGCTCATTTCCATGCAGGTCCCGTTGAGGTGTAAATCCCCGGCATTTCTGTCTGTGCACATACTTAGGTAAATCGACAATTTGGCGATCGGACCCTGTCACGCGTGGACAGAATAGTTGGCTGATTTACGGTGTGATTAAAAAACACCCGTAGCTGGATTTCGGCATTCATCCGAAAGTTGCGACTCAGTTTGCCACGTTGGTGGGCACGTGGCCGCGATTAGCTAAAAGCGGTCGCTCGCACGCGGGAGTGGTGAAAAACCACAACAATATATATATATATATCTCTCCTTCTTCTTTCGGCTGCTTCCGTTAGGGGTCGCCACAGCGGATCATCCGTATGATCCGCATAGTGATTTGGCACATGTTTTAAGCCGGATGCCCTTCCTGACGCAACCCTGGTCGCCTCTGACGACACAGGGATATGGTATACCAATTTCAACCGGGGTATACACTGGCCCAGTATACTGGTACTCATTTCGCCGACCTCGGAAGGATGACAGGCTGAGTCAACCCCCTGGTGTATTAATTCAGTGGCCCAACGGGGCTTGAACTCAGGACCTTTTGGATCCCAAGCCGCTGCCCGAACCACTGCGCCAACACCAGGCATATATATATATATATATATATATATATATATATATATATATATATATATATATATATATATATATATATATATATGATCTCACACACACACACACACACACACACACACACACACACACACACACACACACACACACACACACACACACACACACACACACACTCAATAATCTTTCTCCAAATGCTCAATGTTATAATTACCGCTTATAGCCCTATTTTCACTCAGCGCTCACTCTAATACTTGGTTTTCAAACCCGGGGGTGTGACCCCCGAGTGGGGTCACCGAGCAAATTTCGTGGGGTCGCGGGCCTCTGCTTGCAGCGAAAAAAAATTGTCTATTTTCGATCGGTGTTCGCTTTTACGGGATGTAATATAAACGGTTCGTTCAAAATATGGGAACCGGCACAACATGACGCTTGGAATGGGATCCAGCCGATGCGCGGGCTCGCTGAAGGGCGGTTCATTTTGGCGGGAAATTAGTGGTTTGATCCACGGCCTCTCAGACTCAGACTCGGACTCTGACTCAATCATTAACGTCTATTCACGTCTCCACGTACGACTCGAGACCTTATTTGTGATGTCAGCATCGGCCACCAGCAAATCTCGAGAACGTTCTTACCAGGATAAATTTCTGGACCTTGGATTTTACTACGTGGTGGATAAAAGTGGGGCACAGAGGCCTCAGTGTGTGATTTGTTTCGAAGTGCTTTCTACGGAGTCTATGAAACAAAATAAGTTGCAGAGGCATTTGACTACAAAACATGTGCCTTATCAGGATAAGGAGAGAGCGTTCTTTGAGAGGAAACTTCTTGCACTCAGGAATACGCGTCTTGACAGAGAAGGTACATGCCACCAGACCAATTCTCGGGCATTAGAGGCCTTGTATCGAGCGTCACTCCATGTTGCCAAGACTAAAAAGCCTCACTCCATTGCGGAAGAACTCGTGCCGTCATGTGCAAAGGACATGGTATCTCTGATGGTTGGGGAGGAAGCGGCAAATAAACTGGCAGTTATACCCCTCTCTGACACAACCATCCAACGCAGAATTGAAGATACTAGTACGGGCCCGTAGGTGCGTGCCTGTAGGTGCAGCTCTCTCTCGCCCCTTCTCTCTCGCCCCCCTACTCTCATCCCCCCTCTCTCGCACTCCCTCTCTCCCCCCTCTCTTGCCCCCCCCCAGTCTCGCACTTCCTCTCTCGCCCCTTCTCTCTCGCCCCCCTACTCTCATCCCCCCTCTCTCGCACTCCCTCTCTCCCCCTCTCTTGCTCCCCCCCCAGTCTCGCACTTCCTCTCTCGCCCCATGTCTCGCCCCCACTCTCATCCCCCCCTCTCCCGCAGATATTGGTCGACAGATAAATGGCCGTAACTTGGGAACTGCTCGTCCGATTAATATCAAACCTCGAAAAGGCACATCCGCGGGTCCCCAGCAATATTCCTGGCAAGTTTCAATCAGATCGGACCATCAATCGTGCAAAAAAATAATAATAATAAATAAATAAATATTGTGACGTCATTCGTGATGTCAGCACCGTGTCTTGTCATTGGTCGACAGATAAATGGCCGTAACTTGGGAACCGCTTGTCCGATTAATATTGTTGTGGTTGACGAAATTCGCAAACCACCATTCAGGTCCCTTAGGTGAGATATCTCTGTAGGTATATGTGTAGTTAGGCCCAAACCCGTTGTTTAGAGGGAATAAATGTCATTCATTCGGGCTGCGACCCCTCTAGATAGCCGTTTTTCTTTTACTATCTTTATTTTGGACCAGCCGCCATTACTACCACCACCAACCACGTCTCAACAGCCATCACACAACAACCACCAACCGCAACGCCACTTCACAACAACAGCCACGACCTTTACCGTCACAACTCGCCCTCTCAACCATCGCATCACCACCATTCCCGCGCCGCTTGTGGGCACCGATACTGGACTCGTGCAGGGCGCGCACCGAGCAGCGGGTGCAGAGGCACAGCCTTTCCGAAGAAAACGGATCAAAAACGACTCACGCCCACTTCTGTTCCGTCCTATCGGCGAGCGTGGGGCGATTTGGCCCCGCCTCCAGGTGCGTCGGAGTGTGGTCGCTATATGCAAATTCATGGATCAAAAAGCATTCACGCCCACTTTTCCTCGGTCCAATGGGGAGCCAGCCAGAGGTGAAGGGTCGAAGGTAAAGGGTCGAAGGCGAAGGAGCGAGGCCCCGGGGGCTATAAAGGGCCGCGTTCGCTCGCAGTCGAGTTGGGAGTCAAGAGCAGTTTGAAGTTGAGTTGGGAAGAAGTAGTAGGAGTCAGTCAAGTTGAGTTCGGAGTTGAGTTGGGAAGAGCCAGTCAAGAGAGGAGTCGGAGAAGGCAGTTGGACGGAGCTGTGGAGAGTTGGAGAGGTGGCGGCGGCGAAGGCAGTCGAGGGGGTGCTCGTGTCAGAGTCGGGGAGCTGCGGAGAGGAGAGGCCGGTAACGCGACCGAGGTCGTGGTGGAGACGCTCGTTGCGGGACCCGAGCCAGGGAGATATCCTCCTTCCCCCGAGCATCAACAACCCCCTCCTGTTTCCCCCCGCGCTGAGATAGTGCGAGAAGGGGGCCCCGTTCCCACTCCATTCCAGACACTGTCCGCGAGGCCCGTGGAGTCGGGGCGCCACCGCCATTTTGTGGCTCAACATCAGACGGGTAGGCCCGACGCGGTCTCGGCCCCAGGCCCGTCTGGCCCCATCATCCTTGAGGGTGGTCCTTTTCTTTTGCTTTGAGTATATGTGTTGTCGGCGCCGTCTGTGAAGTAAAACTGTATAAGTGTTGCCGTGTGCTCGGTAGTCGGTTAGATCTGCATTGTGTTTTGCTTTTACATTTGCTTTTTGTGCATTATTGTGTGTTTCTTCTTCTTTTACATTTGCTTTTGGTGTAATTGTATATGTGTGCTTTCCGTTCATCGCGAAATAAATGTGCTTTATGGTGAACTGTTTTCCCGTTTCGCTTCGTCTTTTCCTTTATTGAATCTCCATCTTACTTCACGTAAAGGGTTGGTCGTGGGCTAAAACGCCCGATAATTAATCGAACCGTCCAGGTTGACGATAACACCGCTCAGTTATCCCGATAGTACGGAACGGGTCGCTTAAAGTGGCCCGTGTCCGAAGTCGACCTGCGGCGAGGTGCGATCGCCCGGTCTACCCTCCGTGTGGGTACTTAGGTAGGTCGAATTTTGCGAGCAACCCTATCCCACGCGGGGGGCCGATTGGCACGATCGTGGTGAGGCCGAAAGGCCCACCCGTGACTAGTTACCGGCGTTAGTCCGAGAGGGTCACGACGGGATTGTCCGTCCGGTGGGCGACGTGCCGCGATTCGAGTTACGTGGCCGTTCGCACGCCGGCGGGCGCGAATCCGCAACAATATCAAACCTTGAAAAGGCACATCAGCGGGTCCCCATAATTATTCCTGGCAAGTTTCAATCAGATTGGACCATCAATCGTGCAAAAAATAATAATAATAAATAAATATTAATTGTGACGTCATATCACCATGTCCTGTCATTGGTCGAAAGATAAAAGCCGTAACTTGGGAACCGCTCGTCCGATCGATATCAAACCTTAAAAAGGCACATCCGCGGGTCCCCGGCAATATTCCTGGCAAGTTTCAATGAGATCGGACCGGCGGTCGTCGAGAAACGGCGGTCACAGACAAACAGACAGACAAACAGACAGACAAAGACAGACAGACACACAGAGATTGCTGGAATTATAGATAGATGAGTCTGGACGTAACGGCTTAGGTCGTACAGAAGATAAAGAAATCGCCGTGGCACGCCATACAGTTCGACGAGTCCACTGATATCGCATTGTATGCACAACTCATCGTCTGGGTCCGCTTCATCAAGGCTGATAACTTTGTCGATGAGCCTCTGCTCATCAAATCATTGGAGGCCACCACCAAAGGCGGGGACATTTTTGGGAAAGTCGAGCAGTTTTATCGTGACCATGATCTGGACTTCGGAAAGTTGCTCGGTTCAACAACCGAAGGTGCGCCAGCAATGTTAGGAGTGCGTTCTGGATTCAAGGCAAAATTTCTTGAGATGGCTCCTCAGACCTCCATGGTACACTGCATGATTCACCGAGAAGCGCTCGCCTCTCGTACTTTGCCAGGAACCTTGCAGAGCGTGCTCTCAGAAGTCGTAAAAACGGTGAATCACATCAAATCGAGCACCCTCGACACTAGGTTATTCAGGCTATTCTGCCAGGAGATGGACGCCGACCATCAGAATTTACTATTCTACACTCAAGTCAGATGGTTATCTCGAGGAAACCTTCTTCTGCACATTTACGAGTTCAAAGATGAACTGAAGGAGTTCCTACGCACACAAGGGAAAACGGCATGGGTAGCGTTGCTTGAGTCGGACTCTTGGCTGTCAGAACTGCTATCTCGTTGACATCTTTGAACGTCTCAATGTCCTCAACCGCTCCCTCCAAGGCAAAGACGCCAACCTCATGATTTTTCACGACAAAATGAGCGGATTTCTGGCGACTCTAAAATTACTGGCAGACAAAGCAGCTGTTAAGCGCTTCAGCCTTTTTCCCCGTCTGGTAGAGCATCTAACGACCTGCCAGTATGATGATACTGAGCTCGACAGTCTTTCTGGGGAGATAGCACGTCACCTTCGGTCGCTCATTGAACAGTTCGAGCACTATTTCCCTGAGCTGGATGTGCAGTCCTTTTCTGTGGTTCGGGACTCTTTCACGGCTCCACTGGACTCGATTGCTGATGAAGATACAGCACAGGAAGAGCTTCCACAGCTCCAGCAGGATTCAGGAGTGCAGGCTCTTGTGCAGACGAATTTGTTGTCGACATTCTGGTGCAAAATGTTGCCGTCGTACCCGACCCTGTCACGGCGCGCCATTAAGGTTCTCATGCCATATCCTTCATCATACTTTTGTGAGCAGTCGTTCTCCACCATGGTGGTGATTAAAACAAAGTACAGAAATCGCCTAGAAATGGAGCGTGATATGATCCTGGCATTGTCATATACTTCTCCACGAATAGAGAAGTTGGTTTCTGAAAAACAGGCTCATCCTTCTCACTGATATATCTAAATGTCATTCGGACTCATCTTCTGAAACATTCAACTGTAGTATTTGGATACTGTCGGCTATTCTCAGTTTACTCGTCTATGAAAACATGACGATGGTGAATAAAGTAAACAGTAAATGTTCTTGTGTCATATGAAATCTTATCTTATATATTATGAATTGGGTTTTGAATCTTTTGGGTCGCGTGATGTAGAGGGGTTCTGAAATTGGGTCGCCACTAAAAAAAGTTTGAAAACCACTGCTCTAATACATCCTGAACGTTATACGAGATATGATGGTACTGATATGCTATTATGCAGAAGGAATTTTTTTCAGAGACTCCAATATCACTAATATAACTCACCGTGGCTTTCTACCAAGTAGCAGTGCACATACAGAAAACTGAACACATGGCCAGGAGTGGGGATCGTCAATCCAAACATCTGCTAAATTCTTATATGGACACTTTTCTCGTCCAATCACATTGAATTTCACTTCATAATGATGTTAAGCAAATGCTAAGATTTTCCAGATAGTTGAACGACATTTTGGCAAACTACACAATTAAAAACTACGAACAGTATCATAGCTTGCAATGGCGTCCGACTCGCTGTGAAAGTTGTTTTCACCATACTAAACTGGAAGCAGCCATCGCTAACTGGAAGTAACGCAAAGTTGCATCCACCCATAGAGAGTGCTACAAGAGGAAAATGGAGAAATAAACGAGTCAGAAGGGGGAGCCCAATGCCAAGCTCATCAATAGACCTGTCATTGTGCATTTTGGGGTGGGGGTGGAGGGGTTTTTACATGTTTGTACATTTTAAAGAATTGGAATGAAAAGTAGAAGTAACAATAAAAGTATGGACTGCGCATTTAAATGATGTCTTCTGCAACAATATAACTGAAGAAATAGCCACCAACCAAATGCTAACGGAACACACTGCAAGAAGGGCAGGTAATCTTTGATAAAAGTTGGATTGAAAGCAAAGATTGTTTATCAGCCTCATATTTTGACCTTGTACCATTGCAGAATCTGCAAAGCCTGAAAGTGGTCAAATGATAATGTATCATTTAAAAAGGAAAATGCTTGAGAGAGACAGTGCATGAAGATGATGAGAAGTGAAGAGCTTGCGCAGCTGGCTCATACACCACCAACACCTACAGGAAAGCAACTACTGGAGATTCATGAAGAGCAGAATGTTGAATCTCCACCAGCCTGGGTATATCACACGCTAGAAACAATCCCTGAAGAATCACAGGGAATTGTGATGGAGGATGAGGATGTAGTTGAGAAGCATGAAGAAAATGTACAGGTCAATGAAGACAGCAACATGACAATATATAAAAGATGGAAAGAAAAAGTACGAAAACGAGTCAAAGGGGACTTCAGAAGGAAACGCTCTTTCAATACCAATAATTCCTTGGATTTCAAGAATGAATTTGAATCAGAGGTAGAAATTTATACACCTGAAAGAAAGTTTCAGTGCATGGAGATGAGAAAACGTGAAGAGTTTGTGGAGCTGGCAAGTACATCGGCAACACCTGCAGGAAAGCAATTACTGGAGATCTATGAAGAGGCCAACATTGAATCCACACCAGCCTGGACGTACCACACACTGGAAACAATCACTGAAGAATCAAACAGCATTGTGGAGAATGAGGATGGAAGAGTACAGGGAGAAGAAGATAGCAGCATGACGATAAATAAGAGAAGGAAAGAAAAAGTACTAAAAGGAGTCAAAGTGGACTTCAAAAGGAAAAACTTTTTCAACGCAAAGAATTACTTGGATTTCAAGAATGAATTTGAGTTGAAGGCAGAAATCTGTACACCTGAAAGAAAGGCTCAAAAAAGCAACAACTTTAAAAATGAACAATTGCAGCCCACGGACAGTGAAGATACCATTGGCCTAACAGTTGAGGGAAAAAGCAAAGAGGTTGAACTGGATGATCGTTCTTCAATCGACGATGCGCAAAGTGTCGATCAAACGTATTCTTCTGTCAATACAGCATTCTCATTTTTCTGCCTGTCTCCACTGGCAAATGCATCTTTTGACCGGTCAAAGACTCCTGGCATCAAGTCGAAGCGACAGCAGTGCAAGAAAAGGCAGAGACCAAAAAGAAAGGTATGTGATGCCATAATTGTTTCTTTTCCATTTTTGCTTTGCATGTTGTACAGCAAACATGATTAGCTTTCGTCCGACAAAAGAACACAGAATATGAACATCCTTGACTGCAGTACCAATGATGCAAAACAATGTAAACCATAACCAACCACCTGAGTTGTGAAAGTACAGGAGTTACTTTAAAGGTTCTGGGATAAAGACACAATATTTAATTAGTTTTCATTTCATTTTGAATCTTTCAATATTCTTGTGTACCAAACTCTATTATAGAGCGTCGGTGCTGCCAAAGCAGTTTCTACTGGGTGGTTTGCCATTGCCTTCCCAGCAGCAATTTGGAATTTGTTCATGGTGCTGACAATAGCTCGCCTACTTCTTGCGGAGAACACTGTGGGATCTTTAACGTCCACCAGCTAATGTCGGCAGATAGGATGCCCAGTTTAACGTCATCTGAGGGACGGCACACACATTGATGAATCATCCTGATTTTTCAATATACCAGTACATAAACTTAGAAAAATCCTTAATTATATATTGAACGAGAACAACACTTGGCAGAGTGCATCCCTCCGCCAGGTTAAACGATTAATGTTTTGTATCCCACTGATAGGCTGGATCTGGATCTTCACCAAAATGGAATCAATTAGTCCTGGTCACACACCCATGTCCACCAAATCCGTCCATAACTTGAGATATCCTGCTCAAGACAGATGTACAGACAAACAGGGGTGAGTGAAAACATAACCTCAATCCACATTCGGTGGTGGAGGTAAAAATAAATTACAAAAATAAAATACATTTTGCAGGTCTTGGACTATTATCTCGTTCCGAGCAAACTCTGCCAGAGGTAATTCGACAAAAACTTGTAAGAAGTACAGTCTTGTAAACTTACCTGACAAATTGGTAGGCTTACAAGCATGTAAACCATTTTATTAACATCAAAATGATGGAGAAAATAATACAGAATCACATCACAGCACAATAAGCCTGGTGTTGGCTTAGTGGTTAGGGTGGTGGCTTGGGATCCAAGGGTCCTGAGTTCAAGCCCCGTTGGCTGCTGAATTAACACCAGGGGGTTGACTCAGCCTGTCATCCTTCCGAGGTCGGCGAAATGAGTGCCAGTGTACTGGTTCCGGTGTATGCCCCGGTTAGAATAGGTGTACCATATCCCTGTGTGTCGTAGGAGGCGACCAGGGTTGGCATCAGGAAGGGCATCCGGCCATAAAACATTTCCTCAAGAAAAAGCCAAACCCCTGCACAGCAGGGAAAAATGGCTGTAAAAACGGTCATTTTTTTATATCACAGCACAATATTACTCTACTGTGTTGTATTGATATATTGCTTTCATCATGAAATGCAGTCGGTGAATAAGCAACTGAATACACGTTGTGTACATGTGTCTCACAGTGCCGGATAGATGATGAGAAAGAATGGACAACTCGGATGTGCACAGTGATTGAGGAAGCGGAGGACTACGAGCTGCAAATCGAGTGAATGGGTGCTATTTACTGCACAAACTTTGGAGAAGATGGTGGTGGTTTACCCTCAAAATGATCAGTTTCTGGAAATAAAAGTGGATGTACAACAGCTCCACATAGTTTTCTACGTTCTTAATTCCAGCACAACCAATTTGCTGCAATAAATCCGAATTTGAACATTATCAGTTGTTTGGTTACCCATTGTCAGTGTTTTAGGTTTTTGAATATCCAATATCCTTACTATACTTCACGGACCGGTGTTTAATTGTCGTGCTGCTCCTCCTATAGTTCTAGGCCGATTTCATCTCGACTTGCTGCAAAGGATCAGCATGACCCCAATTCATGTACAGGGTGTTTTTGTCGTTGCTGGTGGTCATTGGAGGCAGGGGGAGTGGGGGGGGGGGTGGGTGGAACACAAGTTCTCCATGTAAATATGTATCGTGTAGCACCGCCTCCAGGTGGGGGAGGGTATTACAAGTATCCACCATTTACAGTCCTGTATTCCTGTCTCCACGTTTTCTATTGCAGTGAGGTGTTTTGAATGATTTGCAGTAGGTATGTTTTTGCTTCATACACATAACGCGGGGTTTTTATTTTTTGCCCATACAGAGCTCTCGGTTGCCTATACACCACCCAAATAAAGGTATGCGTCAGAAGAACGTGTTGCATGATTGGAATAAGATCGCCCAGAGGACGGGTACTCTGCTCGTAGTTACAATAGAATGAAACTTCATCAGAATGAAGGTTTATTATCCAAGCCAAAACTGCACACATTGATCTTCAAAGAATGTACACGAAGGAGCAGCAAATAATGAAACACTTATACTGACTGAGAAGTGGCTATTCGTTTCTCAAAACCTGGAATTCAAAAAGAGGGGGAGGAAAGGAAATGGGGTGGAGGAATTAAACAAAAAAGTGAACATCATTTAAGATTTATAAAGACAACATGATCTAAAAACTTGGAAAAAACTAAATTTGAACAATACCATATTAACAACATATATCTCCCAATTATAACCACAGAGACGGATAGAAAATACCAATATGTATCATTTGTTTTATTAAACTTGCTAAAGCAGGTAATTAATAATCCTTACGCAATCCTCATTTAAAATAAATAAATTTACTTTTGACTATACACCTCCCAAAGCCACGTGCTTCTCCCGTAACCACGCAATCTGCTTCCACCCCCAAGGTTTACCGATCCAAATTCAACATTCATCTCACCAATTTTTTTTCCACAACCTCTCCATTACCTAATCTGATGAAAACTCTCAAACAATAATAATAATAATAATAATAATAATAATAATAATAATAATAATAATAATAACGATCTCTTATAATACTTCATCTTCCTCTTTCACACGTGTGGTACTCTTTACTGAATCATAATGCACTACTCTTCTTCTATTTCAACAGACTGCTCTCAATTCGACCTTTCATTCATACCTTGCCTAAAAAATCCAACTGTTGCAGCGTTTCTTCTCTCTATTGTCTTAATTCACCTTTATTGCACCCATAAAGAAATGTCTTTAATTGCATCTCTGACCTAAAAATAAAAAAACCCCAGTTTGCTATGAATGTTCGCTTTCCATCAACCATTCTTTTTTTCAAAACTTCAGTGCCAACTCATCCCTCTCACAGCAACCATCACACTCTTCTCCCTCCAAGCCTCCCTCTCACCTTTCTCCCTAAACTCTCCCCACTGACCCTTCTCCCACCATTCACCCCCCCCTCACTCACCCTTCTCAAATTTACCCCCTCTCTCATCCACATTGCTGCCTCCTTCCCCTGCCCTCTCACCTCCGTCTGACCACTCCACCTCCTCAAATCCTCAACAGCCTTCTGCCCCCTCTCTTTCCCCCCCTCCCCCAGCACCACAGTGCCTTTTCTCCTCCTCATCTGGCCCCTCCCTAACTATTCTGCAATCCCCCACACTCTTTCAACAACTCTCTTTACCTCCTCCTTTGTCCTCCCCCTCCCCTCCCATCCCCTGCACTCAAATCCTCCTTCTCTCCCTCTTCATTAACAGTGTGGACCTCAAATATCCGGGGCCTTCGCTCAAACCTTACAGATCTTTCCATACAGGTTGCCACTGACAAACCATACATAATCTGCCTAACAGAAACTTTCCTCCCTCAATACGTCTCTGACTCCCAAGTATCTCTCCCTCCTCCGGTATGACAGACCTGAGCCTCGTCCTGGTGTAAGAGTTGCTCTCTTCATCAGACTCCATTTCTCACTCTCCAGCACTGCCCTCACTTCCCCACACCCTCAGGAATGCCTCTGGCTACGGCTTCCCCTCCAGTCCCACCTCACGTGGGTACTGTACCGTCCACCAAACAGTGATGACTCCATTTACACCTCACTGTCCGAAAACATGGACCAACTTCCATCTTCTCATTCAAACTCTCTCTTCCTCATATGTGGTGACTTAAATTGTCATCATGCCAGTTGGCTCGGTGTGGGAACCTCTCTCACTTGTCATGGCACTTCAGCAAAAACTGTGACTGATTGGGACTGACTCAATCGGTCAATTTCCTGACCCGGATCTCAACCAATGGTACTCTATCTCTTCTGGATCTGATTTTGACAAATTTCCCTGAAAATATCTTAAGTTCTTCCTCCGCTCCAATCGGTTCTTCTGACCATGTGCTTGTCAAAGTGGACATCTCTCTGGCTGTTATCAGAGAACCACCTCAGCACCGTCAAATCTGGCATTTCACTCAAGCCGACTGGCAGGGTCTCCAAGCAGCAATCCAACTTCTACACTGGTCTCCCATCGCTACTTTCTCCAACATCAACTCATCCTGGGAATTCTTTCAAAGAAATTTGCTCTCCCTTATACACAGATTTATCCCCTCTCGTCTTCAGTTGTCCTACCCTTCCTCCCGCCCTTGGTTCACTGAAGCTTGTGGCGAGGTAGTTGTCCTGAAACAACTTGCCTTTGCCTCATGGAAGGCAAACCCAACTGAGGGTAATCTCAGTTCCTTCCATAAAGCTTGGAACAAGTGTGTATCTACCCTCAGGAGAGCCAGAAAACAACATCTTTCTAAGCTCAAGTCTGAACTCTCCAACTTCTCTCCCTCCACCAAATCCTGGTGGCATCTAATCAAATCTGTTTCTGGGGTATGTTACCCCTCCATCCCCTCCCATACTTAAAATGGTCGCACAGCTGACACCGCAAGTGAAAAGGCTGAATGCCTAAACTCGGTGTTTGCAACGAAATCTTGTGTCCAAAACCCATCACTTTCTGTACCCACCTTACCCAGTCGCACCCAACTGTCCCTGGACTCTGTGTCCTTTTCTCCTGACAAGGTGGAGAGCTTACTGTCAAACCTTGACTCAGATTCTGCAACCGGTACAGACGGCATCAGCCGACATGTCCTAAAAACCTGCTCCTCTCCTCTTGCTCACCCTCTCTCTGTTCTGTTCACCCTCTCATTTGCTGAAGGTCATCTGCCATATTGCTTGGAAATCAGCAAACATTACCGCTCTGCATAAAAAAAAGGTGAAAAAACTGATCCCTGCAACTACAGACCAATCACACTTCTCCCAATCATCAGCAAGGTTACGGAATCCATCATCGCTTCCGACATTAAATCCTTCCTCTTCTTCAATGGCTTGATTTCTGATCATCAATTTGGTTTCAGACCAGGTCAATCTACCCTGGATATGCTGCTTCTGCTCTCCCAACAATGGATGGAGGTCCTCAATGCCATACATGAAATCAGCCATATCCCTAGACATATCGCGTGATTTTGACACGGTCTGGCACCCTGCCCTGCTAACCAAACTCTCTTCCTATGGTATCCAAGGCCATCTCCACTCATGGCTCGCAGACTTCCTCTCCTGTCATAGTCTTCGTGTGGCCCTAAATGGAGTTCTTTCATCCCCTCTTCCTGTCCAGGCCAGAGTTCCTCAAGGCAGCCTTCTGAGCCCTGTTCTTTTTCTGGTTTTGATCAATGATCTCTCCGACTCTCGAGAAAATACTCTTTATATCTTTGCTGATGACGCCACCCTCTGCTGTAGCATCTGTCATCCCTCAGACCAGCTTGCAGCAGCTTCTTCGCTCACTGCAGATCTGGGTAAAAATCACAAATTGGTCCACCACGTGGAACATGTCTTTCAATCCAGAAAAATCTCACACTCTCACTATGTCTCTCCGAAAGGACTGCTTAGAAAACTCCCTCATCCACTTTCTCAACAATCCTTTGGAAGAAGTCCTTCCTTTCAAGCTTTTGGGTCTCACGATCTGCCATGATCTTTCCTGGGAAAGCCACATTTCCAACCTGGCCTCCAAAGCCAGTCATCGACTGGGAATCCTCCATCGTGCAAAGTCCTTCCTCGGCCCACCTGAGCTCCTGACCACTTACAAAGCTTTCATCCACAGCCTGATGGAGTACTGCTCTCCCCTCTGGGCTGGTGCTCCTGCCTCCCACTTACATCGGCTTCACGCTGTGAAAACCAAGGCATTTCGGATAGTTGGCATCTCCCGCGATGAGGCTGAGTCATTGGGCCTCTCACTCTCTCACTGCAGGCAGGTCGGTGGTCTTTCTGGCTTGTACTGTCTCTTCTCCAGTCTCACCCCCCCCCGGCCACCTATGGAATCAACTTCCACATCCTCTTCAATCTCATTTTTCCCTCCAGGCCTTCAAGACAGCCAGCTGTTCACCACCCTCTCAGATTATCCAATTCAAAACCCTGATCTTTTCTACCCTATCAATCATGATTTGGTGGAGGGGTGGAAGGGGTGGGTGGGGGGGGGAGGTGAAAGTTGTTTGGGCTGAGTGTGCCTTTAAAAGTATATTTTTTGTTTGGTTCTGGGGCCACAAGAGAAATTACACTTTATTTTTGCATCTATTGGTGAAAGAAGATGCGTGTGTGCGCGTGTGAGAGAGAACGAGAACCACAGCCGTCGCTAGCCAATTCTATTACTCAACTCTGATCATCCACGAATATGTCCCGTATTTGCTATATTTCCCTGAAACCGATTTGCATTCAGGAACAGAACTATGATTAACTATTCTGAAATTGCTGCTCTTTCGTCAAAATGCTGAAAATCATTTAAAAAAGGCTATTTAGTGAGTGGAACCGAGTCACAAACACACATAATGCATGCATGAAAGGCCTAGTTATCATTCATATGTCATTTCGAAAGTCACATATTCCAAGCCAGTTATCTCTTGTATTTTAGAATTTATTACAGTAATCCATTTCAATTACTACAAGAAATCGAGTTCTCTGGATAAGTGTTAATGGGATAGCAAATTGAGTGAAAGTTGAAACCAAAAATAATACAATGATGAAATCTATGGGCAGCACATTGCAAACACACCAGTTATGCTCCTATTTCCGATGCCATAACAGCAACACTTTCTGCCTCTTAATTTTCTTCTGGAGTTGTAGGACACCATAGAGCAATGCCTCAGCCGTGGGAGGGCAGCCTGCAGATACAGGAAGCCATTTACATCGGACACAAAAATGAGTACATTGAAGGAGCTCAATCAAGTTCCTGCTTTGATGCATAATATCGGTCAGCTTCCAAACACTGACCTGGCACGTAAATATCCACAGGAACAATGCGGTCACAGCCTCGTACCACCGCATACGAGTAGTGGTAGTATCCTCCTCCATTAGCGCAACTAATAATCGGACACATATCAATCATAACTAAAAAGTCAGTCATGTTATATCGTCAATAAGTAAAAGGCAATGCACTTCAAAAATAACCATGGGGTGCAAACAACTTTCTCACTCCAAACTTCAAACACAAACTAGAGAGTTCATGGAGCACCCTATCCTGTGTAGTCTTGAGAAAGAGAAAGAGAAAATAATAATAATAAAAAAAGGACATGGGCATGGTCTACGAGCAGTAAATTTGATTGGTTGTGATGTAAAATGCTGTAATATTTTGTCTAAGTGCTGTCAAACGGAAGGGTTTTCAAAGTTCCAAAAAGGCAATTTGTGTTCTATGGTGTTCGAGTTTATAATTCAATTTAAATAAAACAGATTTTAAAGGTTGTAGGAAAAAACAAAAACAAATTCAGTTTACCGCCATTGATGCAGAGCCTTTAACACGTTACATTCGTTTTTCGTGCCTGTTGGTTGTGTTTATGACGTCGTTAAAAACAGTAAGTTTTCTGTTTGGAATGATGTTCAATTTTGACTGCCAGGCAGGCAGACAGAGTAAAAAGAAGTTATCTTGCTCCTCTCTAAATTCAGAGGCAAAGTACTGTTAAACTACGGGTTCGTTTTCCGATTCATGGTCAGATTTGTGTTAAATATATAAAACATTCAATTGTAATGAATTTGTTCCTCGATCATAAACTGACAATCGTAGAGACAGACAAACATCAGACAGAGACAGACAGTGAACCAATTGCTTAACCCCACATTTTGCTTGACACGTGTGGGGTAAATATCACATTACCAGTGTCGAATTATACCTGCCCATTGAGATGACCCAACGAGGTTCAGGCATCTGATCAAAAACCTAAAAAAAGAAAAAGAGAAGAGAGGTCAAAGGCAGAGAGCAACTGGCTGATTATTTGTTGATAATGGACAGACGTCGTGTAAATGAAGCAGATGAAAATTTCTTTACAATAAATTTCAAGATGACCAACGCACGGCTCTGTACAAGTATACAAGTACAGGTGCACACACGTGGTGCAAAATCCCAGCTCTGGCCCCGACACACCTTCCGGAGAGCAGGTGCCATCTTATTGGTAAGTGTTCCTGCAACGATCATGACATCTGCCTGGCGTGGTGAGGCACGGAAGACGACCCCAAAGCGGTCCATGTCATAGCGTGGTGCCGCCATGTGCATCATTTCAACGGCACAACATGCCAGGCCAAAAGTCATTGGCCACAAAGATGACTGAAAAAAGGAGGTTAAGAGAGTTGCAGGAAATGGTTCAGTTAATAGCAAATACAACATCCATTTGACTAAAGATCAATTTAACGGCAGAATATTTTGAAAGTGCTGTTCGTTGCTTCAAAACGATCTCACCCGACGTGCCCAGTTCACAAGATCGTCCAGTTTGGCAATGACGTACTCGCTCCGGTTTGATGGCAAGGCAGATGACTTCTGTACCACAGCACTCGTCTTTGGACGGACATTTGCTTGCCAGCTACACAGAAAGGTACAAACATCAGGACATTTGGCCATTCACCATCCCAAACGAGAAGAAGAACGTGCACCAAGCATATTTACCTGCATAAAGGTATCTTGATGTATCGCAGGACTTGTGACGAAGCGGTGGACGATTGGTACGAGAAGAAAAAGAGAAAACAAAATACCAGTTATAAATCAGAAGTGAAGAGGAGAGAATGAATGAATGGTGTGGATGAGGGGAGGGAGGGCAAGTGGGGAGGAGGGGAGGGAGGGCAAGTGGGGAGGAGGGGAGGGAGGGCAAGTGGGGAGGAGGGGAGGGAGGGCAAGTGGGGAGGAGGGGAGGGAGGGCAAGTGGGGAGGAGGGGAGGGAGGGCAAGTGGGGAGGAGGGGAGGGAGGGCAAGTGGGGAGGAGGGGAGGGAGGGCAAGTGGGGAGGAGGGGGAGGGAGGGCAAGTGGGGAGGAGGGGAGGGAGGGCAAGTGGGGAGGAGGGGAGGGAGGGCAAGTGAGGAGGAGGGGAGGGAGGGCAAGTGAGGAGGAGGGGAGGGAGGGCAAGTGAGGAGGAGGGGAGGGAGGGCAAGTGGGGAGGAGGGGAGGGAGGGCAAGTGGGGAGGGAGGGCAAGTGGGGAGGAGGGGAGGGAGGGAGGTGGGGAAGTGGGGAGGTGGGGAAGTGGGGAGGTGGGGAGGAGGGGAGGAGGGGGACTACATCTGCTTCATACGTTCAGCTCACCACAGGGGAACGAGCGAAAACATCTGTGTTTACCAACATCGTTAACGTAACACCATATCAACCACATGCAGCTAAATCGCGACAAATATGGCCGTCAACGGGTCGTGTAGTCAATTAAAAACGACATTATCTGTTGATGGGAATTCTCTGTTTACAAGAAGAAAACCATTTGTCAAATACATCAAAGAACAAGTGTTCGCCTCAAAGGTGACTTACTGGAAGCCGCCATGACACCTCCAGCGACGGTTCCAAAACATACACCGCTTCCGTTGTTGTTGTTGTTGTTTGGAATTTAAACCTTCCGAAAATAAGAAATACATTCAATAGAAATTCATTTTTGTTGCTGTAAAATCTTACAAGTTGTAAAGGAATATAAATGAGAGTAACGTTAATTTTCATTTCACTCGTTCATGTCGAACGGAATCGAAATCTCAGGCGCTGTATGTCTGGAGTCCAGACCATTGTCTGTTTCCTGAGAACACGAAACCAAATCGAACTGGTAAGTGTCTTGATTACATGTTGTTGTTTTTTTTCCACAAACATCAGTAAAACGCAAATTATTGTTTAAAACATTCCGAACCAACAATAAGAATATTGTTGGCGGGCACCGGAGCTCGGTCCGGAGCGCGCACCAACCTCTGGTCCTCACCTCAGTGTTTCCTCACCTCAATATTCCTCATCTCAATATACCTCACCTCAGTGTTTCCTCACCTCAATATACCTCACCTCAGTGTTTGTTTGTTCGTCACCTCAGTGTTTCCTCATCTCAATATACCTCACCTCAGTGTGTCGTCACCTCAGTGTTTCCTCACCTCAATATTCCTCATCTCAATATACCTCACCTCAGTGTGTCGTCACCTCAGTGTTTCCTCACCTCAATATACCTCACCTCAGTGTGTCCTCACCTCAGTGTTTGTTTGTTCGTCACCTCAGTGTGTCGTCACCTCAGTGTTTCCTCACCTCAGTGTTTGTTTGTCCCTCACCTCAGTGTTTGTTCCTCACCTCAGTGTTTGTCCCTCACCTCAGTGTTTGTCCCTCACCTCAGTGTTTGTCCCTCACCTCAGTGTTTGTTCCTCACCTCAGTGTTTGTCCCTCACCTCAGTGTTTGTTCCTCACCTCAGTGTTTGTCCCTCACCTCAGTGTTTGTCCCTCACCTCAGTGTTTGTCCCTCACCTCAGTGTTTGTCCCTCACCTCAGTGTTTGTTCCTCACCTCAGTGTTTGTCCCTCACCTCAGTGTTTGTCCCTCACCTCAGTGTTTGTCCCTCACCTCAGTGTTTGTTCCTCACCTCAGTGTTTGTATCTCACCTCAGTGTTTGTTCCTCACCTCAGTGTTTGTCCCTCACCTCAGTGTTTGTCCCTCACCTCAGTGTTTGTCCCTCACCTCAGTGTTTGTCCCTCACCTCAGTGTTTGTCCCTCACCTCAGTGTTTGTCCCTCACCTCAGTGTTTGTTCCTCACCTCAGTGTTTGTTCCTCACCTCAGTGTTTGTTCCTCACAGGTTTTTCGCGGGACCTGGCACGGATCATCGTTCCCCGAACTCAGAGCGTTTAGCCGATGTTGTGACTCGTGTGGAGATTTTTTAAGTTTGTGAAATTATTTTTGACAGTTTTGTGGTGTAATCTGTGTGAGGTTTTCCGATTTTTGTACTTTCGACCTGTTCCACTCGAACTCGGTCAGCTGAGGTGTGTGTGTGTGTGTGTGTGTGTGTGTGTGTGTGTGTGTGTGTGTGTGTGTGTGTGTGTGTGTGTGTGTGTGTGTGTGTGTGTGTGTGTGTGTGTGTGTGTGTGTGTGTGTGTGTGTGTGTGTGTGTGTGTGTGTGTGTGTGTGTGTGTGTGTGTATATTGTTACGGCTGTGGAAATTCACAGGACACCATAAGGATATCCCCAAGATCAGTTGTATCGCTAAGTGTGTGTTCAGATAGATTTCCCCACCGATGTTTAAAGGAATTTATTCGTGTTATCAGGGCTGTGATCTTTGAGTTAGCCATTATTCTTTTGCTATCATTATTTTGGATCAACCGCTTCACACCAACCACCACCACCACCACCTACATCGCTCTCAACAACCGCTTCAGACCAACTGCCTTTCCACAACCACACCCGCACCTCAACAAACCACGCCATCCTCACCACTATACCCACAACCGCCAACATCACCTCACCAGCTTCTCCACCATGCCAATCACCTAACTACCATCTCAACCACAACGCCAACCACCGGGCACACCACCACAACAAACAACCACACCACAAACCTCGCCGCAGCGAATAACATCTATGCCATGAAGAACAAGAAGAAGCCCCAATAACACACTTCTAGGAATTTCCCCTCGGAACTGGTAAACAGAAGTGACTGTTACTCTCCGCAAATTTTCCTCCCCTGCACACCGCGAAGGGAGGGCGATGCGCCGTCGAGATAAAAGGGCGAGTTGAGAGGCCGTGGGGCGCGCTGGTCTTGGTGGGAGTGGGAGCTGCGTGGAGAGAACGGAGCGCCGCGTTGGCGGTCAGTCGGTGGAGAGTCAGTTGGTGGAGAGTCAGTCGGTGGAGCGTCAGTCAGTGAGGACTGGAGAGGGTCCATCAAGGGTCGCCCAAGCCAGTCACCACGAGGGTGCAGGTAACCTGCAACGGTCTCGTGGAACTCCTTCGGTCCGCCAAGTTCCACGTCATAAAGGCCTACGGGTCCAGCCTGACCCCCTTGTCTATGAGGGTGGTCTTTTCTTTGTTTATTTGTGTGGAAGTTGTGGCGCCGTGTCCAATAAGTACAACCGTATAAGTGCTTGTGAATAATAAATAATAGACTGTTGTAGTGCTTCACCTTGCTCGTGTCTTGTCCCTTCCCGCCAATTCCATTGCTTCTCTGTTTACGTGCATGTTGGTGTTTTGCATCCATTGCATGATTGTTTGTATACGTGTGTGAATAAATATGCACGTTTAAATGTTAACCCATTCGTTGTGTCTTCTTTTCCCATTGAACTGCTATCTTGCCTTCAGAATAATAGTGGGCTTTTTAATAGCCGATAAAAGAATTGGGTCCAGCGAGGTCTCGCGATAATTCACTGCTCAGTTATCCCAGAACGGAACGGACCGCTTAAGCGGTTCGTGTCCAAGCAGACCTCGCTGAGGTACGGTCTCTCAGTAGTCTGCCCGCGCGAATACTTAGGTATATCGATAATTCGGCGATTGACCCTGTCGCGCGCGGGTAGAGTGTTGACTAGGCCGTGGTGTGCGCTGGGAGCACACCCGTGACTGGTTTCCGGCGTTGTTCCGGAAAGTCGCGACTGAATTGTTCGACCGGTGGGCTTACGGCCGCGATTCGATTTAAAAGCGGTCGTTCGCACGCTGGGCGGGCGGCAGATTCGTAACAATGTGTGTGTGTGTGTATGTATATATGTATATATATATATATGTATATATATATATATATATATATATATATATATATATATATATATATATATATATATATATATATATATATATATATATATATATATTGTTGCAGATTCGCGCCCGCCGGCGTGCTGACGGCCACGTAACTCGAATCGCGGCACGTCGCCCACCAGACGGACAATCCAGTCGTGACCCTCTCGGACTAACGCCGGGAACCAGTCACGGGTGGACCTTTCGGTCTCACCGCGATCGAGCCAATCAGCCCCCGCGTGGGATAGGGTTGCTCGCCAAATTCGACCTACCTAAGTACCCACACGGAGGGTAGACCGGGCGATCGCACCTCGCCGCAGGTCGACTTCGGACACGGGCCACTTAAGCGACCCGTTCCGTACTATCAGAATAACCGAGCGGTGTTATCGTCGACCTCGACGGTTCGATTAATTATCGGGCGTATTCAGCCCACTACCAACCCTTTACGTGAAGCAAGATGAGGATTCAATGGGAGAAATGACGAAGCGAAGCGGGAAACAGTTCAACACAAAGCACATTTATTCGCGGCACACGGGAAGCACACATATACAATTCCACCAAAAGCACACAGAAAAAACACAATTCCATTTACACAAAAAGCAAATATAAAAGCGAAAACACAATGCAGAGCTAATACCGACTACCGAGCACACGGCAACACTTATACAATTCTACTTCACAGACGGCGCCGACAACACATACCCAAAACCAAGGAAAAGAATATCCCCAAGAATGAGGCGGGCCTGAGGCCGAGACCGGGTCGCGCCTACCCGTCTGGTGATGAGACGTGGAGCGGCGATGGCGCCCCACCCCCGCGGGCCTCGCGGACAGTGTCTGGCAGGGGGTGGGAAAGGGGCTCCCTTGGTCGCACTATCTCAGCGCGGGGGGAAACAGGAGGGGGTTGCTGATGCTCGGGGTATAGAGGATCTTTATTATGTGCGACGAGCGTCTCCACCTCGGCCAGGTCGCGCTGTCGGCCTCCCTCGGGTGCAGCTTCCTGCACGACGCGAGCACCCCCTCGTCTGGTGTCGCCGCCTTTCCACAGCTCGTCCCCTCCGTTCCGACTCCAACGCACACGACGAGCAGCTCCACCGCCCGCGAAGTCTTGACCCTCTGCTTCCGACTCTCCTACTCTCCGCCTCTGGACTCTCCGACTCTCGACTCTGGACTCTTCTTTGGACTCTCCTCTTCTCGACTGACGAACACGGTCCTTTTATCCCCCCGTAGCTTCGCCTTTGACCCCCTCCCTTTGACCTTTCACCTCGCTCCCCATTGGCCCGAGAAAAAGTGGGCGTGAAGGCTTTTTGATCCACAAATTTGCATATATCGATCGTCCTGGAGGCGGGGCCAAATCGCCCCTCGCTCACCGATTGGACGGCAAAAAGTGGGCGTGTGTCGTTTTTGATCCGTTTTTGAAGCACAAAATCCGTGATTTTGTACACGCTGTTCGACGCGCGCCCTGCACGAGTCCAACACCGGTACCCACAGCGGGGCAAGAACGGTGGCGATGCTACGGTTGCGAGGTGTGACGTGAAGGTCGTGGCGGTTGTGGTGAAGCGGCGTTGTGGTTGGTGGTTGATGTTGTGGTTGTGGTGGTAATCATGGCGGTTGGTCCAAAATAAAGATAGTAAAAGAAAAACGGCTATCCTGAAGAGTCGCAGCACGCATAAATGACATGTATTCCCACTAGACAACGGGTTTGGGCCTAACTACACATGCACTTACCGAGATACCTCACCTAAGGGACCTGAATGGTGGTTTGCGAATTTGGTAACCACAACAATATATATATATATATATATATATATATATATATATATATATATATATATATATATATATATATATATATATATATATATATATATATATTGTTACGGCTGTGGAAATTCTCAATACACCATAAAGGGTCCTTAGATCAGTTATGACGCTAAGTTTATCTACAGATAGTTCCCCACCGTTGTTTTAAGGGCTGCGACTCTGAGATAGCCGTTTCTCTTTTTCTATTGATATTTTGAACAAACCTCCACGCAAGCAACAAGCCACGTTGAAAACCGTCGAACGAAAAAGGAAACCAAAAGAGTTCTGATGGGCGTGCGGATTTTTCCCACCTGTTTCTCCGAGGAGTGTGACGGAGGCAGGGGGAGGGCAGCTCGCCGCCGATTGGTGGATGAACAGCGTGAGGCGGTCGGGGTGAGGGAACTCCCCTTTTTGGGAAGCTTCCAGAAGGGAGGTGGAGCCAGAAGCAGGGTGGGGTGAAGGGCGGAGCCTCAGATTATAAAAGGGCAGACGCGCATGAGGCTCGCTCTCTCTCTGGTCCATGAGCTCTCGCCCTGTGGTCCATCATCCGTTCTCTCTCTCTCTGGTCCATGAGCTCTCGCCCTGTGGGCCATCATCCGCTGTCTCTCTCTGGTTCATGAGCTCTCGCCCTGTGGTCCATCATGCGTTCTCTCTCTGGTCCTGAAGCCCCTTCTGCCCTTCAGTCTTTTCTTGTTCGGTCGTGGGTCGTGAAAGCACCAGCAGCAACGCTGGAGAGAGCTCGCTGATCATGCCAGGGGCCCGAGGTCAGCCGCGGCTACGCAAGGCCGTGGGGAGTCGACGTCGCGACCTGCCCACCGTCGCGCCACGAGGGTGCGGGTAAGACCCATCAGTCTCACGGGACCCGTTCGGTCCTCCAGGTCCCATGCCATAAAGTTTTACGAACCCCGTCTACCTCCCTGCCTATGGGGAGGGTTTTTCTTTGTTTTCGTATGCATGCTGTGGCGCCGTGTCCTGCCAAGTAGAAACTGTGTAAGTGACTGTGCTTGTAAATAATCATCGTAGTCGGTAGTAGTACTTTCTATGTGTCTGTAGATTGCATGACTGCCTTGGCTGTATATACGTGTGCTGTTTAAATAAATGTCGTTGTGTGAAATGTATCCCGTTCGTCGTCTTTTTCCCTTTTGAAAGTGCCATCTTGAATCGCGGAATAAATTAGTAGTGGGTTTTGAACACCCGAGTAAAGAAGAGAATCACATCCGTCGAGGTCGGCGATAACACCGCTCGGTTATCACTGTAGCACGGAACGGACCGCTTAAGCAGTTCGTGTCTGAGGCTGACCTGCTGTGAGGTACGATCGCCCGGTCGACTACTCGCGCAGGTACTTCGGTAGGTCGAATTTGGCGAGAAACCCTATCCTGCGTGGGTGGGCAATTGGCACGATCGTGGTGAGGTTAAACCCCCACCCGTGACTGGCTCCTGGCGGTAGTTCCAGGAGGGTCACGACTGAATTGTCCGTCCGGTGGGCGACGCGGTTGCAATTGGAGTTACACAATCGCTCGCACGCCAGGCGTGCCAGAATTTGTAACAATATATACTAGCGATACCCGTGCACATGCACTGGATAGCAGTACAACATAGCTGGTAGCAGCCGACAGACCGTACACGGGGAATGACAAAAATACGCATTGTGCAAAATGCAAGTGGTACTATGGAATGCCAAGACTTCCCAAACATTGTCAGCATGTCCGCTAAGTGCCACAGCAATTTCATAGGGATCGTGTGACGGCGAGCCGAGTTTTTAGTGTGCAAGCTTGGTATTATAATCGAGATGTGTGTGAGGTATTCCGATTTTTGTACTTTCGAGCTGTTCCACTCAAACTCGGTCAGCTGAGGTGTGTGTGTGTGTGTGTGTGTGTGTGTGTGTGTGTGTGTGTGTGTGTGTGTGTGTGTGTGTGTGTGTGTGTGTGTGTGTGTGTGTGTGTGTGTGTGTGTGTGTGTGTGTGTGTGTGTGTGTGTTTTAATGTTGCTTCAGTGTATCATTTGTTGTGCAGCTGAAGACAAAGTAAACATTTTTGGATATCCATCGGATGACACGAAGTCGAAGTGTGACATCATCGTGTACGTGATGACGTCAGGCACGTCCCGGAAGAAACGTGTAGACCGAGAGCGAAGGGATGTATCAAAATGATGAAGCTGATGTCTTTCCTCCGTGCAGTGTGGGTGTGCTGCTTTGGTAGTGCCCCATGAATTTCGGGTTCGGCAGAAATGTTATGTTCAGCATGCCGGCGATAACTCGTCTGCTTACCCCCCCCCCCCCAAAGACACCACCATCTGATCTTTAACGTCCGTGGTCTTCCTGATCGAGCCTGGTGTTTGCTCAGTGGTTCGGGTGGCGGCTTGGGATCCCAGGGTCCTGAGTTCAAGCCCCGTCGGCCGCTGAATTTAATACACCAGGGGGTTGACTCAGCCTGTCATCCTTCTGAGGTCGGCGAAATGAGTACCAGTTCCAGTGTGTGTACTGGTAGAGGGGCACTGCATCAGCGACACAGTCGCACTTCAAGAAATGATAGCTACGCCGGCAGCTAAGCTGCCATACGGCCACCACCGCCTGATCAACGAACCGTGCTGGCAGACTGGTCCTCCAGATAAACGTCCTTCCGATGGACAACGCACGCATTCATGTATCACCCTGATGCGAAACACCAGAAGGCCAAATTGTGGCTCCCCATCTGCCATTCTCATCACCAACACAAGCTTGGTGTTGGCTTAACGGTTACGGTGGCTGGCCGAAGACCTTGGGGTCAGACGAAACGTGGTGGATGCGTTGGTTAGGTGACAAGAACAAGTCGATTAAATTTTGTTTCAGGTTCGAATCCAGAACTGACCTATCAGTGGGATAGAAAACAAACTAATCAGCCTGGCAGAGGGATGTGCTCTACTGAGTGCCTTTCTTGTTAAAATGTGCCGGTAATGACATTTTGGGATCTGACATTTTGACCCCGTCCCAGGAGGTGGGGCCAAAAATGCTACAGCTCTTACACCTTCTTGCAATGTGATGAGCATAACTACCAAGTTTGGTAAATTTATACACAATCTTTTATGAAGCGTTAGCGTGATGGACAGACAGACAGAGACAGCCAGATAGACGGAGCCGATTGCAAAATCCTCATTTCTTTTAAAAAGCTCATGGATAACGACAAATCGACATTAACCATAAAAATACTCGACCATTTCCTTTACGAAGATTCTTTCAGCCGTTGATGTGCTGTCCATTAACATCCATCACCGTTAACATAATAATGTTTAGTCCTTGTGTACCTGGACAGCAGTTTATGTGCATGATCGACCTGCAGGACGTATGGAGGCCAGAGAACCGTCCACTGGGCACAGGAGATCTTTTATTAGCTTTATGCTTCAGTGATACGATTCCGTATCTTCTATTGCTTTTTAAAACATTTTCCTTGGCTTGTCAATCATCATGCTGCTGAGTTTCCCAGAAATCTAGAGACAACTGATTAGACAGTTTGACAGCTGAGGCCAAGTCTGTTCCAAGTCATATCCGAAGCTGTGACAAAACGTTAAGGACTCTTTTTCACGGACCATATTTTCCTGATCATGTATTGAGAAAGTGTGGAGCTGAACAAATATTGGGATGGCAATCACAAATTATTTATTATCTGCACGCTTTTTGAAAAAGACGGGGGGGGGGGATATTGTTTTTGGCTCTGTCTCTGTCTCTGTCTGTCTGTCCGTCACACTATCTGCTCCAAAACTGTTGTGCAGATATTCACCAAACTTGGTAGCTTTGATCATCACGTGGCAAGGAGGTGTGAGAGCAGTAGCATTTTTGATTCCGCCCCTCGGGGCAGGGTCAAAAAGTTAAATTCTAAAAATGCAATTGCGGGCACTTTTTAAAACTTTTTGTTATATTTTATTTTAATGAAACTGTAAATTCAATCAACATTGGGGGACGCGTGAAATATCTAACGATTGTTTGGATTTGACCCTCATGTCTTGTTCCAGGTGGTGGGGAGTATGGGGTCACAGGGGTCAAAATTTGATATTGTGGTCATTCCTGGTGGAACTTCTTGCCATCTTTCAATTTCGTTGTCGGTGGAAAGCGTGGGGATTTTTGTTGGTTTGCCATCGACTTCACCCTTGTTACATTTTCAACCATTGTTTGGTTTCAAATGATCATGTCTGAGGGAGAGCGACAGAATACCTGGTGATGTTGTTTTATATATATACATATATATATATATATATATATATATATATATATATATATATATATATATATATATATATATATATATATATATATATATATATATATATATATATACATATATATATATATCAATGATGACGTTGTCAAACATGTTAACAAATTGTTCCAAAAAAAAAATGACTGTAAATTGCAGAATGAAGAAGTGTTTCCAAATAACTTATCCTCCCTTGAACAATTTCATATTCTGATGACTTATTGGTTCAATGGACTTGGTGTGAAGTAGATATTTGATTCCCAAAGGATTCGTTTGAAAAATCTTTCTGAACAAACTAATGTTCTCATGATCTGTTCCAGAAGTGGACGTGTATTCGGACCTTGATGGTCCTAACTTGGAATTAAAAGCATATAATCACCAAAGATTTTCTAAAAAAACAAAAAAAAAACAAAGTGGATTGTCAACTTTTCATTTCAATCTGGAAACTGACATTTAATCCTGTTCAATCGCATTGTTTTTGTTTTGAAATGCTTACTAAATCATGTCTCGTCTTCTCTAAAATATTTGCAAGGAATATCTGCTGGGTACCTTTTTTATTCAGGTACAACAAACCTGATTGGATAAAGCAAAGGTGCTGTGCGAGAAACCCACTGACTTCTTGATGTAGGAAAGTTTCTGGGGCAGTCTGAAGACTGCCTCACCGAGATAATTGGAAACCCTTTTGATACAGACTACCTGTTCCTGGAAATGGACCAGCCACATGCACACACAGGTAGGCACCCGTAAGGTAATAAAGACTAACTGTGTATTTTGGATAGCAGCAAATTTCTTTTACTGACGTACTTATTGAAATATCAAGGTTTATTATTTTTTTTTTCTTTACAGCTAAGCGAGGCTCATGCAAGAGCAAGGTATATACAGTTTATGTATATCTCTAGCAGTGGGCCAAACATCAATCGAAAGAACAAACAGGATAAAAGGAAAGAGAGGAGGGGAAGAAACTCTGAAACTAGGAAGTAAGATGGTTTGGTTAGGACAGGTTATTGGAGATCATCATGAAAATGGGGCAGAATCGGTGATGACAATACATGGTGGTGCTCTGCTTGCTTGACGTCCTTGAGGGAAGAGCGAGACAGCATAGCCTGTGCAAGGTGATGCCATAGATGAGAGCAGCGAGGAATGAAAGAGTTGAGTTGTGTGTTCATCCTGTATTTTGGAAGTTTAACCAGGAGGACGTTATTGAAAGAACACTTGCATCTTGGAGTCTATTGGGAGGGTTGGAAGACAAAGACAGAGCAGAGGGAGCAATATTAGGGAGGAAACGGTGGAAAACAGAGAGAGCACTGACCTGCTTGCGATGTGAAAACAACAGACCTTGTATTTCGGCCTCATCATCGGAGACAAATAATTTTGAGAGCTTTAGATTTCACATAATCTAGGAGATACATATATGCAATGCTGGTGTGGGAGAAGGAAGTGTGGAAAAAAAGAGAGGTGGTTCTGTGCTGTCTGTAGAAAAGGTGCAAGTAGCAATTCAGTGTTGTGTAAATCCTGCAACTTCTGGGTGCACAAGAGGTGTGGTGGCATCAGGGGTCAACTGCAAGTGGTTCCTGAGCTCAATTGTGCCATTTGTGCAGGTAAACAAGTGACTCCAGTTAGAGCGGAAAGGTTAGTTTCCGAGGATGTGTAGATAATTTATGTTACCTTGGTGATATGATTAGTGCAGGTGGTGGTGTGGAGGCAGCAGTAATTGCAAGAATTAGAAGTGGCTGGAGGAGGTTTTGGGAGTTTTTACCTCTATTGATTTCGAAAGGGACCTCTCTCCAATTAAAGGGAAAACTGTATGCAGCTTGCGTTAGAAATGTGAGGTGTGGCAGCGAAACATGGGTGATCAAAAAGGAGGATGAACGGAGGTGTGAACAAAATGAAATGAGAATGGTGAGGTGGATGTGTGATGTGACACTGACGGATAGGAAATCAAATGTGGAATTAACAAATAGGTTAGGTATAGAAAGCATTAGTGAGGTTATGTGTAGGGGTAGGTTGAGATGGTTTGGACACGTGGAAAGGATTGTGGGTGGGGGGCAGGCAGCTGTGTGAAGAGGTGTATAAATATGAATGTGAATGGAAGGAGAGCTTGATGCCATCTAAGGAAAACATGGGATGTGTTGCTGAGAGATGATCTTGGAGTTAAAGGCCTAACAAGAGGACTAGGAAGGGATCGTGCAGCCTGGAAAGCAGTCATTAGGGGAACCATGGCTTACACATGCAAGTATGGAAATGGCTGTAAAACGATGATGATTATGATGATGATGAGGTCCTCGGCCATGGCAGAGAGCAGTAGTCCTTTTAGCTGTGGAAAAGACTTTGCAATTGTAAGTAGTTCTGAGGATGTTTTTTATATACATGGTCGAGTCTCAAGGAAAGGGGCAGAAAGACGCATGAGGGTGAACAAGAAGCATACAAGCTGAATTGAACACAGCAAGAAGAGGAAGAGGAAGAGGAAGGGGAAAGTGGGGAGGAAAAGGAACAAACCAACCAACAAGGAACAAACAAAAAGGGGTGAGGGAGAGGGGGGAAATCACAATAACCTGGGAAAAGGAGATAGCTTGGGAATGGGGGCATTTGGGGGTAGAAGAGATGAGTATGCTTTGGGGATCACCTGAGGTAGTGGTGAACAGCTGTCTTGAAGCCCTGGGGGGAAGAATGGGACTGAACAGACTGGGGAGTTGGTTCCATAGGTGAGAGAAAAAAAAAAGGAATAAATGGGTGAAGGTGAGCAGTGAGCCTGGATTTTGGGGGTTTAATTAATTATTTGGAGAGAGACCGAGTGCCTTGCCGAGGGAAGGGGTAACAATGTGGAGTCATCTGCAAAATGGAATCTGAGAGGGTTCACAAGAAGGAAGAGAAAATGTTTACGTCTTATACACAGAAAGAGCCCCTCACACTCTTAGAACATCACTGGTAATGTGAATGATGAGATAAACTTATCGCAAAGTTTCCTATATTGCTTTTACTTCGGGGCTATTGCCCGAAACCCCAGTGTTACGTTGATTCTCACGGCAGTTGGTATACCTTTGTCAACTTCCAGTTGCTGAAACTTATCACTGATAATGCCTTGTATGGCTTTTATTCTTCCATTAGACTTGCGTTTAAGCCCAATACTATTTAGTCTTTGTATCTATGTAAAAGTTTTACTATGTGTCCATTGATGCCAACATGGCTGGAGGTTAAAGTACCTTGTTCCACCTCAGACTTTCTACCTTGGTTGGAGACTTGGGGCTTGAATTCGGATGCTGCTCAAGCTCTCGTCTCAGATTTGGGAATTGGAGAGCACCAAGTTCTTCAGGCTTGCATCGAATGTCCCTCGGTGAGGGCTGAACTTTTCTCTGAGGCAAGGAAGAAGCTCCCGTTTGGCTCTTATATCATGCTGCGGCGTCTGGTCGAACATTATCAGCATGATAATTGCTTCTCAGAACAAGGTGGAGCAGGTCTTGTGGTTGGAACTATCGGTCCACCTTTGCTAGACTTCCTTGCATCCCTTTTCCAGAGATTGAGAGGAGAGTTATGCATTGCAGCTGAAAAACTTAATGTTTTGAATTTGACCTGGTACCAGCCAAAAATGGAGAGTCTTCAAGAAGAGGAGGAGGAGAAGGAGGAGGAGGGAGGTGAGTCTTTACAACACACCCAAAAGTAAAGACAGAGAAGATTCAGGTCTTGGCAGTTCCACTGTGCCAGCCAGTACTTACTGTTTGGTACTGTAATATCTTTCCCTTCTTTTCCACCAATTAGGATAACTCCACATATGACAGAACCAAAATTGCAATTTTGATTTATCCCTCTTCTCTTCTCCCCTCCCTTCCCTTCCCTTCCCCTGACTCCTTTCTCCAATATCGATAATACCTTTTTCTTTCGTCACCTTTTCCTTTTTCTTCACACTTCATCTTCCCTCTCTTTTATCCCCCAAATTAATCCAGCTTCTCTTGAATGTATATCTCCTCCCATCATTGCATATGTAATTTTTATATGGCATCTTATATAAACGACAGTAATAACTAACTATGTTACAGTGTAGGTGTGTGTGTGTTTTGGGCATTCCTGGCTAACGGGGCTATCGCATTGCTTGTGAGGATTAATGCAGGTGCAAGTACAGTGTACGATGATTGATTCTGTCACTTCATAAGTTCACCTGCGGAGGATTTGGACACCTCCCAGGCTGGTCCGCATCATGCACAGAAAGCAGGCAAAGTGGATGCGACATGGATTTTAGGAACATGGAATGTTAGATCAATGTTAGTCTTTGAAGGACAAGTGGAAATAGAAAGACAGGGCATGGATACTGTGAAAACGGATGATCATAAAGTCGACTTGATAGTGCGTGAATGGGGTAGGTGTGGCATCACAATGGCTGCATTCCATAAGACCAAGTGGTTCGGGAAAACATTGCACCAGATAGGGGAGAGTGTTGTGCTGGCAGCAGGTCGACCTGCCCCGCAAGAAGAGTCTGGTCAGAGGGGAGAAGGTGTAATCATAGTGCTGAATGGACCCCCCCCCCCCCATCAGGCATGGAAGATTTTGAAAGTCGCATACAATGGGGCAATTAACTTGTCCGTCCGTAAGGACGGGTTCCTCACTTTCAAGTTGTAATTCAAAATTATATTGATGTCTCCTCAATCAAATATGCTGTATTTTTTCACAGAGGGTCAATACTGCTGAAGCAGTCTCTTGGCAATGGTTATAATGGGTGGTTTGGATATGCCAGATGGTTTGCCGTAGCCTTCCTAGTTGTCAGTCAGGGCAAGAATTTGTAATTTGTTCATGGTACCGGCGATAACTCTCCTGCTCTTTGGAAGACATACTGGGTTCTTTAACATTCACCAACTAATGGCAGCAGATGGGACGCCTAGTTTAACATCCATCCGAGGGACGGCACAAACACATTGATGAATCACCCTGCCTGCAAAACACCGGGATGACAGTTTATAGCTGGGTCGGGATTCAAACCCAGGCTAGACAGCTTGAAGGCGAGTGTACGTATCTCTCGGCCATTTTACCAGCCCAATTTATTTTCCATTATTCCAAATTGATATTTCACTTTGTTGAAAATAAGAGCCCTTATTTATTGCTTTGAGCTCAAACACTACTTATTCGATCATGTAAATTGTCGTGGTTTCATGTTATTCATTACCATGAGTGATTAAATGATCCTATGTTGTCGGTGAACACTTTAAATGAAATGTAATAAGAGATTTGTGGTGTGTTTAAGACACAACTTGTATGATTTTTTCACGTACTTTTGCAGAGAACATTCCACTACCTCTTGCAAGTAAGGGAGTGGCCCTGTCTGCACTTCCACCATCTTGCTCCTCCAAGGATCTTCTGCAATGGCTGGACTCTCAGAATGTGAAGTCAAACATTGCTCAAACTCTAGTTTCCCAAATTGGAATTCAAGACCATGAGGTCCTCTTATCTTGCATTGATCCTTTCTCACTGAGGGCTGAATTGCTCTCGATAGCCAAAGAGAAGCTGCTATTTGGCTCATACGCCATGCTGCGGCGCCTGCTGAATCCCGATCCTCACAATAACTGCTCTGAGCAAGAAGCATGTCTTCATCATAAAAAGGGCCACGGGTGTCTACTGGACATTCTCAAATCTCTGCTTCGGAATTTGGCACAAGAGTTTGGTCTGGCATCTGAGAAGCTGCCCTTGTTCAACATTCATTCAAGCAGTCAATCTGAGGTGGGAACAGAGGATGGAGAACCTGAAAATGGAGACTTGCGTCCTTTGCCCACTGGAGGAACGACTCAAACGGATTCTGGTCAGTTTGAGTTGAGCTTGGAAGGTCCTGATTATGGGGAACTTGTACCTCCTCCATGGCAGTGTTGTTGTTGTTTGACATTTTGTTTCCACCCACTGATGCCCACAAATTGTTAATGGCAGTTCACTCCCCTCCCACCATCTTTAATTTTAGTCTCCTTCCCCTTCTTTGCAATAGGAAGGTAAAATAATTTGGAGTTTACAGGGAGGAATCAAATCCTTGATCATATTTTTTTATTCTTTTTTTTTTGCCTATGCAAAATGTACCAGTTATTTATTTATTTATTTATATAATAAAACCATTTCATGATGAACCTTCATTTAATTTTTTATTAGGGTACCCTGTGAGTACAGGGTACCCTATTGTTTTTCTTCTGTTTATTATTACGCATTATTAGGGTACCCTGTGAGTACAGGGTACCCTATTGTTTTTCTTCTGTTTATTATTATTTTTCTTTTTCCGCCGGCATTTTGCACCCTTTTTCGCTTTAAAAATCATTTTCTCTGGGACCCTAAGATCGATCGACACGAAATTTTCACCATAGTATGTATCTTTTTTGATAGCACAATCCCGTTATAATTATGACGTCATTGGTCACGTGGTGCGGTCGCCATCTTGAAAAAAGCGATAAACTTTGGACATCTGTATCTCGGAAACCGTGCAATGGAAAAATTTTTCGTTTGATACATTTTACTAAGCTCCCTATCGGGAAGACGTGTGATTTTTCGTGACGTCATAGGTGAAGCGATATACCGGTGAAAATTCGTCAAGTAGAACGCCGTATGGGAAAAATCTGAAAAATTTTGAGCATCATCTACGCCTCAAGTCACCGACGAAAATGTTTTTCTTGACGTCATCGATGACGTAATTCGGCCGCCATCTTGTTTTTTAGTGTTTTTTAAAAAAAATCTTCTTCTCCAGAAGGGCTGGACAGATTAAGGCGAAACTTTACAGGTACATTCCCCCTGAGGTCCTCTTTCAAGTTTGTTAATTTGTTGTTGATAATGTCACATGGTTTGGCGGCCATCTTGAAAAAACCCTAAAACCTTCAAACATCTTCTTCTCCAGAAGCGCTGGTCCAATGAAGGCGAGATTTCAGGACTATATTCGCGACATGTATGCGATGCAAGTTTGTTAATTTCAAAGTGATAGGTCACATGGTTTGGCCGCCATGTTGGATTTAAGAAAAATATTAAATAATGTTTTCTCTGGTATTCCAGAAGCCATCGGCGAAAATTTGCAAATACCTTCCCTCCCTCAAGTCTGCATACATGGTAAAAAAATTTTTACCTCAGAAGTCACATGGTTTGGCGGCCATCTTGGATGGAAAAATAGACCTTATCCGATTTACACGAAACTTCACACACTTGTTCGGGTCGATGATGGAAAGCAGAATTTAAATTTATGATATCATAGGTCACAAGGTTCGGCAGCCATCTTGGATTGAAAATGAATAAATTTTAAAATCTTCTTCTCCAGAAGGGCAAGATAGATTAAGACGGAAACTTCACATATATTCCCCATGAGGTCCTTTCTCAAGTTTGTTAATTTGTTCTTGATCGGTCACATGGTTTGGCGGCCATCTTGAAAAACCCGAAAACCTTCAAACATCTTCTTCTCCAGAAGCGCTGGCCCAATGAAGGGGAGATTTCAGAACTGTATTCGGGACAGGAAGGCCATATAAGTTTGTTAATTTCGAATTGATAAGTCACATGGTTTGGCCGCCATCTTGGATTTAAGAAAAATATTAAATAATGTTTTCTCTGGAACCGCTTAACCAAACGAATCGAAAATTTGTAATTATCATCGAGAGGGCAGTCTGCACGCATGGTAAAAATTATGACTTCACACGTCACATGGTTTGGCGGCCATCTTGGATAGAAAAACGCACCTTTACCGATTAACACGAAACTTCACAAACGTGTTCCAATACCCAGTTGGAAGCAGAATATAAATTTGTGATGTCATAGGTCACATGGTTCGTCAGCCATCTTGGATTGAAAAACAATATCTTTAAACGTCTTTTTCTCTGAAACGGCTGAACAGATCCAGGCAAAACTCGACCACGATGACCGCCTCTCCATGACGAATAAAAAGTTCTCACCCCCTTTTGAGGTACGATGCAACGTTTGGCAGCCATATTGGATTGAAGGAAAAATATTAATTAATGTTTACTCTGGAACTACTGCATCAATAAATGTGAAACATCAAGTTTATGGTGGAACGCTCATGCGGAATGAGGGTTTGAAATTTCAACGGGATCGGGCCCAGGGTTTGGCAGCCATGTTGGTTTTAAGAAAAATATTAAATAATGTTTTCTCTGGAACTGCTTAACCTAGCGAAGCGAAAATTTGCCGTTATCGTCTCCGATCCTGTTTGCACACGTGGTGAAAATTATGACGTCACAAGTCACATGGTTTGGCCGCCATCTTGGATTGAAGGATAAATATTAATTAATGTTTACTCTGGAACCGCTGCTTCTGTATATACGAAACTTCACATTTGTAATTTAGCCGACATGCGAAACAAAAGTTTAAAATTTCAACCTGATCGGTCACGCGGTTTGGCAGCCAGAATTATTTAATTATTTGAATCTGTTCACCAGTAATAAGGAAATTGAACGCTTTGTGCTGCCCGGTTCATAACTCGTCCGTTCCGCGCCGTCTCGAAGCAGCCTGTGTTTGTATCACCATTAAATAATGTTTTCTCTGGCACCGCTTATCCGATAAATGCGAAACTTTGCGGCTATGATTTAAGTCTCATGTTGTATCAGTTGTGTCAAAGGCGGACGGACTGGGTACCCGGTCATCACTGCCAGCAGTTATAAAGTGGCAGTTCTAGTTATTATTATTCTTCCGCCGGCATTTTGCACCCTTTTTCGCTTTAAAAATCATTTTCTCTGGAACACTAAGTCCGATCGACAGGAAATTTTCACCATAGTATGTATCTTTTTTGATAGCACAATCACGTTATAATTATGACGTCATTGGTCACGTGGTACGGTCGCCATCTTGAAAAAAGCGATAAACTTTGGACATCTGTATCTCGGAAACCGTGCAATGGAAAAAATTTTCGTTTGATACATTTTACTAAGCTCCCTATGGGGAACACGTGTGATTTTTCGTGACGTCATAGGTGAAGCGATATACCGGTGAAAATTCGTCAAGTAGAACGCCATATGGGAAAAATCTGAAAAATTCTGAGCATCATCTACGCCAAAAATCACTGACGAAAATGTTTTTTTTTGACGTCATCGATGACGTAATTCGGCCGCCATCTTGTTTTTTAGTGTTTTTTTTTTTAAATCTTCTTCTCCAGAACGGCTATGCAGATTAAGGCGAAACTTTACACGCACATTCCCCCTGAGGTCCTCTTTCAAGTTTGTTAATTTGTTGTTGATACGTCACATGGTTTGGCGGCCATCTTGAAAAAACCCTAAAACCTTCAAACATCTTCTTCTCCAGAAGCGCTGGTCCAATGAAGGCGAGATTTCAGAACTATATTAAGTGACATGTATGCGATGCAAGTTTGTTAATTTCAAAGTGATAGGTCACATGGTTTGGCCGCCATGTTGGATTTAAGAAAAATATTAAATAAAGTTTTCTCTGGTATTTCATAAGCCATCGAAGCGAAAATTTGCAAGTGCCTTCCTCGCTCAAGTCTGCATACATGGTAAAAATTTTTACCTCAGAAGTCACATGGTTTGGCGGCCATCTTGGATAGAAAAATAGACTTTATCCGATTTACACAAAACTTCACACACTTGTTCGGGTCGACGATGGAAAGCAGAATTTAAATTCATGATATCCTCGGTCACAAGGTTCGGCAGCCATCTTGGATTGAAAATGAATAATTTTTTAAAAATCTTCTTCTCCAGAAGGGCAAGACAGATGAAGACGAAACTTCACAGATATATTCCCCATGAGGTCCTTTCTCAAGTTTGTTAATTTGTTTTTGATCGGTCACATGGTTTGGCGGCCATCTTGAAAAAACCCGAAAACCTTCAAACATCTTCTTCTCCAGAAGCGTTGGCCCAATGAAGGGGAGATTTCAGAACTATATTCGGGACAGGAAGGCGATATAAGTTTGTTAATTTCGAATTGATAAGTCACATGGTTTGGCCGCCATCTTGGATTTCAGAAAAATATTAAATAATGTTTTCTCTGGAACCGCTTAACCAAACGAATCGAAAATTTGTAATTATCATCTAGCAGGCAGTATGCACGCTTGGTAAAAATTATGATGTCACACGTCACATGGTTTGGCGGCCATCTTGGATTGAAAAACGCACCTTTACCGATTAACACGAAACTTCACGTACGTGTTCCAATACCCAGTTGGAAGCAGAATATACATTTCTGATGTCATAGGTCACATGGTTCGTCAGCCATCTTGGATTGAAAAACAATATCTTCAAACGTCTTTTTCTCTGAAACGGCTGAACAGATCCAGGCGAAACTCCACCACTATGACCGCCTCTCCATGACGAATAAAAAGTTCCCACCCCCTTTTGAGGTACGATGCAACGTTTGGCAGCCATATTGGATTGAAGGAAAAATATTAATTAATGTTTACTCTGGAACTACTGCATCAATAAATGTGAAACATCAAGTTTATGGTGGAACGCTCATGCGGAATGAGGGTTTGAAATTTCAACGCGATCGGGCCCAGGGTTTGGCAGCCATGTTGGTTTTAAGAAAAATATTAAATAATGTTTTCTCTGGAACTGCTTAACCTGGAGAAGCGAAAATTTGCAGTTATCATCCACCATCGTGTTTGCACACGTGGTGCAAATTATGACATCACAAGTCACATGGTTTGGCCGCCATCTTGGATTGAAGGATAAATATTAATTAATGTTTACTCTGGAACCGCTGCCTCTATATATGCGAAACTTCAGATTTATAATTCAGGTGACATGCGAAATAAAAGTTTAAAATTTCAACCTGATCGGTCACGCGGTTTGGGAGCCAGAATTATTTAATTATTTGAATCTGGAAGCCAGTAATAACGAAATTGAATGCTTTGTGCTGCCCGGTTCGTAACTCATCTGTTCCATGCCGTCTCGAAGCAGGCCTGTGTTTGTATCACTATTAAATAATGTTTTCTCTGGCACCGCTTATCCTTTCAATGCCAAACTTTGCGACTGTCATCTGCAGAAAGTCCCATGTTGTATCAAAGGCGGACGGACTGGGTACCCGGTCATCACTGCCAGCAGTTATAAAGTGGCAGTTCTAATTTATTTTAAAATCAACCCATTTAGAAACATCATTTATATCTTGAGAATGGTTGCACAATTCAGATAATATTTCAAATACTGCAATAGACTATAACCATTGTTTACGATTGTTTAAACATACAGGAAGGGAGAGGGGTATTATTCATTGTTTGAACCTATTTACACCTCATGTATTTAAAAACATTACAATACCTTTTGCAGGTGCTGGAACTGAACAAACGGGGTTTACAATAGAAGTAACTTCACAGGAGATCAGCAATGATGTTGACCCACAAGAGGCAACTCTGTTAGTTGGTCAAGGTCAGTTGCTCTTTTTTAAAGTTTTTGAATTGTGTGGGGTTGGGGAGTGGGATGAGTGTTTTTGAGCTTGTGAATATTTCAAAATAAGAGCAATGTTTCAGTTTTTCTTTTACAGTATCAATTGTATTCCAGTACAGTTTTTATATTTTTTAGTGCTAAGCAATTTTATGATTGTAAATAATGTGTTTTGTACATCGAGTTAGATTTGGACCTGAGCAATACAATGATAATAATTAGAACAGCACTCGATAGAGTGCATAACTCATCAGGCTGAACAGTTTACATTCTGTATCCCATTGATAGGAATAGGCCAAATCTGCAACCAGACCTGAACCAAAATCTACTCGGCTTGTTCTTGTCACTTCCCCAACTCATCCTCCAAGTTTTGTCCGAATCCATCCATAACGTTTTGAGATATCATGCTATATATTGTTTTTGGCCCAATCTCTGAATGGTGAAGAATCGTTTTTAAAATTCTACCATCCAGATCCAGATACAGGTCTTCACCAAAATCTAAACAATTCCTTCTTGTCACACACCCAAGCTGTTAGGGTTAGGGTTCGAAGAGGGGGGGAAGGGGGAGGGGAGGGCGAGGAGGGAGGGGGAGAGGAGGTGAGGGGAGGTGTGGAGGAGGGGAGAGGGGAGGTAGGGAGGGAGGGGAGAGGGGAGGTAGGGAGGGAGGGAGAGGGGAGGTAGGGAGGGGGAGGTAGGGAGGGTAGGAGGGGGAGGGAGGTAGTGAGGTGGAGAGGGGAGGGGGAGAGAAAAGGGAGAGGGAGGGAGGGAGGATGAGGAGAGGATGGGAGAAGGATGGAGGGAGGATGGGGGAGGAGAGAGGGGGAGGGGAGAGAGGGGGGATGAAGGGGAGAGAGGGGGAGGAGGGGAGAGAAGTGGAGGGGGGAGAGAGGGGAGGGGGGAGAGAGGGGAGGGGGAGAGAGGGGAGGGGGAGAGAGGGGGATGGGATAAAGGGGGAGGGGGAGAGAGAGGGGGGAAAGAGGGGGAAGGGGTAGGGGAGAGAGGGGAGGGGAGAGAGGGGGATGGGATAAAGGGGGAGGGGGAGAGAGAGGGGGGAAAGAGGGGAAGGGGTAGGGGAGAGGGAGGGGAGAGAGGGAGGGGAGAGAGGGGGATGGGATAAAGGGGAGGGGGAGAGAGAGGGGGGGAAAGAGGGGGAAGGGGTAGGGGAGAGAGGGGAGGGGGAGGGGAGAGGGGAGGGGGAGAGAGAGGGGGAGGAGAGAGGGGGAGGGGGATGGGAGGAGGGGAGAGGGGAGGAGGGGAGGGGTGGAGATAGGGGGAGGAGGGGAGGGGAGGGGTGGAGATAGGGGAGGGGGAGGGGTGGAGATAGGGGGAGGAGGGAGGGGTGGAGATAGGGGGAGGAGGGGAGGGGAGGGGTGGAGATAGGGGGAGGAGGGGGAGAAAGAGGGGGAGGAGGGGGAGGAGAGAGGGGAGGAGGAGAGAGAGGGGAGGGGGAGAGAGAGGGGGAGGAGAGAGGGGGGAGGGGAGGGAGGGGGAGGGGTGGAGATAGGGGGAGGAGGGGAGGGGGAGGGGTGGAGATAGGGGGAGGAGGGGAGGGGTGGAGATAGGGGGAGGAAGGGGAGGGGAGGGGTGGAGATAGGGGGAGGAAGGGGAAGGGGAGGGGTGGAGATAGGGGAGGAAGGGGAGGGGAGGGGTGGAGATAGGGGGAGAAGGGGAGGGGAGGGGTGGAGATAGGGGAGAAGGGGAGGGGAGGGGTGGAGATAGGGGGAGGAGGGGAGGGGAGGGGTGGAGATAGGGGGAGGAGGGGAGGGGAGGGGTGGAGATAGGGGGAGGAGGGGAGGGGAGGGGTGGAGATAGGGGGAGGAGGGGAGGGGAGGGGTGGAGATAGGGGGAGGAGGGGAGGGGAGGGTGGAGATAGGGGGAGGAGGGGAGGGGAGGGTGGAGATAGGGGGAGGAGGGGAGGGGAGGGTGGAGATAGGGGGAGGAGGGAGGGGGAGGGTGGAGATAGGAGGAGGGGAGGGGTGGAGATAGGGGGAGGAGGGGAGGGGAGGGGTGGAGATAGGGGGAGGAGGGGAGGGTGAGGGGTGGAGATAGGGGAGGAGGGGAGGGGGAGGGTGGAGATAGGGGGAGGAGGGGAGGGGTAGGGGGAGGAGGGGAGGTGTGGAGATAGGGGGAGGAGGGGAGGGGGAGGGGTAGGGGGAGGAGGGGAGGGGTGGAGATAGGGGGAGGAGGGGAGGGGAGGGTTAGGGGGAGGAGGGGAGGGGTGGAGATAGGGGAAGGAGGGGAGGGGAGGGGTGGAGATAGGGGGAGGAGGGGAGGGGAGGGGTGGAGATAGGGGAGGGAGGGGAGGGGAGGGGGTGGAGATAGGGGAGGAAGGGGAGGGGAGGGGTGGAGATAGGGGGAGGAGGGGAGGGGGAGGGGTGGAGATAGGGGGAGGAGGGGAGGGGGAGGGGTGGAGATATGGGGAGGGAGGGAGGGGGAGGGGTGGAGATAGGGGGAGGAAGGGGAGGGGGAGGGGTGGAGATAGGGGGAGGAAGGGGAGGGGAGGGGTGGAGATAGGGGAGGAGGGAGGGGTGGAGATAGGGGAGGAGGGGAGGGGGAGAAGTGGAGATAGGGGGAGGAGGGAAGGGGGAGGGGTGGAGATAGGGGGAGGAGGGGAGGGGAGGGGTGGAGATGGGGGGAGGAGGGGAGGGGAGAAGTGGAGATAGGGGAGGGGGAGGGGTGGAGATAGGGGGAGGGGTGGAGATAGGGGAGTAGGGGAGGGGAGGGGTGGAGATAGGGGAGGGGGAGGAGGGGAGGGGAGAAGTGGAGATAGGGGGAGGAGGGAGGGGTGGAGATAGGGGGAGGGGAGGAGGGGAGGGGTGGAGATAGGGGAAGGAGGGAGGGGGAGGGGTGGAGATAGGGGGAGGAGGGAGGGGGAGGGGTGGAGATATGGGGAGGGAGGGGAGGGGGAGGGGTGGAGATTGGGGGAGGAAGGGGAGGGGGAGGGGTGGAGATAGGGGGAGGGGTGGAGATAGGGGAGGAGGGGAGGGGTGGAGATAGGGGGAGGAGGGGAGGGGAGGGGTGGAGATAGGGGGAGGAGGGGAGGGGAGAAGTGGAGATAGGGGAGGAGGGAAGGGGAGGGGTGGAGATAGGGGGAGGAGGGGAGGGGAGGGTGGAGATGGGGGGAGGAGGGAGGGGGAGAAGTGGAGATGGGGGAGGAGGGGAGGGGGAGAAGTGGAGATAGGGGGAGGAGGGGAGGGGGAGGGGTGGAGATAGGGGGAGGGGTGGAGATAGGGGAGTAGGGGAGGGGGAGGAGGGAGGGTGAGGGGTGGAGATAGGGGAGGGGGAGGAGGGGAGGGGGAGAAGTGGAGATAGGGGGAGGAGGGGAGGGGTGGAGATAGGGGGAGGGGTGGAGATAGGGGGAGGAGGGGAGGGGAGGGGGAGGGGGAGGAGGGGAGGGGTGGAGATAGGGGAAGGAGGGAGGGGGAGGGGTGGAGATAGGGGGAGGAGGGGAGGGGGAGGGGTGGAGATAGGGGAGGGAGGGGAGGGGAGGGGTGGAGATAGGGGGAGGAAGAGGAGGGAGGGGTGGAGATAGGGGGGAGGAGGGGAGGGGAGGGGTGGAGATAGGGGGAGGGAGGGAGGGGAGGGGTGGAGATAGGGGGAGGAAGGGGAGGGGAGGAAGGGGAGGGGAGGGGTGGAGATAGGGGAGGAAGGGGAGGGGGAGGGGTGGAGATAGGGGGAGTCAAAGGGGAGGGGTGGAGATAGGGGAGGAGGGGAGGGGAGGGGTGGAGATAGGGGGAGGAGGGGAGGGGAGGGTGGAGATAGGGGGAGGAGGGGAGGGGGAGAAGTGGAGATAGGGGGAGGAGGGAAGGGGGAGGGGTGGAGATAGGGGAGGAGGGAGGGGAGGGTGGAGATAGGGGAGGAGGGGAGGGGAGGGGTGGAGATAGGGGGAGGAGGGGAGGGGCAGGGGTGGAGATAGGGGGAGGAGGGGAGGGGGAGGGGTGGAGATAGGGGGAGGAGGGGAGGGGTGGAGATAGGGGGAGGAGGGGAGGAGGGAGGGGAGGGGTGGAGATAAGGGGAGGAGAAGGAGGGAATGGGGGAGAGAGGGAGAGGGAGGAGGGGGAAGGAGGGAGAGAGGGAGGAGGGGGAGGGGGAGGAGGGGGAGGGGGAAGGAGGGAGAGAGGGGAGGAGGGGGAGAGAGGGGAGGAGGGGGGGAAGGAGGGAGAGGGGAGAGAGGGGAGAGAGGGGGGAAAGGGGTGAGAGAGGGGGGAAAGGGGGAGAGAGGGGGAGAGAGAGAGGGGGAGGGAAAGGGGAGAGAGAGAGGGGGAGGGAAAGGGAGAGGGGGGAAAGGGGGAGAGAGGGGGGAGGGAAAGGGGAGAGGGGGAAAGGGGGGAGAGAGAGAGAGGGGGAGGGAAAGGGGAGAGGGGGAGAGAGGGAGAGGGGAGAGAGGATGGGGGAGAGAGGAAGGAGAGGGGGAGAGAGGATGGGGGAGAGAGGAAGGAGAGGGGGAGAGAGGATGGGGGAGGGAGGGAGGGAGGAGAGGGGGAGAGAGGATGGGGGAGGGAGGGAGGAGAGGGGGAGGGAGGAGAGGGGGGAGGGAGGAGAGGGGGAGAGAGGATGGGGGAGGGAGGGAGGAGAGGGGGAGGGAGGGAGGAGAGGGGGAGGGAGTGGGAAAGGGGGAGGGAAAGGGAGAGGGGAGAGGGGGAGAGAGGATGGGGGAGGGAGGGAGGAGAGGGGGGAGGGAGTGGGAAAGGGGGAGGGAAAGGGGAGAGGGAGAGGGAGAGGGAGAGGGAGAGGGGAGAGAGGAAAGGGGAGAGGGGGGAAAGGGGGAGAGAGAGAGGGGAGGGAGACGGGGAGAGAGGATGGGGGAGAGAGGATGGGGAGGGAGGGAGGAGAGGGGGAGGGAGTGGGAAAGGGGGAGGGAAATGGGAGAGGGAGAGGGGAGAGAGGTAAAGGGGGAGAGGGGAGAGAGGATGGGGGGAGGGAGGGAGGATGGGGATGAAAAATTTAATTCTGAAAGTTCCAGCTGGCTCCGAGATACAGCTCGGACATTGGCAGAAGAAAGGGAGAAAAACCTTAATGGTGGTTTCGTACTCCTCGGGGTGCAAGACCTTAACTTTTAACCCAGAGGGGTATGATGTTAATGAAGTTTAAATGTGACTTGCTCTCGGCTCTCTCGAGAGGGCAATTTCGTTTTGATCGGCCAAACTTTAATAGAGTTATTGTGAAAAATGATTATAATTAGGGTGTGCCCTTAACATTAGGTCAAGGTCAAAAAAATATAGGCCAACCCCGCATACTTTATATTCACATTATTGATGAAAAATTCATTCCAAAAGTCCAAGCCAGCTCCAAGAGATCTCAAAAGCCGTTCTGGAGAATTTTTTTCTTCATTTTAAAAAAACAAACAATATGGCTGCCAATCCACAAGACCGATGATGTCATAAGATAATTTTCTCTCAACCAATCTATCCTTAGATGAACCTCACAAATTTTCATACTGATCGAATGCAGCATTCTACGTGTTGAATTTTGACCAGGATACCACTTCACCGATGATGTCGTAGTCAAAGCACCCTTATTTCCCATGCAGAGTAGTTGCCAGTTGCCAAGTTTCAATTTTTTCCATGATGCGGTTTCGGAGATACAGAGGTCTAAAATCTTTGTTTTTCCAACATTGCTGCACCCCATGTGACCTATGACGTCATAAGTATTAAAAAATTCTCCATGAGTAGTGGCATCCATGATAAAAAATTGTCAATCGAATAAGTGGTTGGAGGGAAAACAGAAAATTTGCATGGACATACGACAGACGGACCGACAACCCAAAAACATAATGCTACTGGCGACTTTGTTCCCGGAGGCATAAAAATAATTTTAAAAGGAAAAATAATTTCCTCAATGGTGTTTTAGTACTCCTGGGGGTCGAAGAAATTGCGGCATCATTAAAGATTGGGGGTGCTAATTGCAGAAATAAACCCTACAACAGCAACAAGCCTTCCCTGATGCCATAGGGGGGAAGCTTAATACAACTCAGGGTGTATCACAAGTTGAGAAATGTTTGTCGAGATTGTCACTCCCATGCAGAGTACTTGATGGGACATTTCAAGAATTTGGAATTTCTTCAGTGTTGGCGATAACTTGCCTACTATTTAGAAAAGACACTGATATCTTCAACATCCACCAATGACCAGTGCTGGCAGGTATGTTTAATGTCATCCGATGGAAGGTTCACATTGATGGATTGTCCTGCCTATGAAAGACTAGGGTGACAGTTTATAACTGCATCAAGATTCAATTCCAGGCTAGGCAGCCCAAAGGTGAGTGTGCATACATCTCGGTTATCCCGCAAGCTTTTGCCCAATGCAACGCTATCAGGTATTGTTCAAAGTCTTCACTCTGTCCATACATTAGTCCTCGATAGTTATTTGTCTTTGAGACTTTATCCCCTTGGTCTTCAAACTGAAGTGGGAATTAAAGTATATACCTGTAATGAGCTACCATTAACACGTATGATTTTGCACAGGTTTGGAAGATAATGCGGAATCATGCTTCCCGAAGACCTGCAACTCTGAGTGCTTCGTACGTGGTGATAGAAAGAGGTTCCAGTTCGATGACTCTGACAGTAAATCTTCAAGCAAGCAGGAGCATGGTAGTTTACCAGAGCAAGGTAGTATCTGTGTATCTGAAAAAAGCGTGCTCGAAATCCATTCTTATTGCCGACATGACTTGGGCCTTAACGCTAGTGTGGAATGCAGACCAGGAAAGCTTGTTGTAAAGAACACAAGCACACCAAACGGAGAAAGTAAATCAGATGCAATTGTTTTTCCTTCACTGGCATTCCAACCAGATGTGCAAACTCTGCAGAATGAAACTTACCAGGAGCTGAAGGAAATGTTAATTGAACCAAGAGCTCAGCCAGCTGTTGCCTGTACAGATGTTAAGTCTGAGAATGCCAGACCCAACAGTCTGAAGGAACATACTTGCCAACAGTGTGGCAAGCACTTTAGTCACCCATACAGATTGAACAAGCACTGTCGCGTGCATACGGGAGAGAGGCCGTATCAATGTTTACAATGCAAAAAATCATTCGGCAGTTCCTCCAACCTGGCACGCCATCATCGCATTCACACAGGGGAAAAACCTTACCAGTGCAGCGAGTGTGGAAAGCAGTTCAGTCAGCTGATCTCGCTCAAGGAACATTGGCACACACACACCGGCGAGAAGCCCTATCAGTGTGAAGAATGCGGAAAAACATTCGCCGAGAGATCTACACTGAATTGTCACCGGCGGATTCACGCCGAGGTGAAGCCTTACGTGTGCGAAGAATGCGGGAAATACTTTGCCCAGAAAGTGCAGCTGATGCAGCATCGGCATACACACACCGGAGAAAAGCCTCATCCGTGCCAGCACTGTGGCAAGAGATTTCACCGGCTCTCAAACATGAATGCTCATGCTCGCTCACATTTCGCACAGAAGACCTACAAATGTGAAGAATGCAGCAAATGTTTCACTGGTTTGTCATCACTACTTTACCACTCCCGAACCCACACTGGAGAGAGACCCTACCAATGCAATTTTTGTGAGAAGAGCTTCAAACAGCTGTGCAACCTGACGTGCCATCAGCGCACTCACACAGGTGAAAAGCCATACAAGTGCAGCGAGTGTAGCAAACAGTTCAACCAGAAGCCGCATTTGATCAGCCATTTGCGAACCCATTCTGGAGAGAAACCTTATCGATGCCCAGACTGCGGAAAAGCTTTCGCCATTCTTTGCAACATGAATTCCCATCGCCGCACACATTCCATGATTAAACAATCTTAGCAATGTCCCTGCTATACAGTAACAAATGTAGGCAGCACCAGTTATCCAGTCAAAGCAATAATTGTGATCAAAGTTTCCCTGTGGTATGGCATTTTAAAGATGTCACACTACCCTGTTAAAGCATCGATTTCACTCCACCACCCTGTTCATAAACAATTGCAATCTGTGACCACAAGCAGAGAGAATCCTGAGACCCCTCCAACTACACAATTACAAGGTACATACTGCAGTCTAACCACATTACAACAAATCCCAGGGAACTGGGAACATCGTCGCAATTGAGATTCAAATCCAGGTGAGACAACCACCACCAAAGGAACTGTTTTTTTGTTGGGACCGTTTTTGTCCACCAAAGGGCATTTTTTATTATTATTAAAGAGCAAGTTCTTTACAGTGAAAGCATTCAAATTACAGTGGCCTGCAAAAGCATTCACCTCTACCAATAATGGCACATTTAGATGAATTACGAATGATGTAGAAACAGTTTTACCAAATGATCTTTTTTATTGATAACTGATGAGATCAAATTAAACACTGTTATAGTTTTAGAAGGTTGCATGTCAGGAATACCTGTAAAAAAAAAACAAAAAAAAACTGTACAAATCAAAATTCATTGGTTGCAAAAGTGTTGAGTCCCTTAGTGGAAGCACCTTTTGCAGCAATGACTGCTATGAGTCTTTATGGGTAGGTCTCTACCTGCTTTGCACAATGAGATTGTGAAATGTTTGCCCATTCTTCACATGAAAATTACTGTAGTTGTGCCAAGTTTGATGGTGATCGTTGATGGACTGCAATATTCAAGTCTCGCCATAAATGTTCAATTGGGGTCAAGTGAGGACTTTGACTGGGCTACTCAAGAACATTTATTTTCTTCTTATTCGGCCACTCTAGTGTGGCTTTAGCTTTGTGCTTCGGATCATTATCCTGCTGAAATGTGAACCTCCTACCGCTACCCCATTTCAGATTCATGGACGATTCGAGCAGGTTTTCATCAAGGATTCTCCTGAACTTTGCACCATCCATTGTCCCTTCTATCCTGACATGCTTGCCATCTCTGCTGCTGAAAAGCAGCCCTATAACATGATGATTCCACCACCATGCTTGACAGTAGGGATGGTGTTGACTGGGTAATGTGCAGTGTTCGGCTTACGCCAGACGTAACACTGAATTTAGATCAAAATGTTCAATTTTTATCTCGTCTGACCACAAAACTTTTTTCCACAAGCCTGTATTGTCATGAAGATGCGTTTTCACAAACACCATACAAGCTTTTAGATGCATCTTTCTCAGTAATGGCTTCTTTCTTGCCACCTGTCCATGGAGGCCATCTTTGTGAAGGGAATGAGATATTGTTGATTGATGAACACCGATCCCCATGAAAGAGCCTTTTCAGGTTTTTTTTTAACCCTTTGAACCCTAGTGGCCATTTTATCAGCCGCTATTCAAACCTCCATATACACGAGTGGCCTGATTTTTCTCCAGGAAGCCCAGGGTGGTGGAGCCAAAAGTCCAAAGAGCTCAGGGTTCAACAGATCAAGTCATTCTTGGATTTACAGTGACATCCTAAACCAGTTTCCTGCATGCCCCGATGCTGAGTTTGGATGAGTGACCCGATCTGGGGAGCATGATACATCTTCCACTTCTTAATGATGGATGTTACCATACTGAAAGGGATAATGAGGGACTTTGAAATCTTCTTATACCCCTCTCCTGAATGGTGCTTCTACACCACTTTATCTCTGATTTCTTTGGATATATATCTTCTTCTTCTTCTTTTGGCTGCTCCCGTTCGGGTTCGCCACAGCGGATCATCCGTATGATCCGCATAGTGATTTGGCACATGTTTTACGCCGGATGCCCTTCCTGACACAACCCTGGTCGCCTCTTACGACACGGATATGGTACACCTATTTTAACCGGGGTATACACCGGCCCAGTACACTGGTACTCATTTCGCCGACCTCGGAAGGATGACAGGCTGAGTCAACCCCCTGGTGTATTAATTCAGTGGCCCAACGGGGCTTTAACTCGGGACCTTTTGGATCCCAAGCCGCTGCCCTAACCACTGCGCCAACACACCAGGATATATATATATATATATATATATATATATATATATATATATATATATATATATATATATATATATATATATATATATATATATATATATATATATATATATATATATATATATATATATATATATATATATATATATATATATATATATATATATATATATATATATATATATATATATATATATATATATATATATATATATATATATATATATATATATATATATATATATATATATATATATATATATATATATATATATATATATATATATATATATATATATATATATATATATATATATATATATATATATATATATATATATATATATATATATATATATATATATATATATATATATATATATATATATATATATATATATATATATATATATATATATATATATATATATATATATATATATATATATATATATATATATATATATATATATATATATATATATATATATATATATATATGGAAGGGGGAAGGCAATGTTCTGGACATGCATTTGATAGGGGGAATGGTCCCCTTCTGCCGGCATTAGTACAGGATTGAACGAAATTGGGTAAGTTAAAACTGCACATTCAAACGGGTCATACTAAAGTAACTAAACAATGCCTGGACACTGCCCAGAGATGTCAGTGGGGGTTGGAGGGGCTTTGGGAGGAGGTAAGCATAAGGGAAGGAAGGGCGTTTTCCTTCAATCATCAAAAAATCCATGCGTTTTAATGCCTTTTAAAAATTTCCACACATACAATAAGCTCGAGAAAATCTCAACCTGAGATGAATTGCAGAATTTAGCCGAGCAGCAGCTCCAACTGCGAATAAAAAAACAGTGTTCATTTGTCCAATTCATCCATTCTTTGACACCCCTTCCTCTCCTTGAGTGCCGGAGAGTTGTATAGTCGTGGAGGGGGTTTTGGAGGAGGATAGTTTTAGGGGAAGGGAGGCAGCATGAGGAGGGAAGGCAGTGTAAGGGAAAGGAAAGGAAGTGTGAGGGAAGGCCGTATTAGGGGAGGATAGGCAGCGTACCAGGGTGTTACCGGGGGTGATGAAATGTGCCCAAACAGCAATGTTTTCTTTTTAACCGCCGTATTCTATATAAAACCAGGTGGAAGCATTTAAAAATTAAACCCATGCTTATCTACCTGGCAAAAGCCTGCCTACATGCATGTCCTCCACCCATACGCATTCCTCCAATGTCCTCACGGTGCATGCTTACTGATTATGCGCACCGGAGATATACTCATCCTTTCATTCGCACACATGCATGGATTTCCCCACACCCACACTGCACCGTGGCACGTCCCGCGTGACTTCGATGCCGCAGCACGTCTGCTCCCTACGTGGCTTCAGTGCTGCAGCACGTCTGCTCCCCATGTGCAGTAGCACATGGTTTGCGAGACAGCCCCATAACCTCCTACACAGTGCCACGCACCCTGGCCCCGGGTGGAAGTTAAAATTCAGATTGTGCGCCTGCGAAACCAGCATACCGCACACGTGACCAAGCATGCAGGCATGCACACACCCCACGAAGAGTCATTTGTTCGTGTGTGGAGAAACATACATATATTAAGTCCGTGTGTGCTGTCTACGTACCTCTTCGTTTTCCAACTGCTGATTTAATATATTACAGCAACTATTAGCATGTTTATATTAATATTTGTGATGAAAGCAGATCACAAAACAGAAAAAGAAAATTGCTTACGTAATTGCTGAAAACAAAAAAGTCACCTGTGGACTGTTTTGTCATGACTTGCAAAAACAGGTTATAGAGCATGACATTGCACTTAATTAAGTTCCACTTTATACGCATTCCTTAATCTTTTCTTCACTAAAGATAATCGTCCGAACAGTAGAAAAAAAATTAAGCTTAATTATTTGCTTAAATAAATACACTTGGTTCTAAAAATCGGGAATTTATTAAAAATTTCAGATTTCACTCCAGATTTAGTCCACACTTATTTAGTCCACGATATCCGATTCTCAAATCAGATATAATATGTTGATTTCATACTTTAATTAGTCCGTGAGAGTAGATAGTGTTTCAAAATCAAGGCATGTTTGAATCGGCCAAACAAAATGGCGAATTTAGACCCTGGCAAGCTGAGAGAGAGCCGACCAAAGGATGACACCTTGATAAAGGATAATTAAATAAGGCTGTTAATTATATTCAAAGGGGGTGTTTTAATAAACCCAAACACCCAATTTTCATTTATGCACTCTTTTGGAGTTCCCTTCATATGCATGCGAAGATTCAGGCTGCTAAGTTTCATGGTTTTGGAGTCTCACACACACACACACACACACACACACACACACACACACACACACACACACACACACACACACACACACACACACACACACACACACACACACACACTTATTACCTCTGCCACCGAAGGTGAGGTTTTTATATACCCCTTTCTGTCTGTTTCTGTATCGGATATCTCAAAAAGTTGTGGACGGATCCGGATGAAATTTTGTGGACATGTTCGGTGTGTGACACGGACGAACTGATTAGATTTTGGTGAAGATCTGGATCTGGATCCGACGACTAGAATTTAAGTGATTCTTCACCATTGAGAGATACAATAGGGCCAAAAACAAAATAGTACTGTATGACATATTTCAAAAATGTATTGGGCCCGATATGTTCTCATGGATCAGGCATTACGTGGCAGAGGTAATGCGCTCCACCGAGTGCCCTTCTAGTTGGTGTATACAGTCCATATATTATATATTGTCGCGGATCTGGGCGTCGAGGCTTGCCATAAAGGGAAGCACTTGAATCCCTCACGAACGCCCGGTTCTGAGGCCAACAGACACAGATAACTTTGCGCACCGGTATGTTGCTGGGCAACCACGAACACCAATTGGCACGGCCAATCCGGGCAGGGTTACACTACTTCGTGTGATACCTTACCTGTGGATGGCCGGTTAATTGGGGTCACGTGCCCTCAGCGCACACTCGGATTGCTGCTGAGCGTTAGTGAGCGTGTGCTGGTAACAAAGCAAATTATTGGGGTACAACTTCCCATCTAACTACACTTCTGCACCGTGTCGGACCAATAAAGGAAAAGTCAACCGAGACGGATTGGAAATGACAACAAACACATTATTTATTATAAAAGTACAAGCAAGCAAGAAAGCAAAAAAGGCACAAAAGAGCAGATTTAACCATAACATGTATACTTCTTCAATCTTACTTACACAAAAGACTTCTCCCTCACTTCACAGAGCTGAAACATACAAGAGAATGTGGAGAAAAATGAATGGGGAAGATGGGCAGTAGCGATGTGACGCAATGGGGACACGCAGCCATGTCCCTCAGGTGCCCAGACCCAGTAGGTGAGTTCTCTCTGGCATCCCAGTTATGCGACTCGCCCTCCTCTGCCTCAGATTTTTCCTCCTCAGGCCCCCGTCGATGAGGTGCTGCTGTTCACCTTCCTCATCCTTCGTCACTGACAGGATCAAGAGGGCAGGATGACGCTCGTGGAAGGAGTGTCCTTTTTTCCACAGAAGCTCGACACCAACTGCTTGTGAAGCCTTCCTTTGTTTACCCTCACACTCTTTTGTTCTTTGTACCTCACAAACCTTTTCAGTCTTCTGCTCATGCGAGCTTGTCCCATTCGCTGCTACCTTTCTGCTTCACTCAGCCTTTCTGCTCTCTGAGCCATCTGCTCAAGAGCTTTTTGCCCGTGCTCATGCGAGCTTTCCTCATTCATTTCTGCCTTTCTGCTTTTTCTTCACGATCATAAACATTCAAGGCACGAACGTTCGATTACAGGCAAATTACGTTGCATTTCATTATGGCCTCTTCTTCTCTCACGAGCTATTTGCGTCCCTGCTCTTCCAAGCTTTCCCCGTTCACTTCTGCCTTTCTCCTTCCCCCACAATCTATCTATCTATCTCTCTCTCTCTCTCTCTCTCTCTCTCTCTCTCTCTCTCTCTCTCTCTCTCTCTCTCTCTCTCTCTCTCTCTCTCTCTCTCTCTCTCTCTCTCTCTCTCTCTCTCTCTCTCTCTCTCTCTCTCTCTCTCTCTCATTGGTCCGCACCTGATGATCCTCAAAAAATTTCATACTGATCGGCTGAAGCATTCTATGTATGCAGTTATGACGTCATAACAAAGGCACCTATGACATCATTAAAAAAAAAATCGCTTATTTCCCATGAGGGGGACTTGCCATGTCTGAAGTTTCAATTTTTTTTCCTTTGTGTGGTTTCAGAGATACAGAGGTTCAAAGTTTTTCCTTCTTTCCAACATGGCTGCCACACTACGTGAGCTATGATGTCATAATTATCATTAAAACATTCTTCATGAGTAGTCGCTCCTATGGTGAAAATTTTGTCTCAATCCGACAAGCGGTTGCAGAGAAAAACACATGTTCTGTGCGGACAAACAAAGAAGAAAGATGTCATGCATAACACGATACTTGCGAAATCCATAAAACAAATTGGACCTTAAAAAATAATTGGTGGTTGAATTTAATGACAAAATACACAAATCCTCTTCAAATTTCAAGTCAAATGGATGAAAATTGACAATTTTAGAAATGACTTGACTTTTTGGCCGAGATGTTGACCTCAAAAATACTTGTTCATTGAATTCAGTGACCTGATGTGCAAATCCTCTTCAAATTTCAAGTCGATGAGATGAAAATTGAGGATTTCAGAAATTCTGCCTTAGTTGTTGACATTTGGCCTATGTTGACCTTTTGGTTGAATTCAGTGACTTCAAATACAAAGTAAATCGGATGAAAAATGAGGATTTTAGAAATCTCTAAGTTAGACGAACAGGCAATGAGGACACACGGCAGGATCCAGGTACAACGAACAGGCTGCAAGCACGACAAAAGAGGCAGAGGTATGAAAGCAAAACAATCTCCTTCACAATTCTCCTTTAACTCGATCCTCCGCAGAGACACTACTCCAACAGGCTCTCCCACTGTTAGCACTCCTCAGCCTTCTTCTCCCAGGCTCCCGTCAGACCACGAGCCTCTCAGACGCACCGTACCTGCGTGATCCAGGCTCCTCCCTTCACTGTCTGGACTCACTCCGCCTCCTGGAGCGTCCATGGCTTGGCCCCTGGGAGGCATCCACAGCTCCACCCATTCCAAAGGACAATCTCAAAAAATACAACCAAAGTACCTGCCAGAAATCACACACCTCATCAAACGAGACAACTTAAAACACAACACTCATAGCACCAGACACAGTAGAAAGGATGGAAACAACAAACACAGAAATCAATAACAAAATAAGAGTGAAAAAAAAACACAAAACTGGAATTCCTTTCTATGCACACAAGACCACTTCATCACCACCAAACACTTGTACAAAACCATAAACAGCATCACCAACTCCAACAGTGGCTTATCGCCCTCATAATCAGCAATAACTACAACAGACAACATACCATTAGAGAAATAACATGCTAACATCCTCATAGACCACGACACAAACACAAGTCACATAGGACCCAGAAAAAGAGGAAAAAGACGCCACCAGAAAAAGAGGATAATGTGTTCCAAAAAGACCTGGGATAACTTTGGTTCATATTGTTGCGGATTCCGCGCCCGCCGGCGTGCTGACGGCCACGTAACTCGAATCGCGGCACGTCGCCCACCGGACGGACAATCCAGTCGTGACCCTCTCGGACTAACGCCGGGAACCAGTCACGGGTGGACCTTTCGGTCTCACCGCGATCGAGCCAATCAGCCCCCGCGTGGGATAGGGTTGCTCGCCAAATTCGACCTACCTAAGTACCCACGCGGAGGGTAGACCGGGCGATCGCACCTCGCCGCAGGTCGACTTCGGACACGGGCCACTTAAGCGACCCGTTCCGTACTATCAGAATAACCGAGCGGTGTTATCGTCGACCTCGACGGTTCGATTAATTATCGGGCGTATTCAGCCCACTACCAACCCTTTACGTGAAGCAAGATGAGGATTCAATGGGAGAAATGACGAAGCGAAACGGGAAACAGTTCAACACAAAGCACATTTATTCGCGGCACACGGGAAGCACACATATTCAATTCCACCAAAAGCACACAGAAAAGACACGATGCAATTTACACAAAAAGCAAATGTAAAAGCGAAAACACAATGCAGAGCTAATACCGACTACCGAGCACACGGCAACACTTATACAATTTTACTTCACAGACGGCGCCGACAACACATACCCAAAACCAAGGAAAGAATACCCTCAAGGATGAGGCGGGCCTGAGGCCGAGACCGGGTCGCGCCTACCCGTCTGGTGATGAGACGAGGAGCGGCGATGGCGCCTCAACTCCGCGGGCCCCGCGGACAGTGTCTGGTAGGGGGTGGGAAAGGGGCCCCCTTGGTCGCACTATCTCAGCGTGGGGGGAAACAGGAGGGGGTTGCTGATGCTCGGGGTATAGAGGATTTTTATTATCCCGCGACAAGCGTCTCCACCTCGGCCAGGTCGCGCTGTCGGCCTCCCTGGGGTGCAGCTCCCAACGCGAGCACCTCCTCGTCTGGTGTCGCCGCCTTTCCACAGGTCCGTCCCCTCCGTTCCGACTCCAACGCACACGACGACCAGCTCCTTCTTGCCAACTCCACCGCCCGCGAAGTCTTGACTCTCTGTTTCCGACTCTCCTACTCTCCTACTCTCCGCCTCTGGACTCTCCTACTCTCCGCCTCTGGACTCTGCTGGACTGACGAACACGGTCCTTTTATCAGCCCCGGAGCTTCGCCCTCTCATCTTTGACCCCCTCCCTTCGACCTTTCACCTCGCTCCCCATTGGCCCGAGAAAAAGTGGGCGTGAAGGCTTTTTGATCCATAAATTTGCATATATCGATCGCCCTGGGGGCGGGGCCAATTCGCCCCTCGATCACCGATTGGACGGCAAAAAGTGGGCGTGTGTCGTTTTTGATCCGTTTTTGAAGCACAAAATCCGTGATTTTGTACACGCTGTTCGGCGCGCGCCCTGCACGAGTCCAACACCGGTACCCACAAGCGGCGCAAGAACGGTGGCGATGCGACGGCTGCGAGGTGTGACGTGAAGGTCGTGGCGGTTGTGGTGAAGCGGCGTTGTGGTTGGTGGTTGATGTTGTGACTGGTGGTGGTAATCATGGCGGTTGGTCCAAAATAAAGATAGCAAAAGAAAAACGGCTATCCTGAAGAGTCGCAGCACGCATAAATGACATGTATTCCCACTAGACAACGGGTTTGGGCCTAACTACACATGTACTTACCGAAATACCTCACCTAAGGGACCTGAATGGTGGTTTGCGAATTTGGTAACCACAACACTACCCCCTCCCCTTTTTACAGACTCGTCCCGAGTCGTCAAATTTTCGTGTGGCATCATGTGTAGTTTTCCCCTAGTACATTTTACCTTCGGATCCCTGAGTGCGACATTCATGGTATTCGTGTCCCCAAAATAAATAACCTGAGGGCTGCGTAACTACCTAAACAAACTCACTCACACGGACGACTTAAATAAAATTGCCGGCGCTAGACAGACATGCCGGGGGCGCACTCATATTTACAGTACATCTTACCTTAACTTACAAATTTTACACTAAACCATGGCCCAGGATCATTGAACTCTGCAAAAAGAAAGCAGTTAGCAGGGAGCCAGGCTGCCCGCATGCAGTCTCTGGCTCAAACAATGCAGGTGACAGGGAACGTGGCTGGCTGCTCACACGCAGTCCAAGGCCTTCCCTTTTGAACTGAACGCAGTGAAACACAACGGTGCATGGGCTGCACAACGCAGTCTCCGTGCCAGCTCAAGTGGCACACGCAATGAGCACAACGAATGGATGGATGAACACAAACACGGTGCACGGGCCGCCACTGCAGGCCCGTGTTGCAGCTGCCAACGGGGCAGTTCTCGCAGCTTGCAAAGTGTTGCCTTGATGATCCTGGCGCACATGGCAATGAACAGGGGGGGGGGGGCAAAGCAAAATTGAACGGGGCTGGTGAACATGGGCAGTGGGCATGGCAAAGGCAGCAGGCGAACACAGCCCGCAGAAGAAGGCCGCTGCAGGCAAACTCAGCCCACAGAACCAGGCCGTTGCAGGCAAACACAGCCGGCAGATGAACTGGCCGGCACAGGCCTTGAAGAAAAACAGCCAGCAGATGAACTGGCCGGCACAGGCCTTGCAGCACAGCAGCTGCAGACGATCCAGCCGGCACAGGCCTTGCAGCACAGCAGCTGCAGACGAAGTTGGCCGGCCTCCGCCTTGAAGCAAAACACGGCCAGCCGATGAAGTTGGCCAGCTCTTGCCGTTCAGTGGAGGTTGGTGGAGGGAGTGCGGTGGTGCTGGCCACTTGGAAGGCGGGCTCGGACCTACCTACCTGTCTCCCTCCCACCTATCGCCTTTGCCTGTCACTGTACATACCCACTCCCTTAATTTGTCAAACCCCAATTTAGCCCCAACTTATTTTTTTGTTGTTTTTATTTTTACTTCCCCACTATAAATCGTCCCCGAACCCCCTTTTATCGTCCTTGTTCGGCTAACCTATCCTGTCACCTAGCCTACTCCCAACCCCTACGTTCCCTTCCCGGAGGGGAATAAGGGAGAGCTAACGTCCTGTGTCGAGGCCCAACGAAGCCTCAGAATGGCCTCCCCAGAGTTCGGCGATCTAACCAAAGTGGGTCCAGCGGCCCACAACGACAGCGAGGGGATGGATGGTGCGGAGGGGTACATCTCCTAATCTACCCTAACCATTTAACTGTTAAACTACCCCGGGGCTTTCAACAAGCGCCTCTCGCTTAAACTATTGGTTCTAACAACCCAGATTCCCGTCGCCTGTGTTGGTGTCCTCACAATTTCGGGCCTCGCCCCCCAATTTTCTCTCCGTGCCCTCACACGGTCTCATGGCTGGGACACGTGGCTCCCTCTGGCAGGCACGACCCTCTGCCGAATCTCCCGCTATGGCACCCCCGGGCACTACACTGCCTCCGAGCCTACCAGCTCCCTAACACCGGGGAGTGCCCCCCATGGCACCTCCCCTGAAACGCACACGTGGCAGGCCGGCCTCCCGGGCCCCTTTCCGAGGGTCACCCGTGCCCACAACACTGCCCACGCGGCTAATGGCGCCCCGGGCCCCCGCACCAAGCAGGCGCACCCGTGCCCACTACTCTATCCCGGCCCCCCATGGGCCCATGGCCTACCGCGACCGACTAGCCTGGTGCCCGGGGTACCCACTCAGCGATACTCACCTTTCGCAGCCACGCTCCCAAGCCCGTCAACAGGGCTCCTGCACCCCTCCAAATGGGTTTCGAGCCTACTTTCCCACCAACAACAAAACGACCTCCATTTTTCAATTTGACTAACCCAGCTAACTCACTTTACTCTGACCCCGGGGTCCCTTGGGCGGGAGTCACTCCTCCCCCCAATCACTCATCGCACCATGCATTCCCCATTCGCTCCACTCACACAGACCCGCTGGCCTCACTCACTCAACATGCACATGCCTCACAACTCACCAACTCTTCAACACACACACCGCTGAACTCTGCCATCCTTCTAACTACCTCCCCTAACTAACTCGTGCTCCCACGTCGTCCCTTACACTACAGCACGTTCCTTTTAACGCTACGTAGCTAAACTACGTCCCCTCTACACATCCAAAGTCTGTCTCTGTCTCCAAAATAATCCCATTTTATTTCCCAACCTAAATCTCGCTACAATCCCTCTATCTAATCCATTCCACGGACTCCATGAGGACTTACCCCTGCCCCATGAAGTCGGTCTAACTAAGCTAACCCTTCCCCCTAACTAGTTTCCATCCTGTGCCCAGGTAAGGGGGTCTTTCACCCCTTGCCCAGGAATCCTGTGCACCCGAAAGTGAGGCTTGCTTTTTTTTTTTTTTCCCCATGCGCAGCACCTGCGCGGCAACTCAGAGCTCGCGCACTTTGCACCTGCCCGTGACGTCATGCAGCTGCACGTGTTCCTCGTCCCTCCTTGGACGGTACCATCCGGCAGAGATACCCCTCCTGCCGGATTCCAACCCCACGTGCAGCCATGGCGTCACCGTGCGCATAAAAAAACACAAGCCCCACGTCTCGAGGGGTTCCCCACGCGAACACATGTGCTTTGCCCGTTGGAGCTTAACACACACGATCGCGTGGAGAACCCGTCCGGTCCAAATCCATTATCCTGCCTAAACTTTGTCCGTCCGCGGGATCGGCAAATCCACCGCGTGCGTTTCCGGACCGGGACTTCACTCTCGCAAGCGAGCACGTGGTGGTCTCGTGCGTTGCACAACACGAACCTCGTGCTCACTGCTGGGTGAACCCGGCACGGTCCCCGAAACAACTACAGCCGCTACTCGGCTTTCTCTCCTCTGTCGCCGTCTCCGTCTCCATTCCACACACGCATACCTGCGTGTTACGACGCACACAGTCCACTCCATCACATTCACACCAGGAGACGCGGCTGCGTGCTCCCGCATGCCAACCGACATCTCCCTCACATACCGCTCTCTCACACACACGGTCTCCCTTGCATACGGCCGTTCACTCACGCGTGCCTCACTACTCACACAAACCATACTACTCACACACGCGGGGGCACTCAACCGCTGTGCCTCATCCACACACGGTGCCTCACCCACACACGCGGGGGCACTAACCCGCGGTGCCTCACTCACACTCCGTGCCTCATCCACACACGGCGTGCTGGGAAGCACGTACTCCGGCACCATCGCCACCACACCACTCACACACGGGGTCGCTTCCACACACGGGGACGCACTCACACCTTGCACCACACACAGGGACAACCACACTGGGGATTCGAGTCCCCACAAGGGTCTCCGGGGCCTCTATACCCCCCAAGCTCTCCGTGCACCCGTTCACAGCACCCGTCCCCTCAACCTCGCAAAGCACGACCGAACTCACCTGGTCGTGACTCGCCTCAAGGGGGCAGACTCCCTCCCCTCGTTCCTGGAGGAGGACATCCAGGTGCTCGCACTGGGTCCCGACACGCTCCGCGAGCTCACCCCCATTATCCTCCACTACCTCCGTGTGTGTGTGTGCGTCACTTACCTTGTCATTATCATGCAGTCTCTCTATTTTTTTGTCTCCCCTGTCTCTATACATTTATAAGTTTCTGTTGTTCCCTCCTGTCTATTAGTCTCCGCTTCTTTCTGGCGTCTTTCCCTTATCTTTATGTAGGTCAACCTTGCTTTCTCTTTAAGTCGCTCCCGTCCTTCCCTGTTTTTCACTCCTTGCTCTTTCACGATCTCCGCGTACCTCATCCTTGCTCTCCGTATTAATTGTTCTTTTCTCTCCCTCGCAATTACTTTCACCTCGTCTCTTGTCTCCCGAATTATTTTCTTACCCGCCTCCACCGCGGCCCTGTCAGCCGTTGCACCCCCTTCCAGCTCGTTTGCTCCCACACGTGGAGTCGCCATTCCCAGCTCCCTGGTCACGGCCTTCATGCCCGCCTGCAGGCATCGGCCCATGTTCTGCGTCTCACCCCGTAGCTCTTTCATTTCCTCCTTCATGTTTGCTTCCATTCCGTTTATTTGCTGTGTATTCGCATCCATCCTCGTTTTTACTTCATTTGTATTTGTATCCATCTTTTCGTTCATGCCTTTCATTTCGTTTTTCATATCCGCATTCATTTTTGCCAGCATGGTGATTAGCTGGGCCATGTCGGGTACGCTTGGGTGAGCCGTTTCGGCAGGGGTTGGGGAGGGGTTTTGGTGGAGAGGGGGAGGGGAGGTGTCATACACCGCGGCCGCCGCCGCACCCACCTCGGGCTCCGGGTTCAGTTGGGCGAGTCCGTGTTCCTGCACAATCAACATTTCCTGCTCGGGGATTCCATCCTGGACCATGGACTCTACACATTCTACATCCATTTCTAATACCCCCGGCTCCCGCTCGCCTTGAGACGCCATCTTGCTTCTCTTAAAGGGTTAATTTAGCTCGCTCGTAATTTGGAGGGAATCGGGGGTCGCTTCTCTCACCCCTGGACCGATTCCCGTGAATTTAGCCGGAGACAGGAGAGCCCGTTTTCCTGTTCTCCGATACCAGTGCCGCGAGGAGGGCGATGAATTTGTATCGCACGACCTGACACCAGTGTTGCGGTATTCGCGCCCGCCGGCGTGCTGACGGCCACGTAACTCGAATCGCGGCACGTCGCCCACTGGACGGACAATCCAGTCGTGACCCTCTCGGACTAACGCCGGGAACCAGTCACGGGTGGACCTTTCGGTCTCACCGCGATCGAGCCAATCAGCCCCCGCGTGGGATAGGGTTGCTCGCCAAATTCGACCTACCTAAGTACCCACACGGAGGGTAGACCGGGCGATCGCACCTCGCCGCAGGTCGACTTCGGACACGGGCCACTTAAGCGACCCGTTCCGTACTATCAGAATAACCGAGCGGTGTTATCGTCGACCTCGACGGTTCGATTAATTATCGGGCGTATTCAGCCCACTACCAACCCTTTACGTGAAGCAAGATGAGGATTCAATGGGAGAAATGACGAAGCGAAACGGGAAACAGTTCAACACAAAGCACATTTATTCGCGGCACACGGGAAGCACACATATTCAATTCCACCAAAAGCACACAGAAAAGACACAATGCAATTTACACAAAAAGCAAATGTAAAAGCGAAAACACAATGCAGAGCTAATACCGACTACCGAGCACACGGCAACACTTATACAATTTTACTTCACAGACGGCGCCGACAACACATACCCAAAACCAAGGAAAGAATACCCTCAAGGATGAGGCGGGCCTGAGGCCGAGACCGGGTCGCGCCTACCCGTCTGGTGATGAGACGAGGAGCGGCGATGGCGCCTCAACTCCGCGGGCCCCGCGGACAGTGTCTGGTAGGGGGTGGGAAAGGGGCCCCCTTGGTCGCACTATCTCAGCGCGGGGGAAACAGGAGGGGGTTGCTGATGCTCGGGGTATAGAGGATTTTTATTATCCCGCGACGAGCGTCTCCACCTCGGCCAGGTCGCGCTGTCGGCCTCCCTGGGGTGCAGCTCCCGACGCGAGCACCCCCTCGTCTGGTGTCGCCGCCTTTCCACAGCTCCGTCCCCTCCGTTCCGACTCCAACGCACACGACGACCAGCTCCTTCTTGCCAACTCCACCGCCCGCGAAGTCTTGACTCTCTTTTTCCGACTCTCCTACTCTCCTACTCTCCTACTCTCCTACTCTCCGCCTCTCCTACTCTCCGCCTCTCCTACTCTCCGCCTCTCCTACTCTCCTACTCTCCTACTCTCCTACTCTCCGCCTCTGGACTCTGCTGGACTGACGAACACGGTCCTTTTATCAGCCCCGGAGCTTCGCCCTCTCATCTTTGACCCCCTCCCTTCGACCTTTCACCTCGCTCCCCATTGGCCCGAGAAAAAGTGGGCGTGAAGGCTTTTTGATACATAAATTAGCATATATCGATCGCCCTGGGGCGGGGCCACCCGCCCCTCGCTCACCGATTGGACGGCAAAAAGTGGGCGTGTGTCGTTTTTGATCCGTTTTTGAAGCACAAAATCCGTGATTTTGTACACGCTGTTCGGCGCGCGCCCTGCACGAGTCCAACACCGGTACCCACAAGCGGCGCAAGAACGGTGGCGATGCGACGGCTGCGAGGTGTGACGTGAAGGTCGTAGCGGTTGTGGTGAAGCGGCGTTGTGGTTGGTGGTTGATGTTGTGACTGGTGGTGGTAATCATGGCGGTTGGTCCAAAATAAAGACAGCAAAAGAAAAACGGCTATCCTGAAGAGTCGCAGCACGCATAAATGACATGTATTCCCTCTAGACAACGGGTTTGGGCCTAACTACACATGTACTTACCGAAATACCTCACCTAAGGGACCTGAATGGTGGTTTGCGAATTTGGTAACCACAACAATATATTTAGTACCACAAATTATGCGACGATACCCTTTGTTTTATATGGTACAGAAACTCAAAAAGTTTTTTTTTTTCAGGTCTGGTGGTTCAACGTAAAAAAAAATAGTGACTCCACAGGAGAAAACTCAGTGCTTCAAACGGATCAGAGACGAAATCCAAGACGCAAGTTCGGTGTAATTTCCGTACAAGGGATGGAAGGAATCCGTCATCACGGACTAATATCACAGAGTGGTACAAGAGGTTTCAGGAGACTGGAAGTTGTCCGAAACAGAAAAGTACCGGTCGACCAAGCACAAGTGCACTTGACGTTGAACGAGTGTGGGAATCATTTCAACAAAGTCCCAGAAAATCAATCTGACGCGCATCCAGAGAACTGGAACTACCAACCACAACTGCACACAGGATTTTTCATAAATGACAAGTTTTATGTGATAAGGTGCAGATTCTGCAGGAACTCAAACCAAACAATGGACCCAAACACAAAGCGTTTGCCTTGGAAATGCTCAGTCGCAAAGAGGATGATGAAGATTATCTGAAAAAGGTCATGTTCACAGACGAAGCTTACTTTCATGTATCGGGGAAGGTCAACCGGCACAACGTGAGGATCTGGGGCTCTAAAAACTCCCACATGGTCATTCAACACATACGCAACAGTCACAAGGTCAGTGCGTGGTGTGGCCTTCCCCATGACTGCTTGGTGGCTCCGTATTTCTTTGCGGAGGATACAGTGACCTCAACAATTTACATGAATATGTTAGAAGGATTCACCTTCCCACAGATTGAAGACCTGCAACCAAATATCATTTTTCAACAGGACAGTGCTCCCCCTCATTGGGCCTTAGTAGTTCCAGCCATTCTGATTGAAAAATTTCCAGGTCACTGAATTGGCTGAGGACCAACCGCCTGGCCCCCACGAACACCAAACACAACCCCCTTGATTTTATTTTTGTGGGGGGGTTGTCAAAGATGTTGTCTACAACACCAAGGTGGCAAACCTGCAGGATATTTGATCTCGGATCACACCTGCATACACACTGCTGGATGCAAACATGCCGAGCCGAACATGACAAAAACTCGTGTACCGCCTTGATGTCCAGCATGCGAAAAACGGAGCTGACTTCAAAGTGTATCAATAGTGTGCACAAAACTTTGGGAGTTTCTGTGTCATATAAGCCAAAGGGTACCATTGTATCATTTTTGGTTCTAAATATATTCACAACCAAAGTTGTCTGGGTCTTTGTGGAACACCCGTTGCAAGACTCAAACTAAGCTGCCAACTCGACACCACCGTCACGCCATTCACTCCTGCACAAACAACAACAATCATCAAAAACTTGGAGGCTTCCGGCCCTGACACCTCCCATTTACAGGGTGTTTCAAAAAGATTGATACAACTTTGACTTTCTGCCATTTCTTTGTTCTTTGACCTATACCATTTTCATTTTCAGGGTTTGGTGGTGTTATCATGGTATTTGTTCCCTGGGATTTCTAGCTCCATAACTCAATCATGCCATTGACAGTGAAGCAGAAGACAAAAGTGGTGGCTCTGTGGTGTGAGACTAAATCACATCATTCACATGTAGACACCCGCCAGAAGTTCTGCCAGGAATATGACCTCAGAACAGGTGATGGACAGACAAATTGTGCCATTCAATGTATTGTGAAACATTCTGAGCATGAGGGTACAATGCACAACCAGAGCGAGGGCAACAGTGGCAGGCCAGCATCCGTAACCAAGAGCCAAGCCAATATCGACGCCATGCGGGATTTTGCAGTGGACAGTCCCAAGAAGTCCCACCGCCGACACTCCTGGGAGGGAGCAAGGCATCAAACCAACATCAGTCTGGCGTATCCTCACTACGGAGCTGAATCTTTTCCCATACATCATCTCTATTAGGCATAAACTGAGTCAAAATGACATGAGAAGGAGACTTGATATGTACAATTGGCTCAGTAACAGGATGGAGCAGGACCCAAACTGGATCAACCTGATCTGGTTCAGTGATGAAGCCATTTCCACTTGAACGGTGCCATCAACAACCACAACATTTTCTGGGGGGCAGAACCACCTGAGATCACTGAGAGGTACCTGAAAAGGGCCTAAGGTCACATACTTCTGTGCCTTGAATGCCAGATGGGGAAAGCTAGGGCCTTACTGGTTTGAAAATGACAACAGCAGGACGGTGACGATCAATGGTGAGTGCTACCGGGCCATGCTCCAGAAGTACCATTATGATCTAGCCAAAAAAGTCACCCTAAACAAATTCAGCATGACCTGGTTTATGCAGGATGGTGTACCCCCACATACAGCTGGTGACACCATCACTTTCCTGCAGCAGCTCTTCAGAAACTGCCTCGTTGCCCTGGGAACCACTCATGACTGGGCACCCCACAGCCCAGACTTGAACCCTCTGGACTACTGGTTCTGGGGAGCTGCCAAAGTCTCTATCTATGCCAATCGCCCTGCCACACTGGATGATCTGAAGCAGGAGGTGTCACACTACCTCCAGGCAGTGCCACATGAGACCGACAGGAAAGATGGACAGAACTTTGGAGTCAGGATCAATGCCTGTCTGAACCGCGGAGGGGCACACATCGAGAACATCAAGTACAAGGATTTTGCGTAAATGCCAATTTCAGACCTTGGGCTCTCACTAACTCGAGCAGTGACTTGCTGTAATAGAAAACACCATGTCAAGCTTTCAACAAATGTTTCGTTCACATTCCTGATTCTTTGTAAATAAACATTTAAAGTTGCATCACTCGTTTTGAAACACTGTTTACATTAAAACACCTTGGACCGCACGGCATATCGGTCCTCACAAGTACAGTATGTATAAGTCATTTCTCCAATCAACACTCAATAATTCACCATATTGGGAAACGAGCAAAATCATTACCCTCCTGAAACCAAACAATCCCACAAAAGAAGCCTCCGACAGACCTACCACAATGGGCGTAGCCACACCCTCATGCAGGAAAACACACAACTAGACATTGATATCGAACACATAACCAAGTTTCATCAAGATCGGATCAAAGTCCACGGAGTTATGCTCTGGACACAGTGCTGGATTAACCATTAGGCAGGCAAGGCATGTGCCTTAGGGACAGCCAAAAATTATTTTCACATCAAATATTTGTCTTTTTTTGCATTAAATATTTTGTTCTCGAATCAGTTCATCTTTTGTCTGGGGTCCATTTCCATGAGCCCGAGATCTAATTTAAAATTTTCAGGCCATTATCTAAAATTTCAAAACGTGCCTTATATTAGGGCCAGCCGAGGCTTAATCCGGCACTGTCTGGACACACAGACAGACACACGGACATAACGAATATAGTGGTCACTCTGGCTGGCACTCATGAACCAATTGGAGGAACAGACCTGGCACTCAAAGTACAGTGAGTGAGGAGGCACACACAGACAGACACACACACACAAACACAGAGACACACACACACAAACACAGAGACACACACACACAAACACAGAGACAAACACAGAGATACACACGCACACAGACACAAACACAGAGACACACACACACACACAAACACAGAGACACACACACACACAAACACAGAGACACACACACACACACACACACAAACACAGAGAGATACACACGCACACACACACTAACACAGAGACACACACACTAACACAAAAATGCACACACAAACGCAGACACACACACACACAGACAGAGACACAGACACAGACACACACACAGAGACAGAGACACACACACAGACACAAACACACAGACAGACAGACACACATACACACACACAAACAAACACACAGACAGAGACACACACACACACAGACACACACACACACAGACACAAACACACACACAAACACAGAGACAGACACACACACACACACACACACACACACACACACACACACACACACACACACACACACACACACACACACACACACACACAATGAAAGGAAATAAAACACGAAAGCCAAACCCAACTCTGGTGTTTGGTACCGCTAATACGGGACTTTCAAAATGCCTTGTTTCCACCACATTGCTCGGTGCATGTGCACAGAAACTGTTCTTCACAAACCAAATCGGGGAGGCGTGGACATCTTCCATTCCTCTCGGGTGAGGATTGTGGAATAAAACAACTTTTAAACAAACCGTCGGTACTTGTAGGCAAACCTCCAATAAAGGGGTGTGTCTTGTACTGTACTGAAATGGGAGATGCTTAGCAGGCAGACACGAAGCGGAGGAACAGTCGAGCCGGGCTGTGTTGCACGAGTGCGAGCGCGGGCGTACTGTGCCCGGCAGCTCCCCTTTATTCCGTACGCGGTACACTCACGAGCCGGCCGACTCCAGCATTACTACGATGCCTCAGGCGGCGTGCACACCTCATATCCCTTGCCAACCCCACGGCCACTCCTCCCATCATCACGCCCACCATGCATCATCACCATGCCCTTCCCCATAGGCCCGCAGACTCCACCACACTCCTCCCCCCTAAAACTATGATTATTAAATGATTACCATTATAAGAAGCATGCAGAACACGAAGGACTTCGTATAATAATCATGGAAATAAAATGAAAATAGCAAAGTATAATAGCACACCACATCATATAATGCGTCGATGCGAGCGAGTGGAGCAGCAAAGGTCAGGTCTGACCGCGTTACCGATATGAAGCAGCAAAATGAGAAGCACAGCAGCATTATGCAGCAAAAACGCCCCCAGGCGGCCCATGCTGACATGACCCTGGCCAAGGTCGTAACGACCTCTCGAGCCAACCTCCTCCGGCCCCATCAAACGCCTCCGGCCCACTCCCCCCAGGCAGACCCGACGTAGATAAACATCCCGAGGCCGGCAGCCCGCTATCTGGAAGTCGTGGCGCCAGCCTTAGACCTTGGCCGGGGGCACTGAACAGCGCCGCTGGCTGCATGCATTTAATGCGCCAAAACAACTCACGCACCACAATCAGTCGAGACGCCAACGCCCGTCCCAACGGCCTTGAGCGAACACAGCGAGTTGCGCTCGCAATCAGAGGTGGGGGTAACGCCGACCAGGGCACCAGTCTTGGTTCCGAGTCGATCTCCGAGACCCACACGGCCGCTAGACGGGAGCAACTCCACTTAAACCACACTGCAATCATAGGCTCGTTATAAATCATTACAAATAATATTCGAAGCATCGCAAATTCATTTTTCCGTACAGCGCGCTTTTTGATAAAATCCCAGCACATAACAAAGCAATTACCTGCGGCCCGGGACAGTGGACGGCCAACTCAACCTTTTTATTCGCCACCACCGCCCCTGAAGCCCCTACATCACATTGATCATAATCCAACTCCCATTGACTGATCTCCGCCACATCCACTTTTACACGAGAACTGCTGGCATTTATTTCAACAACATTAAACTGCATCACTAGAGCAAGGAAAAGCACATATGCCATGAACAACAACCCACAACCCGCACCACGAGTCCGCTTCTTGGTTGTCGACTCGATGTTGTGACTCGCGACTCCCTCCAACGCCACGGGCCCACCGCCACCTGTTGAAGCTGCCTGAACCACACCGATGCGCATTGCCTCACGAACCCTGCCGAAGCGCGGGAACTCATCGCGAACGAAGCGCGGGAACTCATCGCGAGAACTGATACGGCTCTCGCCGCCTGCCAGAGCCTCACCCTCGGTACTCGACGAAGGCCTCGAAGAGAGTACTGGCACATCTGGAGGTACGAACCGGAGACCCAGTCCGAGGTGCGCCAGCCAGTCTCGACCCAACAGGGGGGGCCCCTCCCCTCGTACAACGAACACCGAGAGCTGGGCGCGTCGATCTCGGTAGCGCACTGAGACGTCGGCCCTCGCAAGCGGTGCAATCGCCTCACCGGTGTACGTGTATAACGACAAGGCCGTCTTGACCAGGCGAATACCGCGAAGACCACGAGCCGCCCGCTCATCCATGACCGACACTGCTGCCCCGGTATCCACGCAAAACACAGTCGGTTGGCCATTCACTTCGACCTCAACCGTGAAAGGCGTCGTCATCTCCGAACCAACGGAAAACAGACTCAACCGTGGTTGCATCTCCCGCTCTGGCTCGCCGGCATTGTCAGGCCCCGGTTGCAGGCCGATCTCCAGGTCACTGGGGTCCTCTCGCACCTTGTCATCCAAGACCCCAACGGCGGCCCCCGCCATCCGACACACACGCTTCAAATGTCCCACCTTGTGACAATGCAAACACACGGTGTTCTTATACGGGCACATTTGTCGCAGGTGCGGACCCCCACACCCCCAGCAGCCGCGGAAAGTCCCTTCGCTCCAGGTGCGACCGTGCTGCGGTGCCCCTTCGCTCCAGGCGCGACCGTGCTGCGGTGCCCCCTCGCTCCCGGTGCGACTGTGCTGCGGTGCCCCTTCGCTCCCGGTGCGACCGTGCTGCGGTGCCCCTCGTCCCGCACCGCCAGGCGCGCGTGCGACCTGCGGCACTGGAGCCACCGCTCGGACTCCGGGCTGCGTGACTCGCGGCACTTGTGCGGTTACCGCGTGGACTTCGGGATTAGCCGCCATACTCCAGCTGGAGCTACTCATTGCGTCCTGGCCAGCAATGGCACGGACATCCGTGAGCGTCTGCTCGACAGACGAAGCAGTCACGACCGCCGAGTCGAATGTGATGTCGGTTAATCGCAGGATAGCCGCTACCATCTTCGCGTCCCGCAGACCAGAAATAAAACGATCTCTGAGCCCTGTCGGACGCTCCTCTGCCGTGAATTTGCAAGGCACAGCCGAATGCTTCACTCGTGCCACGAAGTCCGCAACGCGCTCCTCGCCACCCTTAGCGAGATGATCGAACTGGAACCGCGCGAGATGTAACGACTTCTCCGGCGCCAAGTGGGTCTTCATTTTCGCCACGATGTCCTGAAAGGATAGCACATCATCACTGGGTCTATTTGGAGCCACCAAATCACTCAGCAGGCGGTAGTGCTCCGTTGATAGCGAGGCGAGCAAGATCGCCTTGCGTTTCTCTTCATCCTCTACATCATTCGCCCGAAAGTAGCAACCCAACTGTTCAGAAAACAACTCGAACTCATCTCCCCCGAACACGGGTACACGTCCGTGTGCCGTGCCGCGACCTTCCGCCATGCTCCGTGAGACCCTTGGCTCCGTAGCTTGGAACCGCCCTTACACACGCCGATCCGCAGATCCTCGTTCGCCAACTGTACTGTACTGAAATGGGAGATGCTTAGCAGGCAGACACGAAGCGGAGGAACAGTCGAGCCGGGCTGTGTTGCACGAGTGCGAGCGCGGGCGTACTGTGCCCGGCAGCTCTCCTTTATTCGTACTCGGTACACTCACGAGCCGGCCGACTCCAGCATTACTACGACGCCTCAGGCGGCGTGCACACCTCATATCCCTTGCCGACCCCACGGCCACCCCTCTCATCATCACGCCCACCATGCATCATCACCATGCCCTTCCCCATAGGCCCGCAGACTCCACCACATGTCTCTCCACAACGAAACAGTTGGAGAACTTCCTGATCAACTCATCCGGAGTTCATATGCGACGGTTTGTGTTGTAAAAACTCCTGGCGACGGTTGCAGGTAAAACGGCCAAAGATGTTGAGTTCTAAACAAACCTTCGTGCTTCTTTTGACCGATGGGAGTCATATCTGGGTCTTGTTGATGCACGAAGTGATTTAGAAATGACTAAACGACCCGTGGACCCGTTGGGTTCCCGTTATGACAACGGTTGATAAAAAAAAAATCATTTAAAAAATAAATTAAAAACATCATTTAAAAATAAATAAAAGATAGCTCCAGCGAACTATACCGCTGAGGTTGTTTGCAATGATCAAATACTCCCAAAGAGTACTTGACTGAATCGGGAATTGATTTTTTAATATTTTTTTTTTCGTTGCCTGATTTGAATGAAACTTGATATTGCACGTCAATGTGAAAAAAAAAAACGGAGAAAAGAAAGTTGAAGAAATTATTGTGTGTAATCTTCGAAACACAATTTTATTTATGAATGAACACGGAAGTATTAGATCAAAATGGCGATGTTTATTTTATGCTTAAAAATAAATCGTTCTTTGTCGATACTAAATGTTTGAGATTTATAAATAAATAATCTCAAGAAAAAATAAAAAGACAGCTCCGGCGAACTATACCGCTGAGGTTGTTTACATCTATCTATAATTCCAGCAGTGTGTGTGTGTGTGTGTGTGTCCATGACCGTGACCGCTGTTTCTCAACAACCACTGGTCCGATCTAATTGAAACTAGCCAGGTATATTGCGGGGGACCTGTGGATGTGCCTTTTCAAGGTTTGATATTAATCGGACAAGTGGTTCCCAAGTTATGGCCATTTATTTACCAAACCAATGACAAGACACGT
>NC_140972.1:89267633-89273633 GCF_056783735.1 Eptatretus burgeri | reverse complement strand
TATATATATATATATACATACATATTGTTGCGGTATTCGCGCCCGCCGGCGTGCTGACGGCCACGTAACTCGAATCGCGGCACGTCGCCCACCGGACGGACAATCCAGTCGTGACCCTCTCGGACTAACGCCGGGAACCAGTCACGGGTGGACCTTTCGGTCTCACCGCGATCGAGCCAATCAGCCCCCGCGTGGGATAGGGTTGCTCGCCAAATTCTACCTACCTAAGTACCCACGCGGAGGGTAGACCGGGCGATCGCACCTCGCCGCAGGTCGACTTCGGACACGGGCCACTTAAGCGACCCGTTCCGTACTATCAGAATAACCGAGCGGTGTTATCGTCGACCTCGACGGTTCGATTAATTATCGGGCGTATTCAGCCCACTACCAACCCTTTACGTGAAGCAAGATGAGGATTCAATGGGAGAAATGACGAAGCGAAGCGGGAAACAGTTCAACACAAAAGCACATTTATTCGCGGCATACGGGAAGCACACATATACAATTCCACCAAATGCACACAGAAAAGACACAATGCAATTTACACAACAAGCAAATGTAAAAGTGAAGACACAATGCAGAGCTAATACCGACTACCGAGCACACGGCAACACTTATACAATTCTACCTCACAGACGGCGCCGACAACACATACCCAAAACCAAGGAAAAGAATACCCTCAAGGATGAGGCGGGCCTGAGGCCGAGACCGGGTCGCGCCTACCCGTCTGGTGATGAGACGCGGAGCGGCGATGGCGCCCCAACCCCGCGGGCCTCGCGGGAAGTGTCTGGTAGGGGGTGGGAAAGGGGCCCCCTTGGTCGCACTATCTCAGCGCGGGGGGAAACAGGAGGGGGTTGCTGATGCTCGGGGTATAGAGGATCTTTATTATCCCTGGTGTGCGTCTCCACCTCGGCCAGGTCGCGCTGTCGGTCTCCCTCGGGTGCAGCTCCCTGCACGACGCGAGCACCCCCTCGTCTGGTGTCGCCGCCTTTCCACAGCTCGTCCCCTCCGTTCCGACTCCAACGCACACGACGAGCAGCTCCACCGCCCGCGAAGTCTTGACCCTCTGCTTCCGACTCTCCTACTCTCCGCCTCTGGACTCTCCGACTCTCTCTCTTCTTTTCTCTGGACTCTCCGACTCTCCACTTCTTTTCTCTGGACTCTCCGACTCTCTTCTGACTGACGAACACGGTCCTTTTATCCCCCCGTAGCTTCGCCTTTGACCCCCTCCCTTTGACCTTTCACCTCGCTCCCCATTGGCCCGAGAAAAAGTGGGCCTGAAGGCTTTTTGATCCACAAATTTGCATATATCGATGGTCCTGGAGGCGGGGCCAAATCGCCCCTCGCTTACCGATTGGACGGCAAAAAGTGGGCGTGTGTCGTTTTTGATCCGTTTTTGAAGCACAAAATCCGTGATTTTGTACACGCTGTTCGACGCGCGCCCTGCACGAGTCCAACACCGGTACCCACAGCGGGGCAAGAACGGTGGCGATGCTACGGTTGCGAGGTGTGACGTGAAGGTCGTGGCGGTTGTGGTGAAGCGGCGTTGTGGTTGGTGGTTGATGTTGTGGTTGTGGTGGTAATCATGGCGGTTGGTCCAAAATAAAGATAGTAAAAGAAAAACGGCTATCCTGAAGAGTCGCAGCTCGCATAAATGACATGTATTCCCACTAGACAACGGGTTTGGGCCTAACTACACATGTACTTACCGAAATACCTCACCTAAGGGACCTGAATGGTGGTTTGCGAATTTGGTAACCACAACACTACCCCCTCCCCTTTTTACAGACTCGTCCCGAGTCGTCAAATTTTCGTGTGCCATCATGTGTAGTTTTCCCCTAGTACATTTTACCTACGGATCCCTGAGTGCGACATTCATGGTATTCGTGTCCCCAAAATAAATAACCTGAGGGCTGCGTAACTATCTAAACAAACTCACTCACACGGACGACTTAAATAAAATTGCCGGCGCTAAGACAAACATGCCGGGGGCGCACTCATATTTACAGTACATCTTAACCTTAACTTACAAATTTTACACTAAACCATGGCCCAGGATCATTGAACTCTGCAAAAAGAAAGCAGTTAGCAGGGAGCCAGGCTGCCCGCATGCAGTCTCTGGCTCAAACAATGCAGGTGACAGGGAACGTGGCTGGCTGCTCACACGCAGTCCAAGGCCTTCCCTTTTGAACTGAACGCAGTGAACCACAACGGTGCATGGGCTGCACAAACGCAGTCTCCGTGCCAGCTCAAGCGGCACACGCAATGAGCACAACGAATGGATGCATGAATGGATGGACGCAAACACGGTGCACGGGCCGCCACTGCAGGCCCGTGTTGTAGCTGCCAACAGGGCAGTTCTCGCAGCTTGCAAACTGTTGCCTTGCGGATCCTGGCTCACATGGAAATGAACAGGGGGGGGGGGGCAAAGCAAAATTGAACGGGGCTGGTGAACGTGGGCAGTGGGCATGGCATGGCAAAGGTGAGCAGGCAAACACAGCCCGCAGAAGAAGGCCGCTGCAGGCAAACATAGCGGGCAGATGAACTGGCCGGCACAGGCCTTGAAGCAAACACGGCCAGCCGATGGCACAGGCCTTGCAGCAAAACAACAGCTGCCGATGAAGTTGGCCAGCCTTTGCCGTTCCGTGGATGTTGGTGGAGGGAGTGCGGTGGTGCTGGCCACTTGGAAGGCGGGCTCGGACCTACCTACCTGTCTCCCTCCCAGCTATCGCCTTTGCCTGTCACTGTACATACCCACTCCCTTAATTTGTCAAACCCCAATTTAGCCCCAACTTATTTTTTTTTTTGTTTTTATTTTTACTTCCCCACTATAAATCGTCCCCTAACCCCATTTATCGTCCTTGTTCGGCTAACCTATCCTGTCACCTAGCCTACTCCCCACCCCTACGTTCCCTTCCCGGAGGGGAACAAGGGAGAGCTAGCGTCCTGTGTCGAGGCCCAACGAAGCCTCAGAATGGCCTCCCCAGAGTTCGGCGATCTAACCCAAAGTGGGTCCAGCGGCCCACAACGAGAGCGAGGGGATGGATGGTGCGGAGGGGTACATCTCCTAATCTACCCTAACCATTTAACTGTTAAACTACCCCGGGGCTTTCAACAAGCGCCTCTCGCTTAAACTATTGGTTCTAACAACCCAGATTCCCGTCGCCTGTGTTGGTGTCCTCACAATTTCGGGCCTCACCCCCCAATTTTCTCTCCGTGCCCTCACACGGTCTCCTGGCTGGGACACGTGGCTCCCTCCGGCAGGCACGACCCTCTGCCGAATCTCCCGCTATGGCACCCCCGGGCACTACACTGCCTCCGAGCCTACCAGCTCCCTAACACCGGGGAGTGCCCCCCATGGCACCTCCCCTGAACCGCACACGTGGCAGGCCGGCCTCCCGGGCCCCTTTCCGAGGGTCACCCGTGCCCACAACTGCCCACGCGGCTAATGGCGCCCCGGGCCCCCGCACCAAGCAGGCGCACCCGTGCCCACTACTCTATCCCGGCCCCCCATGGGCCAATGGCCTACCGCGGCCGACTAGCCTGGTGCCCGGGGTACCCACTCAGCGATACTCACCTTTCGCAGCCACGCTCCCAAGCCCGTCAACAGGGCTCCTGCACCCCTCCAAATGGGTCTCGAGCCTACTTTCCCACCAACAACAAAACGACCTCCATTTTTCAATTTGACTAACCCAGCTAACTCAATCTACACTGACCCCGGGGTCCCTTGGGCGGAAGTCACTCCTCCCCCCAATCACTCATCGCACCATGCATTCCCCATTCGCTCCATACACACAGACCCGCTGGCCTCACTCACTCAACATGTACACGTACTCACCTCACAACCCACAACTCTTCAACACACACACCGTTGAACTCTGCCATCCTTCTATCTACCTCCCCTAACTAACTCGTGCTCCCACGTCGTCCCTTAAACTACAGCACGTTCCTTTTAACACTACGTAGCTAAGCTACGTTCCCGCTACACATCTACAAGTCTGTCCATGTTCTCAAATGTCCCAAATAACTTTTATTTCCCAACCTAAAGCTCACTAAATCCCTCTACCTAATCCATTCCACGGACTCCATGAGGACTTACCCCTGCCCCATGAAGTCGGTCTAACTAAGCTAACCCTTCCCCCTAACTAGTTTCCATCCTGTGCCCAGGCAAGGGGGTCTTCCACCCCTTGCCCAGGAATCCTGTACACCCGAAAGTGAGGCTTGCTGTTTTTTCTCTTTTTTCTCTTTACATGCGCAGCACCTGCGCGGCAACTCAGAGCTCGCGCACTTTGCACCTGCCCGTGACGTCATGCAGCTGCACGTGTTCCTCGTCCCTCCTTGGACGGTACCATCCGGCAGAGATACCCCTCCTGCCGGATTCCAACCCCACGTGCAGCCATGACGTCACCGTGCGCATAAAAAAAAACACAAGCCCCACGTCTCGAGGGGTTCCCCACGCGAACACATGTGCTTTGCCCGTTGGAGCTTAACACACACGATCGCGTGGAGAACCCGTCCGGTCCATATCCATTTACCTGCCTAAACTTTGTCCGTCCGCGGGATCGGCAAATCCACCGCGTGCGTTTCCGGACCGGGACTTCACTCTCGCAAGCGAGCACGTGGCGGTCTCGTGCGTTGCACAGCACGAACCGCGTGCTCACTGCTGGGTGAACCCGGCACGGTCCGCGAAACAACTACAGCCGCGACTCGGCTTTCGTTCCTCCCATGTCGCCGTCGTCGCCATTCGACCCACGCACACCTGCGTGTTACGACGCACACAGTCCACTCCATCACATTCACACCGGGAGACGCGGCTGCGTGCTCCCGCATGCCAACCGACATCTCCCTCTCATACCGCTCTCTCACACACACGGTCTCCCTTACACACAGCGACCTTGCACACGGCCGTTCACTCACGCGTGCGGGGGCACTCACCCGCGGTGCCTCACTCGCACTCCGTGTCTCATCCACACACGCGGGGGCACTCAACCGCGGTTCCTCATCCACACTCCGTGCCTCACTCACACACGCGGGGGAACTCACCCGCGGTGCCTCATCCACACACCGTGCCTCACTCATACACGCGGGGGCACTCAACCGCGGTGCCTCATCCACACTGGCCGTTTCACTCACACACACGGCCTCTTCCACACACGGCGTGCTGGGAAGCACGTACTCTGGCACAATCGCCACCACACCACTCACACACGGGGTCGCTTCCACACGCGGGGACGCACTCACACCTTGCACCACACACACAGGGACAACCACACTGGGGATTCGTGTCCCCACAAGGGTCTCCGGGGCCTCTATACCCCCCAAGCTCTCCGTGCACCCGTCCACAGCACTCCTCCCCTCAACCTCGCAAAGCACGACCGAACCCACCTGGTCGTGACTCGCCTCAAGGGGGCAGGCTCCCTCCCCTCGTTCCTGGAGGAGGCCATCCAGGTGCTCGCACTGGGTCTCTACACGCTCCGCGAGCTCAACCCCATTGTCCTCCACTACCTGTGTGTGTGCGTCACTTACCCCGTCTTCCTCGTGTAGTCCTTCCTCTATTTTTTCTATCTCCCGTGTCGCTGCCAACTCTTCACCCTTTACCTCCCTTGTCTCAACTATTGTTTCCTTTGTCACGGCCTTCATGCCCGCCTGCAGGCATCGGCCCATGTTCTGCGTCTCACCCCGGAACTTTTTCATTTCCTCCTTCATGTTTGTTTCCATTCCGTTCATTTGCTTGTTCATTTCGTTTTTCATTTCATTTGTATTTGTATCCATCTTCGTTTTCACTTCATTCATTTGCTTGTTCATGTCTTTCATTTCGTTTTTTATTTCATTTGTCATTGCCGCCAGCATGGCGCATAGCTGGGCCACGTCGGGTGCGCTTGAGTGAGCCGTTTCGGCAGGGGTTGGGGAAGGGTCTTGGTGGAGAGGGGGGGGGGAGGTGTCATACACCGCGGCCGCTGCCGCACCCACCTCGGGCCCTGGGTTCAGTTGGGCGAGTCC
>NC_140972.1:89247633-89262633 GCF_056783735.1 Eptatretus burgeri | reverse complement strand
GGGGTTGACTCAGCCTGTCATCCTTCCGAGGTCGGCAAAATGAGTACCAGTATACTGGGCCGGTGTATACCCCGGTTAAAATAGGTGTACCATATCCCTGTGTCGTAAGAGGCGACCAGGGTTGCGTCAGGAAGGGCATCCGGCGTAAAACATGTGCCAAATCACGATGCAGATCACACGGATGATCCGCTGTGGCGACCCCTAACGGGAGCAGCCAAAAGAAGAAGAAGAAGATATATATATATATATATATATATATATATATATATATATATATATATATATATGTGTATATATATATATATATATATATATATACACATACATATATATATATACACATACATATATATATATGTATGTGTATATATATATATGTATGTATATATATATATATATATATATATATATACACATACATATATATATACACATACATATATATATACACATACATATATATATATATACACATACATATATATATATATATATATATATATATATATATATATATATATATATATATATATATATATATATATATATATATATATACACATACATATTGTTGTGGTTACCAAATTCGCAAACCACCATTCAGGTCCCTGAGGTGAGGTATCTCGGTAAGTACATGTGTAGTTAGGCCCAAACCCGTTGTCTAGTGGGAATACATGTCATTTATGCGAGCTGCGACTCTTCAGGATAGCCGTTTTTCTTTTACTATCTTTATTTTGGACCAACCGCCATGATTACCACCACAACCACAACATCAACCACCAACCACAACACCGCTTCACCACAACCGCCACGACCTTCACGTCACACCTCGCAACCGTAGCATCGCCACCGTTCTTGCCCCGCTGTGGGTACCGGTGTTGGACTCGTGCAGGGCGCACGTTGAACAGCGTGTACAAAATCACGGATTTTGTGCTTCAAAAACGGATCAAAAACGACACACGCCCACTTTTTGCCGTCCAATCGGTGAGTGAGGGGCGATTTGGCCCCGCCTCCAGAACGATCGATATATGCAAATTTGTGGATCAAAAAGCCTTCACGCCCACTTTTTCTCGGGCCAATGGGGAGCGAGGTGAAAGGTCAAAGGGAGGGGGTCAAAGGCGAAGCTACGGGGGGATAAAAAGGACCGTGTTCTTCAGCCAGAGCAGTGTGGAAGTCTGGAGCCCGAAGCCTGCAGTAGCTGGAGAAGCTGAAGAGAGTCGAACGAGGAGAGCCCAAAGAAGAGTCCAGGGTGGAGAGTCCAGAGGCGGAGAGGCGGCAGCGGCGAAGGCAGACGAGGGGGTGCTCGCGACGGTGCCGGGAGCTGCACGCCCGAGGAAGGCCGGCAGCGCGACCTGGCCGAGGTGGAGACGCACACCAGGGATAATAAAGATCCTCTATACCCCGAGCATCAGCAACCCCCTCCTGTTTCCCCCCCGCGCTGAGATAGTGCGACCAAGGGGGGCCCCTTTCCCACCCCCTGCCAGGCACTGTCCGCGAGGCCCGCGGAGTGAGGCGCCATCGCCGCTCCGCGTCTCATCACCAGACGGGTAGGCGCGACCCGGTCTCGGCCTCAGGCCCGCCTCATCCTTGAGGGTATTTCTTTCCTTGGTTTTGGGTATGTGTTGTCGGCGCCGTCTGTGAAGTAGAATTGTATAAGTGTTGCCGTGTGCTCGGTAGTCGGTATTAGCTCTGCACTGTGTTTTCACTTTTATATTTGCTTTTTGTGTAAATGGAATTGTGTTTTCTTTTTTTTGTGTGCATTTGGTGGAATTGTATTTGTATGCTTCCCGTGTGCCGCGAATAAATGTGCTTTATTGTTGAACTGTGTCCCGCTTCGCTTCGTCTTTTCTCCCATTGAATCCCCATCTTGCTTCACGTAAAGGGTTGGTAGTGGGCTGAATACGCCCGATAATTAATCGAACCGTCGAGGTCGACGATAACACCGCTCGGTTATTCTGATAGTACGGAACGGGTCGCTTAAGTGGCCCGTGTCCGAAGTCGACCTGCGGCGAGGTGCGATCGCCCGGTCTACCCTCCGCGTGGGTACTTAGGTAGGTCGAATTTGGCGAGCAACCCTATCCCACGCGGGGGCTGATTGGCTCGATCGCGGTGAGACCGAAAGGTCCACCCGTGACTGGTTCCCGGCGTTAGTCCGAGAGGGTCACGACTGGATTGTCCGTCCGGTGGGCGACGTGCCGCGATTCGAGTTACGTGGCCGTCAGCACGCCGGCGGGCGCGAAATCCGCGACACTGGTGTCAGGTCGTGCGATACAAATTCATCGCCCTCCTCGCGGCACTGGTATCGGAGAACAGGAAAACGGGCTCTCCTGTCTCCGGCTAAATTCACGGGAATCGGTCCAGGGGTGTGAGAAGCGACCCCCGATTCCCTCCAAATTACGAGCGAGCAAATTAACCCTTCACGAGAAGCAAGATGGCGTCTCAAGGCGAGCGGGAGCCGGGGGTATTAGAAATGGATGTAGAATGTGTAGGATCCATGGTCCAGGATGGAATCCCCGAGCAGGAAATGTTGATTGTGCAGGAACACGGACTCGCCCAACTGAACCCAGGGCCCGAGGTGGGTGCGGCAGCGGCCGCGGTGTATGACACCTCCCCCCCCCCTCTCCACCAAAACCCTTCCCCGATCCCTGCCGAAACGGCTCACCCAAGCGCACCCGACATGGCCCAGCTATTCACCATGCTGGCAAAGATGAATGCGGAAATGATCGAAAAGATGGAAGCGAATATGAAAAACGAAATGAAAGGCATGAACGAACAAATGAACGAAAAGATGGATACAAATACAAATGAAGTGAAAACGACGATGGATGCGATTACACAACAAATAAACGAAAAGATGGATACAAAAATAAACGGAATGGAAGCAAACATGAAGGAGGAAATGAAAAAGTTCCGGGGTGAGACGCAGAACATGGGCCGATGCCTGCAGGCGGGCATGAAGGCCGTGACAAAGGAAATAATAGTTGAGACAAGGGAGGTAAAGGGTGAAGAGTTGGCAGAGACACGGGAGATAGAAAAAATAGAGGAAAGACTACACGAGGAAGACGGGGTAAGTGACGCACACACACACACAGAGGTAGTGGAGGATAATGGGGGTGAGCTGGCGGACCGTGTAGGGACCCAGTGCGAGCACCTGGATGGCCTCCTCCAGGAACGAGGGGAGGGAGTCTGCCCCCTTGAGGTGAGTCACGACCAGGTGAGTTCGGTCGTGCTTTGCGAGGTTGAGGGGACGAGTGCTGTGGACAGGTGCACGGAGAGCTTGGGGGGTGTAGAGGCCCCGGAGACCCTTGTGGGGACACAAATCCCCAGGGTGGTTGTCCCTGTGTGTGTGGTGCAAGGTGTGAGTGCGTCCCCGTGTGTGGAAGCGACCCCGTGTGTGAGTGGTGTGGTGGCGATGGTGCCAGAGTGCGTGCTTCCCAGCACGCCGGGTGTGGATGGGGCACCGTGTGTGAGTGAGGCCGTGTGTGTGAGTGAAACGGCCAGTATGAGTGAGGCACCACGTGTGAGTGGTGTGGTGGCGATGGTGCCGGAGTACGTGCTTCCCAGCACGCCGTGTGTGGATGAGGCACGGAGTGTGAGTGAGGCACCGCGGGTTAGTGCCCCCGCGTGTGTGGGTGAGGCACCGTGTGTGGAAGAGACCGCGTGTGTGAGTGTCGCCGTGTGTATGAGTGAGGTACCGCGGGTGAGTGCCCCCGCGTGTGTGGATGAGGCACGGAGTGCGAGTGAGGCACCGCGGGTGAGTGCCCCCGCACGCGTGAGTGAACGGCCGTGTGCAAGGTCGCTGTGTGCCAGGGAGACCGTGTGTGTGAGAGAGCGGTATGAGAGGGAGATGTCGGTTGGCATGCGGGAGCACGCAGCCGCGTCTCCCCGTGTGAATGTGATGGAGTGGACTGTGTGCGTCGTAACACGCAGGTATGCGTGTGTGGAATGGAGGCGACGACGGCGACATGTAAAGAAAGAAAGCCGGGTAGCGGCTGTAGCTATTTCGGGGACCGTGCCGGGTTCACCCAGCAGTGAGCACGCGGTTCGTGCTGTGCAACGCACGAGACCGCCACGTGCTCGCTTGCGAGAGTGAAGTCCCGGTCCGGAAACGCACGCGGTGGATTTGCCGATCCCGCGGACGGACAAAGTTTAGGCAGGTAAACGGATTTGGACCGGACGGGTTCTCCACGCGATCGTGTGTGTTAAGCTCCAACGGGCAAAGCACATGTGTTCGCGTGGGGAACCCCTCGAGACGTGGGGCTTGTGTTTTTTTTTGCGCACGGTGACGTCATGGCTGCACGTGTGGTTGGAATCCGGCAGGAGGGGTATCTCTGCCGGATGGTAGCGTCCAAGGAGGGACGAGGAACACGTGCAGCTGCATGACGTCACGGGCAGGTAGAAAGTGCGCGAGCTCTGAGTTGCCGCGCAGGTGCTGCGCATGAAAAAAAAAAAAAAACAAGCCTCACTTTCGGGTGCACAGGATTCCTGGGCAAGGGGTGAAAGACCCCCTTACCTGGGCACAGGATGGAAACTAGTTAGGGGGAAGGGTTAGCTTCGCTAGACCGACTTTATGGGGCAGGAGTAAGTCCTCATGGAGTCCGTGGAATGGATTAGTTAGAGGGATTTAGTGAGCTTTAGGTTGGGAAATAAAATGATTGATTTGGAGACAGAGACAGACTTGTGAGTGTGTAGCGGGGACGTAGTTTAGCTACGTAGTGTTAAAAGGAACGTGCTGTAGTTTAAGGGACGACGTGGGAGCACGAGTTAGTTAGGGGATGCAGTTAGAAGGATGGCAGAGTTCAGCGGTGTGTGTTGAAGAGTTGGAGAGTTGTGAGGTGAGTACATGGTGAGTGAGTGAGGCCAGCGGGTCTGTGTGAGTGGAGCGAATGGGGAATGCATGGTGCGTTGAGTGATTGGGGGGAGGAGTGACTCCTGCCCAAGGGACCCCGGGGTCAGTGTAGATTGAGTTAGCTGGGTTAGTCAAATTGAAAAATGGAGGTCGTTTTGTTGTTGGTGGGAAAGTAGGCTCGAAACCCATTTGGAGGGGTGCAGGAGCCCTGTTGACGGGCTTGGGAGCGTGGCTGCGAAAGGTGAGTATCGCTGAGTGGGTACCCCGTGCACCAGGCTAGTCGGCCGCGGTAGGCCATGGGCCCATGGGGGGCCGGGATAGAGTAGTGGGCACGGGTGCGCCTGCTTGGTGCGGGGGCCCGGGGCGCCATTAGCCGCGTGGGCAGTGTTGTGGGCACGGGTGACCCTCGGAAAGGGGCCCGGGAGGCCGGCCTGCCACGTGTGCGTTTCAGGGGAGGTGCCACGGGGGGCACTCCCCGGTGTTAGGGAGCTGGTAGGCTCGGAGGCAGTGTAGTGCCCGGGGGTGCCATAGCGGGAGATTCGGCAGAGGGTCGTGCCTGCCAAAGGGAGCCACGTGTCCCAGCCAGGAGACCGTGTGAGGGCACGGAGAGAAAATTGGGGGGCGAGGCCCGAAATTGTGAGGACACCAACACAGGCGACGGGAATCTGGGTTGTTAGAACCAATAGTTTAAGCGAGAGGCGCTTGTTGAAAGCCCCGGGGTAGTTTAAGAGTTAATGGTTAGGGTAGATTAGGAGATGTACCCCTCCGCACCATCCATCCCCTCGCTGTCGTTGTGGGCCGCTGGACCCACTTTGGTTATAGATCGCCGAACTCTGGAGAGGCCATTCTGAGGCTTCGTTGGGCCTCGACACAGGACGTTAGCTCTCCCTTATTCCCCTCCGGGAAGGGAACGTAGGGGTTGGGAGTAGGCTAGGTGACAGAATAGGTTAGCCGAACAAGGACGATAAAGGGAGTTAGGGGACGATTTATAGAGGGGAAGTAAACATAAAAATAAAAATAAGTTGGGGCTAAATTGGGGTTTGACAAATTAAGGGAGTGGGTATGTACAGTGACAGGCAAAGGCGATAGGTGGGAGGGAGACAGGTGGGTAGGTCCGAGCCCGCCTTCCAAGTGGCCAGCACCACCGCACTCCCTCCACCAACCTCCACTGAACGGCAAAGGCTGGCCAACTTCATCGGCTGGCCGTGTTTTTCTTCAAGGCCTGTGCCGGCCAACTTCATCGGCAGCTGTTGTTGTGCTGCAAGGCCTGTGCCGGCCCACTTCATCTGCCGGCTGGCTGTTTTTCTTCAAGGCCTGTGCCGGCCAGTTCATCTGCCGGCTGTGTTTGCCTGCAGCGGCCTTCTTCTGCGGGCTGTGTTTGCCTGATCACCTTTGCCATGCCATGCCCACTGCCCCCGTTCACCAGCCCCGTTAAATTTTTGCTTTGCCCCCCCCCCTGTTCATTTCCATGTGCGTCAGGATCAAGGCAACAGTTTGCAAGCTGCGAGAACTGCCCTGTTGGCAGCTACAACACGGGCCTGCAGTGGCAGCCTGTGCACCGTGTTTTGCGTCCATCCATTCATCCATTCATTCGTTGTGCTCATTGCGTGTGCCACTTGAGCTGGCACGGAGACTACGTTTGTGCAGCCCATGCACCGTTGTGGTTCACTGCGTTCAGTTCAAAAGGGAAGGCCTTGGACTGCGTGTGAGCAGCCAGCCACGTTCCCTGTCACCTGCATTGTTTGAGCCAGAGACTGCATGTGGGCAGCCTGGCTCCCTGCTAACTGCTTTCTTTTTGCAGAGTTCAATGATCCTGGGCCATGGTTTAGTGTAAAATTTGTAAGTTAAGGTTAAGATGTACTGTAAATATGAGTGCGCCCCCGGCATGTTTGTCTTAGCGCCGGCAATTTTAATTAAGTCGTCCGTGTGAGTGAGTTTGTTTAGATAGTTACGCAGCCCTCAGGTTATTTATTTTGGGGACACGAATACCATGAATGTCGCACTCAGGGATCCGTAGGTAAAATGTACTAGGGGAAAACTACACATGATGGCACACGAAAATTTGACGACTCGGGACGAGTCTGTAAAAAGGGAAGGGGGTAGTGTTGTGGTTACCAAATTCGCAAACCACCATTCAGGTCCCTTAGGTGAGGTATCTCGGTAAGTACATGTGTAGTTAGGCCCAAACCCGTTGTCTAGTGGGAATACATGTCATTTATGCGAGCTGCGACTCTTCAGGATAGCCGTTTTTCTTTTACTATCTTTATTTTGGACCAACCGCCATGATTACCACCACAACCACAACATCAACCACCAACCACAACACCGCTTCACCACAACCGCCACGACCTTCACGTCACACCTCGCAACCGTAGCATCGCCACCGTTCTTGCCCCGCTGTGGGTACCGGTGTTGGACTCGTGCAGGGCGCACGTTGAACAGCGTGTACAAAATCACGGATTTTGTGCTTCAAAAACGGATCAAAAACGACACACGCCCACTTTTTGCCGTCCAATCGGTGAGCGAGGGGCGATTTGGCCCCGCCTCCAGAACGATCGATATATGCAAATTTGTGGATCAAAAAGCCTTCACGCCCACTTTTTCTCGGGCCAATGGGGAGCGAGGTGAAAGGTCAAAGGGAGGGGGTCAAAGGCGAAGCTACGGGGGATAAAAAGGACCGTGTTCTTCAGCCAGAGCAGTGTGGAAGTCTGGAGCCCGAAGCCTGCAGTAGCTGGAGAAGCTGAAGAGAGTCGAACGAGGAGAGCCCAAAGAAGAGTCCAGGGTGGAGAGTCCAGAGGCGGAGAGGCGGCAGCGGCGAAGGCAGACGAGGGGGTGCTCGCGACGGTGCCGGGAGCTGCACGCCCGAGGAAGGCCGGCAGCGCGACCTGGCCGAGGTGGAGACGCACACCAGGGATAATAAAGATCCTCTATACCCCGAGCATCAGCAACCTCCTCCTGTTTCCCCCCCGCGCTGAGATAGTGCGACCAAGGGGGCCCCTTTCCCACCCCCTGCCAGGCACTGTCCGCGAGGCCCGCGGAGTGAGGCGCCATCGCCGCTCCGCGTCTCATCACCAGACGGGTAGGCGCGACCCGGTCTCGGCCTCAGGCCCGCCTCATCCTTGAGGGTATTTCTTTCCTTGGTTTTGGGTATGTGTTGTCGGCGCCGTCTGTGAAGTAGAATTGTATAAGTGTTGCCGTGTGCTCGGTAGTCGGTATTAGCTCTGCACTGTGTTTTCACTTTTATATTTGCTTTTTGTGTAAATGGAATTGTGTTTTCTTTTTTTTGTGTGCATTTGGTGGAATTGTATTTGTGTGCTTCCCGTGTGCCGCGAATAAATGTGCTTTATTGTTGAACTGTGTCCCGCTTCGCTTCGTCTTTTCTCCCATTGAATCCCCATCTTGCTTCACGTAAAGGGTTGGTAGTGGGCTGAATACGCCCGATAATTAATCGAACCGTCGAGGTCGACGATAACACCGCTCGGTTATTCTGATAGTACGGAACGGGTCGCTTAAGTGGCCCGTGTCCGAAGTCGACCTGCGGCGAGGTGCGATCGCCCGGTCTACCCTCCGCGTGGGGACTTAGGTAGGTCGAATTTGGTGAGCAACCCTATCCCACGCGGGGGCTGATTGGCTCGATCGCGGTGAGACCGAAAGGTCCACCCGTGACTGGTTCCCGGCGTTAGTCCGAGAGGGTCACGACTGGATTGTCCGTCCGCTGGGCGACGTGCCGCGATTCGAGTTACGTGGCCGTCAGCACGCCGGCAGGCGCGAAATCCGCGACAATATATATATATATATATATATATATATATATATATATATATATATATATATATATATATATATATATATATATATGTATATATATATATATATATATATATATATATATATATATATATATATATATATATATATATATATATATATATATATATATATATATATATATATATACACATACATATATATATATATATATATATATATATATATATATATATATATATATATATATATATATATATATATATACACATACATATACATACATATATATATATATATATATATATATATATATATATACACATACATATATATATATATATATATATATATATATATATATATATATATATATATATATATATATATATATATATATATATATATATATATATATATATATATATATATATATATATATATATATATATATGTATGTGTATATATATATATATATATATATATATATATATATATATATATATATATATATATATATATATATATATATATATATATATATATATATATATATATATATATATATATATATATATATATATATATATATATATATATATATATATATATATATATATATATATATATATATATATATATATATATATATATATATATATATATATATATATATATATATATATATATATATATATATATATATATATATATATATATATATATATATATATATATATATATATATATATATATATATATATATATATATATATATATATATATATATATATATATATATATATATATATATATATATATATATATATATATATATATATATATATATATATATATATATATATATATATATATATATCTTCTTCTTCTTCTTTTGGCTGCTCCCGTTAGGGGTCGCCACAGCGGATCATCCGTGTGATCTGCATCGTGATTTGGCACATGTTTTACGCCGGATGCCCTTCCTGACGCAACCCTGGTCGCCTCTTACGACACAGGGATATGGTACAACTATTTTAACCGGGGTATACACCGGCCCAGTATACTGGTACTCATTTTGCCGACCTCGGAAGGATGACAGGCTGAGTCAACCCCCTGGTGTATTAATTCAGTGGCTCAACGGGGCTTGAACACATACATATATATATATATATATATATATATATATATATATATATATATATATATATGTGTATGTGTATATATATGTGTGTATATATATGTATGTGTATATATATGTGTATATATATATATATATATATATATATATATATATATATATATATATATATATATATATATATATATATATATATATATATATATATATATATATATATATATATATATATATACACATACATATATATATATATATATATATATATATATATATATATATATTTATATATACACATGGCATATGAAAATGCATTTAAAAGTAAGGTCAGGAATTCTGATAAAATGTATGAACAGGTATGTTCCCCAAAGGAGCAATGTACAATTGCTTACACAGGACGCACCAAGTCTCTTCGCAGATGTTTCCGAGCATGTGATGCCATCTGTTGCTTGAGAAGGAAGGAGAAGTTACAGCCGGTACGTTCACAGTGAAAATGGCTGCATATTCCTCCATACTTACATCCTACAGGGCATAAGACCATAAACGCTCCTCATCAATACTATAATTGTCACATTTAAATCCAGATGAAGACTTTGGTTAATCAAGTCAACGTCCTGTATTTTGATTTTTTTGGACTCACTAATACATGTGTATTCATAATTGGTAACATATATATATATATATATATATATATATATATATATATATATATATATATATATATATATATATGTATTACTCTCAAACTCGTTTGTACATGCAAGCAAAATGTGCAACCGACATACCAGGCCTCAAACAAGGCTGCTGTTTTCGATGGAAAGAGAATGAGAGATGATCACGAGGTGGACGTGCCTCCTATATGAGAAACAGGTATACAAATTCAGAATATATATATATATATATATATCATGGGAATAACTAGAAAATAAAAAACTGCAGCCCTGTGTGCGATATATTATGTATTGCACAAAGAATAAACTATTTGTCATGTGCAATGGAAAATAAATGGTATGAAATACTCTCTATTTGATGAAGGCTACAGAGCTGCACAGGTTGGCATACAGTGTGCGATGTGCATTGAATGTACAGTGCGTAGTGAACAAACATACAACTGGTGTGAAACCCACAGTGTAAACGTTTGCGGTGCACCATGTACCGGACTGATCGTGGAAGGTGCGTGCCGTAAGCTGTGCGCACGCGCACGAGGCAATGAGCGGCAAGCATACACGCACGCCGAGTTTCTGCAGTGGAAATGTGCCTGGGGGGCGAGGTGGCAGCCAGCCAGGCAAGCAGAACTGCAAACAGGCATCGACGAGTCACAACTCGGTCATTTTAAATAATTCCTCATTCTGTAATGGGCAATAAAGTATATAATTAATGACTTTGTGCTGATATCAAACTGCAAGTGGAACAAGGATGAAATGGGAAAAATTGTACAATGCAAACCATGAAATGCACATTCACTCTCTCAGATTGTCAAAACAGAAACTTATTGCAAGCAACGATACTCCAAGTAGTAGGTTGGCAATTAGCATTCGATTCATTAAACAGCAACACACCCCAAAATCAGTTTGTGGATGAAATTTCACCTGGAGGTATTTATAACATATTGAACATACAAATAACTTTGACAAGAAATCATCAACGTTCCATTTCTTGGTTTGCATATTGGACTGAGAGTCAGTCAAAAATTCGGCTCGCAGGTGTGAGCCATTCTCTAAGGGGCCACGGTTGTGCCGCTGATACAGTGTCCCATGTAAAATAGGGCAGAAATTTGTAATTTGTTCAGGGTGCCGGCGATAACTCATCGACTCTTCTTGAAGGACACAATGGGATCTTTAACGTCCACCAACTAATGTCGGCAGATGGGATGCCATGCTCAAAATCTACATGAGGGATGGTGCACTTTGTGATGCAACTAAGTAGTTGCTTCTCCCTCGTGTTTTTCCACTTAACGCTGTTTGAGTTTCGGCCAACGTGTTCAAACGCAAAACCCATGAATATGGTTATGTTACCAACATGACACAAAAATTAAAAAAATAATGAATCTACACAAAAATCATTCACTCTGCCTTAAAATAAACAAAATTCCAGATCTTCTCCAATGGCTTGATTTCCAATCATCAATTTGGATTCACACCAGGTCACTCTACTCTGGACTTTCTGTTCCTGCTTTCCCAACAATGGGTGGAGATCCTCAATGCCAGACATGAGATCAGAGGCATATCATGTGCTTTCAATAGTGATGAACAGAAGTGATGACCGTCTACCTAACAGTGATGACTCCATCTACACCTCACTATCCGAAAACATGGACCATCTTCTGTCTTCTCATCCAAACTCTCTCTTCCTCTTATGTGGCGACTTCAATCGTCATCACGCCAGTTGGCTAGGTGTGGGTACCTCTCTCACCTGTCATGGCACCTCAGCAAAAGCTTTCTGTGACTCATTGGGACTGATTCAATCGGTCAACTTCCCGACCCGGATCTCAACCAATCTCTCCATCTCTTCTGGATCTGATTTTGACAAATTTCCCTGACAATATCTGCTGCTCTTTCTCCGCTCCAATCGGTTCTTCTGACCACGTCCTTGTCAAAGTGGACATCTCTCTGGCTCTTATCAGAGAACCACCTCACCGCCGTCGAGTCTGGCATTTCACTCAAGCCGACTGGCAGGGTCTCCGAGCTGCCATCAAACTTACAGACTGGTCTCCTATCACTACTTTCTCAAACATCAACTCATCCTGGGAATTCTTTCAAAGAAACTTGCTCTCCCTCATGCACAGATTTATCCCCTCTCGTCTTCAGTTGTCCTTGTGATGAAATAAAAGATGAAGTGACGCGCGACCACATGACGCGCGACCACGTGACGCGTGGCTCGCACACGAGACAGATAAAACCGAGATGCTGCGCGGTCGGCGGGATTGTCCCTGGGGCATTGTCATTAACTGCGGTAGTTCACTTGGTGCTCCTTGAATGGTGAGAATTGAGAGTATACGGGACTCCGTGTTTATGCTGATTAATTGTTGTTATACTTTGCGGTGATTGAATGCACATGTATTCCTTTTGTGTTTGTAGAGACGGCTTCAATCAAGTGAAATAAAGCCTTATACTCCGAAGGCATTTCTCTCACATTCATTTCAGTCCTACCCCTCCTCCTGCCCTTGGTTCACTGAAGCTTGTGGTGAGGCAGTTGTCCTGAAACAACTTGCCTTTGCCTCATGGAAAGCAAACCCAACTGAGGGCAATCTCGGTTCCTTCCATAAATCTCAGAACAAGTGTGTATCTACCCTCAGGAGAGCCAGAAAACAACATCTTTCTAATCTCAAGTCTGAACTCTCAAACCTCTCTCCCGCCTCAAAATCCTGGTGACGTCTAATCAAATCTGTTTCTGGTGTATGTTCCCCCTCCATCCCCTCCCTTACCTCAAATGGCCGCACTGCTGATACCGCACGTGAAAAAGCTGAATGCCTAAACTCGGTGTTTGCAGCTAAATCTTGTGTCAAAAGCCCATCACTCTCTCTACCCTCCTTACCCAGTCGCACCCAACTGTCCCTGGACTCTGTGTCCTTTTCTCCTGACAAGGTGGAGAGCTTGCTGTCAAACCTCGACTCAGATTCTGCAACCGGTCCAGACGGCATCAGCCCACGTGTCCTCAAAACCTGCTCTTCTGTTCTTGCTCACCCTCTCTCTGTTCTATTCACCCTCTCATTTGCTCAAGGTCATCTGCCATCTGCTTGGAAATCTGCAAACATCACTGCCCTGCATAAAAAAGGTGCAAAAACAGATCCCTGCAACTAGAGACCAACCAGCCTTCTCCCAATCATCAGCAAGGTTATGGAATCCATCATCGCTTCAGTCATGAAATCCTTCCTCTTCACCAATGGCTTGATTTCCGATCATCAATTTGATTTCAGACCAGGTCATTCTACCCTGGATATGCTGCTTCTGCTCTCCCATCAATGGATGGAGGTCCTCAATGCCAGACAGGAAATCCGAGCCGTATCCCTAGACAGATCACGTGCTTTTGACACAGTCTGGCACCCTGCCCTACTCACCAAACTCTCTTCCCATGGTATTCAAGGCAATCTCCACTCATGGCTCGCAGACTTCCTCTCCTGTCGCAGTCAACGTGTGGCCCTAAATGGAGTTCTTTCATCCCCTCTTCCTGTCCAGGCTGGAGTTCCTCAAGGTGGCGTTCTGGGCCCTGTTCTTTTTCTGCTTTTCATCAATGATCTCTCCGACTCTCTGGAAAATCCTCTATATCTCTTTGCTGATGACTCCACCCTCTGCCGTACCATCGGTCATCCCTCAGACCGGCAAGCAGCAGCTTCTTCGCTCACTGCAGATCTGGATAAAATCACAAACTGGTCCAACACGTGGAACATGTCTTTCAATCCGGACAAATCTTACACTCTCACTGTGTCTCTTCGAAAGGACCGTTTACTCCTTCGACTAGTCCTTCGAAAGGACTTCGAAAACCCCCCCATCCACTTTCTCAACAATCCTCTGGAAGAAGTCTTTTCTTTCAAGCTTCTGGGTCTCACTATCTGCCATGACCTTTCCTGGGAAAGCCACATTTCAAACCTCGCCTCCAAAGTTAGTCGCCGACTGGGAATCCTCCGTCGTGCAAAGTCCTTCCTCGGCCCTCCTGAGCTCCTGACCACTTACAAAGCTGTTGTCCGCAGCCTCATGGAGTACTGCTCTCCCCTCTGGGCTGGTGCTCCTGCCTCCCACCTTTCTCGGCTTCACGCTGTAGAAACCAAGGCATTTCGGATCATCGGCATCTACCGCAACGAGGCTGAGTCTTTGGGCCTCTCACTCAATCACCGCAGGTTGGGCGGTGGTCTTTCTGTCTTCTACTGTCTCCTCTCCAGCCTTGCCCCCCCCTGCTCTCTCTGCGATTTGTCCCCACCACATTTCCTCAGGGTGCTCAAGGTCCGCCAACAACCCCCTTCTGGTAAAACTACCAAAATCACGAAGCACTGCTCACCTTCATTCTTTTATTCCTCTTTTTTCCTGCCTTTGGAATAAACTCCCTCACTCTATTCTTTCCCATTCTTCCCTCCAGGCTTTCAAAACTGCTCTTCACCACCACCTCTTATCATCCCCCATCCAAATCCTCAATCTTTTCTACCCCCGATAATCCACCCAAGCCCACCTCCTTCAAATTCCCTGCTTTCCTTCTAGCTCAGGAGTAATAGGTTTAGACCTGGAATTTTTTTTTAACAAGCTGAAACTTTCAG